>NC_088862.1:19490968-19805968 GCF_963853765.1 Magallana gigas
ATTCTCAATTATCTCCCCTTTAAAGAGGGTCTGGCCCTTCATTTGAACAAACTTGAATCCCCTTCACCTAGTGGTGCTTTGTGCCAAATTTGGTTGAAATCTGCTCAGTGGTTCTTGAGAAGAAGATGAAAATGTGAAAAGTTAACAACGACGACAACAACGACAGACAACGGACAAATTGTGATCAGAAAAGCTCACTTGAGCCTTTGGCTCAGGTGAGCTAAAAAAACACCAAGAAACCTTGCAGAATGAGGCTTTAATGTAATACTCAGATAAGCGCAAAAATCTCCAAAAAAAGATTTTAATGAAGCATTGTACATGTACCTTAAAAAGAAGGTGTTCTCTAACAGTCAGTGTCCCTAGGAAGAGATCGTCTTGTTGTAGGTAGGCGGAGATGTCGTTCATCTGATCTCTGTTTACGACTCTGTCATTAATTTTTATATCTCCAGAAATAGCCAGAGATCGGATGTTGCGGAAAGTAAGCACGTTCATCAATGAAGTTTTTCCGGCGCCACTTTTAAATCAACCAAAAAGAAGCAGTGTCAGTATAAAGAAAAGGTACGATACTAGGAACCTTTTGGTTGGTTAATTTAAGGATAATTTTGAGTGCTAAATTCAACAAAAGGCCTACCTGGCGGTCACCTGAGTATTATAGCTCAATGAGGGGTAAATGATGGACCCGTCACTTCATTTTCTAGCCTGAACCCTATTCTGAGACTCCTCTGAGTCTAATCCCAGCTTTTATTATTGAATGTTTTAAAGACATTGATTAATAAAATCGAAGGGGGGGGGGGGGGGGGGGTCAAAGGAATATCAGATTATCTACACCCTTGCTACAGGGGCCAAAAACTGTAAACATTTGGTGTAAAGAGACCTGCGGTCTTTTAATGGTTAATCTTTTATAATATTCACAGTTTCATTTATAATGAACGCAACATGCATAGAGTTTATTAACTTTATTTTATTATACAATCTAACAACGCACAGGTAATTAAAGTAGATATGTAAAATGTTAACGATGCACTGTTGTACGGTTACCAGAGTGACGCAAGTGATCTATATAACATATATGTTCACCATGCGACCAAATTTGTCACATCCCAAACCCTTCACTATGGGCAGTGCATTTTACAATTCAAGAAGAGGACACAATAGAAATCATAACAATACATTTAGTGTATCTCCCAAGACAAGTACAGAAACTATTATAAAGGGCCTGAACCCCTCATTCGGGGGTCTGGTGAATTTCACAATTTAGGTAGAGTGCTTCATGGACATCATAACCATACATTTAATTAACATTTATCTCCCCTTGCCGTAGATGTAGAGAAAAAGATTTTCTAAGATTAAATACATTTTCAGCGGTTGGTAACAATGGCCCCACCCAAGGGTCTGAACCCCTGACCTAGGAGTCATGAATTTCATAATTTTGGCGGAAAGCTTCATGAACATCAAAATCATTGTGGAAGTAGAAAAAAAATATTCTAAGATTTTTATACATTTTCACTATATGACCATATTTGCCCCGCCCTCGGAGATGAATCTCTGTTCCAGGGGGCTATGAATTTCACAAATAAGGTATATTTAGAGGGCTTTATGGACACCATAGCTAATACTTATCACCATACATTTATTTTTTTAAACATATATTGAAGTATAGTAGATGATTGTCAAACAGTTTAATACATATTCACGATATGGCCGTGTTGACCCCACCCTAGCGCCTGAACCCCTAACCATGGGCCATGAATTTCACAATTTAAGTAGTGGGCTTAAGGGACAACATAACCATGCATTTAGTTTTTCTCTAATTTTTATTGGAGCAGAGAAGATTTTCTAAGATTTGATAACATTTTTATTAAATGACCATATTGGCCTCCCCAAGGGCCTGAACTCTGACCCAATGTCCACGAATTTCACATTTTTGGTCGAGGGCTTCATGCTTGAATATTTATTAGCTAAATTTAGTTTTCTTCCACATTTGTGAGAGTATAGAATAAGAATTTCAAAATGTTTTGGGCCAAAACATAATTGGCATAATTGGTCCTGCACATGAGGTCATACATTTCACAATTTAGATTCCTCTCGTCCTAGAGTCTAGAGATGCTTCAGACCAAAATTTGCCCTTGTAGTTTTCAAAAAAAAAGTTAAAATGTAAAATTATTCATGGACCACGCAACGACGACAGACGATGACCAATTACAATAAGTCATCTGAGCGACTCAGGTGAAACGCAAAATGTTAATGTGAATTTTAAAAATCTAGAAAAAACAGGAACGGATGCAACAGTTTTTGTTCAATACATCGCAGAATTTTTTTTCGCTACCTTGCTCCCATAATTGCTACCAATTTGCCTGGGCGCACTTCACCACTTACTGTAAAAAAAAAAAAAGCAACATGATTGTCGTAACAATAAGAGAAAATCCGAGGGGTGGCTATTTGTATGCTTAAAATATCATTATTTACTGCTAAATTTATAATATAACCTGAATTTAGAATGGTTTTGCTGCAAGTTTCTTTTCGGATTTTGCAGTTAGTTCTTGCTGTAGTCGTCACTGTGACGTCACTCCATGATAACGTGACTTGTTGCCATTCAGGAATACGATGTAATTCTTTACTGCCCATCCCATTTTGAGCTTTATTTTCTGTAAAAATAAAAAAAATGAAAATAAATAATTTTTGGCTATCTGTATTTTCTATAAGAATCACAAAATTTAAAACCCGACAAGAGGGCAAAATCAATTGAATATAAGAGTTAAGTGGTAACTGCAACATTTTTTTTTATTTAGTTAAGCAGTTTAAATTTTTGTTATACTTTTTCACTACATGTATATCTTCAGTTCTTGTCTTTTGCAATGCGATTTGTCGTAGTTTACTGAATATGATTTATTATCTCCTGTCTATTGCGTGTAATGGTAAGAATATATAGTATTATTTGATACTGCTTTCCAACCGTAATCATTGTTTATTCGGAGTTAGGATGAATATGTTGAATGAAAATACTAAATCAAATGTATAACTCTGGCTTTGGTTTATAACAACAAAACAAATAGACATAACCAAACCCTTATCAATATACTTTTTGTTATGTACTTAATCAAAATTCCAGTTCATATGAGTAAAAGAGGCCCGGGAACACGTCTGGACATATGTAACGCAATGTTTGCCGATATAAGTGTTCATTCAATTATTTTTGAAATTGTTTTGAATATGTAAAGTAACTTAACCGCATACTCTGAAATTTATTAAATCGACACCATTCATTTTTCTTGTCATACCATTTAAAGATTTTTCCAGCGTTTTTAATCATACATGTAGTTGCGATTTATTCAGATGCTTTCAAAGAGTTAACTGCATTGCAACAGCACTATTTATACAACCAACACGTGCTGTCGTTTGATAACTCATCTCATTTATACTGACCAAATCAAAATTTATTCACGGGCATCTGACCATACAAGAATGACATTTAAATGTCTGGATAAATGATGTATATTTATTTGTGTATACATATATAGAGATGGCTTTTTGTTACTGATACACAAACACACACACACATACACACACACGTTTACCCACCTGAGCCCCCCAGCTCAAATGTTGAGTTATTGTAATATCCAACCATTTTCCAGTGATGGATGATTCCTATAGATCACTAATATCTCCAAGTTGTAAGCATCACACATTTATTTTATGGAAGGAACTTTGTCGATAATCACACCCCCTCAGTCTCCATCGTTTTCTTTAAGAAACATCACAAAATATAGATGATTACAAATTATCCATTAATACAATATTAGTGACGGCATTGCTGAATGTAAATGTGAATACAGTCCTCCAGACGCACTAACAGGTATGATATATCACCTGGTGAACGTCAGTAACCCGTAGATTGCTGAACCAAACGTGGTCTATTTAGTACAAATGCATACATCTAAGTACAACCCAACCCAATCGGCAACAATTCAACTGTCGCTGGTATATTATTAAATATCCTACTAGTTGACCGCTATTATCCGCTAGGAACAGGAATGCAGTGTTCCGTGACCGATGACCTCCGTGTTGTCGGGGTCTCGTTCACGCTGTATTGATTTTGGCCCCACAGGCTACCAGGTGAATGTACGGTACCTAGCATGGGTTAACATTAAACCAATACTAAACATGTTACAGATAATATATACTTGTTTTACTTTACCTGTGTTTTGTTGGCATTACGATAACTTTTATAAGCCATTTTTTGAACATTCGCATCAAAAGTTGATTTTACTCTGCGAATTAAAGCTGAGTGATCGATGTATAAGAGATATCAATTTGCTTATCATTATTTGGTATTCAATATTTTAAGGCGTTAAATGTTGATATCTTTTATGTCTGAATGAAGTGTTTGACATAGTAAACGGGGCATCACACCAAGATACACGTACATGTATATCAACCTCAATTTTTTAAGTGTTTAATTTCTAGAGTTTTGGCAAAAATAAACACCAGTATTAAAGTTTAAGTATTTTTCTCTATTTGTTTTTACAAATAGAACAAAAATAAAGGAGGGAAACCAGATATATGAGTCAACAAATTGATTTATTCCTAATTGTTTTGAATGTAAAATGCTACATAATAACCCTAGCACGATACTCAATCATACAAGTCATTAACCCTAACATTGATATTATTTACATATTATGAAGAGAAGCGGTCATTGTTTGGTAATCTCCGAGAAACACAAATTAGCAGAACAATGTGAACATCAAATGCAAAAAACATTTCAACAACAATTACATTTTGCGGATTCAAAAATATTTCTTTTTAAAATTATTTTCAAGAGGCATTACTTTTCTCTAATGCAATCAAAGCAAAAGAGTCGCTAGCAGACAATGGCGATAATATAATTAATAAGAATTGGCTTATTCTTACTCAAAACGTCTTTGTTGAAAGTCTAATATTAAGAGAAACTGTGTAGTAAAATATATGTACAGGAAGGTTCGTTAACGATTGAACTTTTTCAATCGGCTGGTAACGTTTAGGCACTGATAAGACAAATGGAAATCAACACTTCACGATTGCGTTTCACAAATAACTGAAAGTTTCGGGAGGGCATTAGGGTTTAAGTACCTTGTACCACGGATGATGGCGCAAGAGGAAGATTAACGTGGAAGAGAGCCGGGGTACTCGGAGAAAAATCCATGTGTCCGAGCTGGAGACTCTGTATCAAACAACCACTGTCGACCGCGGGGATCGAACGTATGTCGCAGCGGTAAGAAGCGGCGAATGTATTGTGTCAAGTTAAGCTTAGTATGTGAAGTGTAATTTTTTTTAATAGATAAATTCCTATATTACATGTACAATAGTGTGGGTCCTGTGTAAGGTTTTGAATGACGAGTAATTGTGGTTCCTGTGTAAGGTTTTGAATGACCATTGGAAATGCCTTGGTCAAGAATTATATATGCGCATATCAAGAAAATTTTTTCGCGGGGGGAGGGGGGAAGAATTGTTTTTGTTCCGAGGGGGAGGGGGTGTCCGAGGGGTCCGAGACATCTTCGGTAAATTTACTAAGTGAATTTAATAAATTTGAATTTTCCAGGGGTTCGGACCATCCCCCCTTTCTTTTAGATCCGCGCAAGTAAAATAAACGTTTGAAAATGGTAAAAGGTAAATAACATATGAATACAGTGAAGTCATTGATATTTTGCGAAGGGACGCTTTTTAATAAGTTATAAAACTTTCTATGAAAGATAAAAACAACCACAAGGAAATATATATTATTAATCCCATCACACACTTTATCAATCGATAACCTGCAGATATGAGCCAAACCAAGCAATGTGACTCGCAGAGTAAATCAGTGTTGTTTACAGAAATCACGGATTTTAAGCAGCCTCCTTAGGATGTTTATACTTTGTTTAAATGAAAACTATATCTGTATAACTTACCTCTCATTCATTCCATCCTCATATCCTCACATTTAAGAGGAAGCTTGTACCTTACCTAAGCGTGTCTTTGTAAAACATCCGTATTATCTTCCCATATGATGGAGAGACATGTTACTGTATGAATGCTCTAAGCGGCTGGCAGCAAGCCGCATATAACATCGTGTACTTTGTGCTACATTCAGGCTGAGGTCGGCTTGAACTTACTTCGCTAGCGAAGGTTTCTGACATGCACCGCTCCTCACACACAGCCTTGATCAAAAATATTCTGAATCAGACAGAACCTTCCAACAAAATATGTTTATACTGTAAAAAATTCAGGTTGATTCGGCTAAACTGGCATCAATGATCAATCTTTTTCTCGTTCAAGTCATCTTCGCCAGCCAAGGGTTTCTGATCCGCACCGCTTCCTACATTTGTGAGGAGTGGTGCGGATCGGAAACCTTTGGCTAGCGAAGAAGGCAATGTTTGAATTTAGGTATTGACAATTAAGGCGTTAATATACAAAATCAATAAGAATGTATTGAAATATTAAAAAGTTATTGGAATCATATCATGGGTTATTTTAAGAATGAACACATTGTGAGTAGATTAATTACTTATTTATTAAAAAAAATATTTTTACTGACAAATATAATGAGACAACAAGAGGTTGATGCTTGATACCAACGTTCTTAAAATCATTATACAGAGAGTATCAAGTACAACTACAAACGTAGTGCACACGAGACGGATGTACTCAGACGGACAAACAGATGGACGCGGAAGGACGCCGGACAGAAAGTGATCACAAAAGCTCACCGGAGCTTTCATCCCAGGTGAGCTAAAACTTTTAATTTTTGCAGCCTACAGAGAGTCTGCTTAACTTATTGCAATATAACAGATCATATTATAATTCATTTAAACATCTTTCCGTTTCGATAGGTTTGTCTAGTATAAAAACATCAATCTCTTACATTTTTTTAAAAAGATTTATTATATAAAATACAAAACAAAGCAAGTACCTATACCATAATATTATTTTATATAAATCTAAAATTCCTTCACTGTTCATACCATTTTATAGTTTGCATTGAGTGTAACAATTTACTTTTACAGGTAAATGTAACTATCAAAAAAATTATTTTCTTGTGAATTTAAGAAAACATGACAGCAACATTCGTATTTCAAAAATTCTGTTAGCCCAGATGTTTGTATAAAATTCCTTTTGCAAACGACTTACTAGTATTCGTACACAGGCACAAGTAAGCATACTGAGTAATTATGTAATTTTATCCTAGATCGTTGCACTACCAATCACAATTTTCACTGATGCTATTAAGTTTGTGTAGCTTACCAGTTGGTGAAGGAAAAATTGAAAAATAAATTTAAAAAGAATAAAAAGCCACTCATTGTAAAGGATAATATTACTACTGATTCATTTATGATATCAAGGGACAGTTTCGGACCTTTTATCTTTAAAATTGAGAACAACTGTACTTGAAGGCTTATGAATGTTGCTAAATATCATGAAAATTTAATGATTTTTAGAGATCACTATTAGTTAGTGTGATGTCTCGTGTTGAAATTGTATGCAATGTGTAGGACCTTATTGTTAAGTACTTGAGATTCAGAATTAAAATGCGAAACATGCGGCTATGACTGTTTGGTAGACTTTACACAGTGATATTGCAAGTAACAGACGGGAGGTAAAATAACACGAAAAGTAGGTGTATGGGTAGGTGGTAAGTTTGAGGTGTCAACTCCGATTCAGTTCTTTTTTACAACATAAACAAACTTGTTGATATCTCGCTTAAACATTTAAAAAAATCGACAACTCATTGGCTTCTGCAAAAAGCGAAAGTACGGCACGTATTGTTTCGCGAATGGTTATTGGAAAAGCCAAGTAGTAATCGATTTCGGATGTTTAGGGAATTCAAATTGGCGCAAGTTTGTAGTTAAACATTTTAAATTAAAAATTAGCTGATGAAGCGAGGCGGTATCCAATATGGCGTCCTCCCTTGTTATTTTTTCCTTCAAGGTACCCACTTTTTTAATGATTTTTTTTCTACACAAGCCCCTAAGGTAAAGATGCAACATGCACATGATACGGATAGTCAACTCTTTGTAAGAATCAGCTGGGGGAGGTGTAAAATACTGCAAATTATAAAAAGAATGGGCGAAATATGAAAGGGTCGAAATCTCAGAAAAACCCACTATTTTACAGGTTCTGACTAGTCATTTTTCTCAGAGATTGGTGATGGGCCAACAAGGAGTGGATAATAGTAAAATTCTGAATAATATAGACGGATCAGCAAGTCACATTTTGTACATTTCTATTAAGTAGAAGTTTGAAGCAGTATAAATCGAAAGGTTGTACATGTATGTACATGTAAACGGAAAAACGGAATATTGGTTACACAATATATGTCATCAATATGAAAACAACAAAGTGCATGTCTCGTGTCTTATAATAGCAGGTTATATATTTTACTTTGTATACTTTTATTGAGGTAAAATTGCGAGAATAACAACCACAACAACAACAACAACAACACAAAATCAATTTCTTATCCCTTGCGAGTGATCCAGTTTAAGTAAAATTTCAACTCAAAAGGGATTTAACTATTTTGATTCAGACTTAGTATGCCATAGTTTCAATAAACTATGTTACATTCCATGTTAATGTTTCTATAGAAGCTTACAGTTGCTTCTTTTAAACAATACATGTAATTGCCCAGACTATTTGTCTAAAGCTTATGCTCTCAAATAAAAACCAATATTAAGATCAGATAAGCATATTTTACAACTGTAAGAAAGTTATCATCAATACTGAAGCTCAATAAGTGATATATCTTTTCCGTCATTCTAAACTAATGGTATTCATTCAACATGCGATTTGTTCTAAGACTCAATAAAAAGGCAGATCTATAATGTTGAAAAAGTTAATTCCAGTGAGAACGTGACAAGCAAAAAATTAAAGTTGAAAGAATTCGAAGAAATATTGGTCCCCTCGTTAAATGCATTCCATCTTCGAATACAGAACATTGAATATTAAAAAAAACAAAGATAAGAAAAAATAACACATAATTAAGAAAAAATTACACAGATTAGACTATTAAATTTACAAAATACTATTCCGATTTGGGATATGAAAGTGAAAACCATAAGACATCAACAATTCAATGAAAACAAAAGTAAACATTTCAAGTCTTTTATAGCACACAATGTTAATTCGCGTTATCAATGCGACCGTTTTGCTCGGAAGAGGAGGATGAGAAAGGCAATGATCCGGAATGCTGCAATCAGAGCAAAGAGCAGTCCAATGTCTAAGTAGAAGTTATCCTGTATGTGAAAAAGGAGAGTTAGTCAAATACATGTATATATACTGTTTCCTTATCATCTGACATATTTTGTATGTCCTGATTTTTTCCCTAAAACAACACTGTATCTAATAGTTTATTCAAAACTTTTATTAAACGAAAATTATGATATACACATACCTTGTCAAAGTTCAATGAGGAGATTACTAATGCACCATTGGAAATGCATGATGAACTTGTTGTGCAGCCTATGGATGAACAACAAAATAAGCATATTGATACCGATTAAGGTGGGATTCTACACCAAAATGTTATTTTATGGATCGTGAAAGTATTATCTCAGTAAAACGATTTCGTTGTTAAAAAAGAAATAAGTTTTTCATAATTTGTACAATTTTTTGGTGTTTTTTTCAGAGAATGAAAACTTATGTTGAGGTGTTTAGTAAGACACTTTTGTGCTTAAAATTAACTGTAAAGATTGTATAATAATAATATTTAATAAAATATCCATAAAACTTTGAACAAGACATTTTATTTTATTTTGTTTTTAATTAAAAATTAATCATGAAAAAAAATATTTACTCTTGTTCAGCAAAAAAACCCCAAAAACCAATCACTCATTTCCTCTCAAAAATACCAAAAAATCTTATGAAAGAATTAAGAGCATATATCTCTCTTTAAATTCAACAGTCAGAAATAACACTTTTACGGTCCATTGACTTTAATTGTAGCATCCCATCTCTAGTAAAACAATGTCATCAGTGGCTTGTCAATGATTTTAGATCGATAAAATAGGCAAATGATCCTGGTCTAACCATAGAACATTTTAAGGCATATTTGATATTGAAGGATATGAATTATCTTTTTGCAATAAATCTATCTAAAAATTGAAATGGTTTTTTTTTCATTTACAGTAAAATTCCCTCAATGGTTTTCCTAATTGTTTATGTGTATGTAAAAGTCAATACATCGATTAACCGGATGAATCACACCTACTTATCTGAGTAACGTCTTCCCACTGGTTGACCACTAATATCTCGTTGCCATAGAAAAACCAGGATATGTATTTCAGCCATACCAGGTAGTCAGGAGTAGATCTATCATAATAACAATGTGGAAAAGGGTTGTAAAGACTTCGGAAATACAATATGTTATTGACGTTTCATCAAAACGCATTTAAGATTGTTAATTTATGAAATGAAATTTGATTCAGACGAGCCTATCAAACACTATATGAATTATGTACAACATTAATTCAATAAGCTGATTAGCCATATTATATGCGTAAATCAAAATTGACGCTCATTATTACACATAAAATCACGATCACTTCACAAGTATTGCCTTCGCGATTTTGAGAAATGTTATCAATTCAATTGTGGTTAAAATTTACTTCCATTTAAAAAACGATGTCTTCAAAAAAATATATCATAATTTTAGATAGTTTGATATGAAAATGCAAGCATAAAAGCAGTGTTTTGAAATCGTGTTTAAACACTTCTAATTAAGAGTTTTTATTTCATGGCCCTTCTTCTTAAATTTTACACCCTGCCGTTATTTCAGTAAAAGAAGTTTTATCACTCATAAAAGGATCTACCTTCCTAACCTTTGGACAAACATTCAAATGATCCCTCAAAGAGGCATTGTGCCATCTATGAGTGATATTGGCTTAGTGCTTCTAGAGATAAACGTATGCCAACAAATACAGAGTGGCTTATTTTAATCAGAAAAACACATTTAAGCCGTCTAATTAGGATATATAATGAAAAGGAGACTATGTTAAAAAAATTTACTAATCATATTTTCAAACTTTTTATAATTTAGGTATGTTAATTTCTTTTTCCTTAACATACGACAATGAACTCAAAGATTTGTAACAGGATCTAAGATATCACAAACCTAAACAATAAATAAACATAAAATTCGATCAAAGATATGTACTTCATTAACTTGCAATACCTACCCACTATTGAGAAAAAATCCTCCAAACAAAAGGAATGGAATCATCAGTGCTGGAGCAATCGCCAAACCGGCAGTAGTGGAGGGGACGGCAGTAGAAATCACGTAACCTTAATGTTCATAAGCGCATGTTAAACATAGAAGTTAATACATTTTTCTTAATGCAAGAACTCTGAACAAAAAATAAATTTCAATAATTTTTTCTAAAAGGAGTATCATTTAAACAGGTCGGGTACACTACCTTATATGGATAGCATTATTTAACACGTGACAGTATTTTCGTCAAACAGATTCTCCAATCCACTGAATGAGTTGCAATGCATGACGGTCTACAACGTGTTTACGATTCAACAGACGCACGTGGTCTTTGTCTGTTCTATTCACAATATTTAATTGCTTGCCGGAATGTTTGTTCATCTTGATTTTTACTTTAGAAGGTAAAAAAGGTGAGATTACGTACCGTTAACTTTGTTCCATGCTCACATTGAAAAATACTGTTGTTTTAGTTGATCAATTGTTGCTTCAAAAATGATCAGTATCAAACGACTGACAAACATACGCATACATGTACAAACAGGTTTTGATAAGAAAAAACTGCACAGTTGTGTATTGGTGACATTATCATTGTGCACTAGAAATAAAAACAGGTAACTGTACGTTTTTAACATACGTGAATAGCCACGGTAGTAGAAATGCACAAATATACAAACGCAGAAGCACAAGCTGTGCAGCATAGATAGTGTTTTGTCCGTTAAGCATTCTGATGAATGTCCCTGAAGAAAATATCAACGCGGATTCTAATATTGTTGTCTTAAATATTGGATATCACGTGAAAAAACGGTACTCGCTGCTTCTAATTCTATAGGACATACCTCTCCCTTGAACATTGACAATGGGGTATTTAAATAAGTTGATATAAGTCCTTATATGCAATATTTTTTAAATGTGAGCATAGAAATTGAAGTTCAGGCATAATTGTCCATATCAATTTCATAAATTCTGAAAAATCATTCAAAATGAGTTTCCAAAGGACAATTCAAAATGGTAAATATTTTCAATACGCTTTGTATACACTGAAACTTGTAGTAGCCCACAATACCTTGCAACTCATTCACCTGATTGGTTTGTCGATAAAAGTAAACAGATGGCTAATTTAGCATGCAAATTTATGCCGACGTCACAAAATATAGTGGTCTCGACCTGTTAAATGACCTCTTACTATTTCATACAAACATATCTTTAACTTTACGTACACACCATAAAATCTGTATTGTTTTTAATCTCACAAATCCAATTCATGCGCGGATCCAGAAAATTTTTCCAGGGGGGGTCCGAAGGATAATTGTGTTTGCCAGGGGGAGGGGGGGGGGGGGGGTCCGAGGCATATTTTCGCGATAATTTTACTATGTAAATTTAATAAATTTTCATTTTCCAGGGGGGGTCGGGACCCCCCCGACCCCCCCTCTAGATCCGCGCATGCAATTTATTTCAGAAGTAATTTCTGTACACTGTTAGTTTAACAATGTTGGAAGAACGTTGCAATAAATTCAATATACCAAACGAAGCTGCAGCATTCGATACCAGTATGGAAATGCCCGTGGCTACGAGGAATGCATCTGCATCGCGGATTAATCCTTAAAGAAAAACAAATTATTAATCACGGTGCAGTAAAATACTGCTTTCTTTGCATGTTGACTGACAGGGAAATAATTTGAATTAAATGAAAGCTCACAAAAAATTCAAAAAACTTACCACTCATCCAGTATAATATGGACATGAATATGATTGGAATGATGATTAGAAATGGAATCTGAAAAAGGAATACCGTTTCAAAGAATAAAGTCACAAATTTTTCACGGTGTATTTTACATTTTGTAATGGTTATAATACTTAAATGAGCTAATTTGTAATGGTCAACCATAAATTAAATGCATTTTGTAAAGACTCAATTAAATTACACATCCTGTACATAATAATGTATAATACATGGTAACAGCATATTTTTGTATACATTTAAGTTGCTTGATAAAAAAATATAACATTTTAAGCAAAATAAGGTGTGACAAACAATAATCAAAGTACTGAAGTACTGACGGGAGTTGTTTTTATCGATTATCATTTATTTTAAAATTAACTTATCTTGCATGGCAATTAATTTCCAGTCTGTATTTGAATTACGCTTTTTTTTATTACATGAATTTTTAGAACTCTAGTCTCGTTCAACCACACGCTCGGCTGTCTCCGTTCATCTCCGACAAGCAAGAGAGCCTCTCTGCTTGTAGAAAATTTACGGAGACAGCCGAGCGTCTGGTTGAACGAGGCTTTATTAAACTCTGGCGTACGAACACATGAGACTACAAAAATATCTAAACTGTTCGTATTATATAAAATCTGACTATTTTAAAAGTGTTTGAAGATAAGTTTCCTTGAAAAACAATGCTTGAGCATACATTACATCGAAATTTTCTATTTTTTTTAAGAACTAAGTCTTGTCAGCGGTGATGATTTGTGCTTAGGTCCAAACACTGTTTCACTTTCGGTTTGCCAGAGTAACTGCATAGGAGAGTTGATTAAAATCAACTCCCAAAAAGTGGCATAGGAGAGTTGATTAAAATCAACTCCCCAAAAGTGGTTTATCATGTCTGTTAAAACTTGCAAAAAGAAAATGATCTAATTTTAATTCAGTTTTGCACACACAAAAATAATTTTAAAAAGCACGACACGAGCCATGTTTACAAACCGAAACGTAGGCACTGTGTCCCACTTAAAACTCGACCGCCGACATTCAAATTGTGGTTATCTATCAAAATTACCATAGAAAATTATTAAAATCGTGGCCATGCCCCTTTACACATAATAACGACCGGCAAACGTCAATTATTGTGTTCGATTGAGAAGGAGTAGTGCATATAATCCCTTGAAGTAAATATCAAGAATTTTGGCATCCTTCCAAGAATATCAGGGAATATATGGAAGACAAAAACCCGTCTGGTTATAACAATCATACGCTTTCGTACGTCTGTAGATAAACAGTGATTTACGGATTGACAGCGGTAGGTTATCTTACCTCAACGAGAGTCTTGCTTAAGTAGTACACCGCGACATTGTATAACCCCGTCCCGTACTCCCGCATGAATACCGGAACTTCTAGTGGGAACACCTACAATGATATAATTAATATGATGATCAATATACGGGATTCGAAATACACACATAAAATATTTTATTTTAAACTTGAATTTTATAGTTGTAAAACAAATAATTAAATTGATTTGTATGAACAAGTTTAACGGTGCCAGTTACGTTAGATAACGACGAAATATATATGTACTGTGTAATAATCAAGTCAAGTCATTCGAATTAATTTCCAATCGGGTGAATCGTTTGTTTCCTTATCATATTGTTTCTTACATTGAGGACGCCAAAAACATGGGTGAAGCTGAGGTTGGTGATGATTATAAATATGACTCCATTGATGTTCATGATGTCCTGTTGGTCATAGCTATCACTTGTTTTGAGATAGACCAACCCAAGAACCAAGGCAAAAAACTGAAACAATATAAACATGATGCAATTATTACATGTAGGTTATTATGTAAAATAGTTTTTAATGAATATCAAGACTAAGAAATAATATTTGAGTCAGGTATCTAGTACCACGTATGTTTCTCATATTTTGGATTTAACGTCGTTGATACTGTTGATAAATTATTCTTTAAAATATTTTTTATGTCCATTTCTGAGTTCTACACATGATATCAAGCAAGAAATCGCTTCTTATATACAAGAAAATTGATTAATAGATGTAATTTTTGTTTACTGACATAGACATAATTTGATTATCTTTTCATGAATGTGAAAGTATTTGATTGGTTTTGTATTAAAAACAGGATATAAAAAAAATAAATATTTTATGATTTATTCATGATAGAAAACCGATATTTTTGGGGTTTGCTTAAGGTACCTCATTACACCTAGACTTGTACTTTTTAAGACACTACGTCACAAGATGGCGATTTAAATGTTTTTTTAACTGTTTATATCGTTCGATTGGGTTGAATAGCGTCGTAGCTCAGTGGTTAAAGTGTTACATTAAAAGTTTAAAATCGAAGATTTCTAAACTTATAGTACTGGGCTGCTGAACCGCAGATCATGAATTCGAATCCTCCTGGAGCTTTTGCTCATGTTTACTGAATTAAATTTTCAAAAAATGTAATTTTTCATCCAAAATTGCACATTTTTTTGCCTATTTGACTTTAATATCTTCTTATCCATTATGATATTTATCATAATCAAGTAATTTTCTGCTGATTTGAGAAAATATTTCAAGGTGTAGTGAGCCACCTTAATTTTTTAAGTATTTAGTGATTGAAAGTCAAATCACATGTTTCTGGAAGAGAAAGAAAACAACTGTTTTTACACTTAGGCCAAAAAAAATTAATCATTAGTTTCTCGGGCCAAAATTTTGAAATTTTGATGAGGCAGGCAGGTTTTTTTTTTTTTTTTTTTTTTTTTTTTTTTTTTAAAGACAAAATTTACAATGACAGTAACCCATATTATATGATTTATTTGTGTACTCATTAACAGATATTCATCAAGCTCATATATTGCAAAGTTTAAACATTTGTTTTAATTTGTTCTTTTTAGTTTAAACTGTTCTGTTTCCTTTTATAAGGTTGAGTTTTTACGTATGAAGAAACAAGACAAATGGTTTATGCACCTGCTTCATTTTGTGGCCCATCTTTCCCCTCCACAGTAATAACAGAAGTCTAAACTGAAATAGGGGACTTCTTATGGCATTTTACTAGTTGAATTTGCCATAAAAATTTATTAAATAAAGCATTCATTTGGGGGTGTTTTCTTATCAATCTTCAGTGCCTTGAGGACAGAAATCAAGGAAAAGTAAATAAGTCATCATAAAATTTTCAAACAATACATGTGTCCTTTAATCCTGTTTCTATGCAATATCACAGAGGCTTCAATTTCTAAAGATAACAAAGAAATTTCAGTGGTTGTGTTAACAGGGACCAACCCAGAGCAAACTTAGTTTAGGGAGACTTCACTTCTGAAGTTCTGCCTCACAGAAAAATAGGGAGAAATTTGAGAAATCAGGTAGATTTCCATTCTTTGACAATGGCATAATGCTAATGATAATACATTTATACACAGATTCAACCTTTATTTGAATTTGATTAGAAGCAAGTCAATTAAAAATAAAACAACTCCTAAAAAAATTTAAAATCTTATCCAATTTTTTTAATTTAATTTATTATGTGTATTCATACATTTTGTAGCTGAAATATTTCGTAATTGTGTTGGCTAAATGACAAATAAAATCAGTCTATGTGTTAAGGTGTATTTTGGAGGTATTAGTCCAACCCTTTAACCCAATTACAACCGTCATATAGTTGGTTGTACAGAATTTTTTAGTTAAAGATAACTGTAGACAAACGGTTTCATGATTATTTTAGCACTAACTTTGCATAGTTATTAATTAATTACAAGTTACCAACTGATTGTAATATCAGCACCTAAAGTTATAAACATCGGTTGTAATTTTCAGTGCACAGTATGTGGTTGCATCAACCGTATTTATAACCTCTGAAGATAAGACAGTCGCTAGTTATTAATCACAACAGGGGTTAACTTAGGCTATGAAAATGTCTTTTGAATTAGATGATTATCATTTTATTGCATTTGAAGTTAACTTTCACGATCGTGAACTCAGAATACAGGGCAACTTCAACCTCTCTTTCTGAGGAAATTCTGGCGAAGTTACCGACCACAAAGCGAGTAATTATATTTACATAAAGTTGTATTTAGCCCAGGTAGCCCCCTAGGTTGGTCACTGGGTAGATGTTTCAGATAAAATAACGTTTTTCACTGACAGAGACAAGCATTTGTTCTGTGCGTTTGTTTACATAGATTCCATAATAGAGAAAACAGAAAATGATAAGATATAAAAAATCCGGAAAAATAACGATAAAAAAGTTTGATGCGGCGATGATTTTACTGATGCGGCGGTGCCTGAGAAACAAATCATTATTTTTTTTTGGCCTTACTATAGTTTGGGCAAACTTGATTCGAACCACCATAGGATCTCGTATATTAGTCACCCAACTCCTCCAAAATACAGACTTTACTTGTTGAAATATTGAAGCTTCGTACCTGTATATAATAAGCAAGATTAAGGTTATCATAAAGCTCATGTTATAACGTATTTAATCAAATTCAGATCCTTCTGAAAAAGAGTAAACGGAACAAAATACCCATACATACCTTGAGCTATCCGTCAAGGTTTCCATCATCTACAACGATAAGATTTCTGTATCTGAGTAAGTTTACGTTACCGTTTCACTACAATATTAATAACATATGAGAGAGAGAGAGAGAGAGAGAGAGAGAGAGAGAGAGAGAGAGAGAGAGAGAGAGAGAGAGATACCTGTTTTAAATGTTCCTCCGGATGATTTGCCAGCTCGTCTGTCTTCGATTTTATTTCTTTATATGCTGACGAAGCTTCAAAGTTGTCGCAGATTTTCTACAAGATACATAGAGACATATGTATGACATACAATAATTTACGGATATTTAATTATTTTATTAGATTCACTAGTTCACTGGAATGAAGATGTTGTATTTTTGTTAACTTTGAAGCTGCTTGGCTGGGGTTTATATTAAATTTTATGTAAGATTTGTTTAGTATGAATATTATAAAAGGCATCAAAGGGATTTTTCGCTCTCATTTAAGTCATATTTCAACTAGAAAATAACAGACAAAGTTTGTTTACAAAATATATAAATAGGCTATATAAAAGGCTATCGCTTTTTCGCCCATAATTAAGACTCACCCACGACGTCGATGTGTGTAATATGCTAATATTACAATTTTGACATTCGCTATTAATATTTCAAAAATATTTTGACAAATCAAGAAAAAAATTTTGTACATTTTTTCACAAATCTTTCAGATTTTTTTTTAGCAGTCGATGTATATAATGCGGGTTAAATAAACCAAATCAATCGAAACCAAATGGTTTCCTTTCCTTAAGGTAGTATGGGAACCTCCATCTTGTGACGTACTTCCTATTGAAATGATAACAGTGTAGCACAAATTGGTTAAGGCGTTAACGTCTGTAAGTCAAGACTTCGAATCTCGCTGGGCCTTTTATAATGTTTACCTTTCCGGACATTTTTTAAACATATTTTTTGGTCAAATATTGTAAAATTTGAAATTTCAAATGGCCAAAAAATCGGACCAAGCAGCGTTTATACTGAATTGAATTTGGGACATGATTGTATGAGAAAAAAACGATGTATATATCAAACGAGATTGTTCATATCTTAAAGGATATATTTACATTGACTTTTTCTCTGCATTGTTCCTCCCGACCAGGTTCAATGGCTAGGGTGATGACAAAATGATCTGCTGGGTTGTAGTTGATCGGACAAGTATGACCATTGCTGTCAATTTGAAAAAAAAGATATGCTTAGCCACTGTTTCATTATTTTGAATGCTTAACATATTTATATATAATGGTTATAGCAATATATTTACATCTACCAAGTATGATTCCCTCTATTTCTTACGGAAACTTATAGTTAATTCATAGCTCTATAGAAACAGCCAGACTGAAATCTACACGCCCCATTTATCGATTGGTCGAAATCTACAGCAGCTGAAACTGACAAGAAAATGACAGGACAGATATCGACACGCCCTGTTTATCAATTGGTCCAAACCTATAGCGACCTAGGAAAAATCCCGAACTGCACGAAATAATCAAGACGATGTCAGACTCAAAGTCTCACAGGAGACGATTTGGCTGTTTCTTTTAGCTAACTTACGTACATTAACAGTAATTAAGTGAATTTTACTTATTTTTCTTAATCAATTTATCAATTAGCTTAAAGAAAGATGTTAATATAAACAATAAAATACTTTCTTTGATGATTCAATCGGGTTATGAAGGTAGTGATCATTGCAGAAAAAATTTACATAACCCGCTAACGCGGGTTATGTATTTTTTCTGCAATGTCACTACCTTCATATCCCGAATGAATCACCAAAGAAAGCATTTTATTGTTTAAATATGCTATATAAAATTAAAATACTATATGTGAAATGCACATTTTGCTGATGAACTCAAAATGTTCGCAAAACAGAATAAATTCATGCAAGAGTTGGATTTTCATGAGAATAAAAGTCCAACAAAGTTTATAATGACCCTTAAATGAAAAGATTTTTTTTCTTGCAGAGAAACCATTTGTACAACGTGGAGTAGCCCCCCTCCCCCCCCCCCCCCCCGCATTGTGTCACAAAATTAACCCTCTTTCCCCGAATTTATGCTTAAATTCAAGAAGCCTGGATATACACTTAATGAGAATGATTTGCACAACATTCAGCATTTTGAATTTTTAGAAGATTTTATAAGATTTTTCTCTATTTATTCTTGTGTAAAAATTCAACAACATCCATTGTGGCCCACTATACCCCCGGGAACCATGACAGCTTTCTTTAGTTCACGAGGATGCTTCCATACGAGTATCATCTTATCTGGCCGAATGATGTTTCAAGAATTTAAAAAAATATATTTATTTACATCCAAATGGAAAAAGAAAATTTTAAAAGATTGTTTTCTTTGTTTAGGCCTATGTTAAATCTTCAACATCCCATTGTGGTTCCATCCTACCTCAGAAATCGTGATTTATAAAAACTTGAATCTACACTTCCTGAGGATGCTTCCACACAAGTTGCAGCATTTCTAGTGAAATGATTTTTGATACGAACATTTCAAAAGATATTTGTTTCCATCCTTACATCGGGTGTCATGATTGAATAAACATAAGTTTGAAAAAAAAATGAAGATACACTAACTGAAAATGTATCCACACTAGTTTCAATTTTTTTGGCTTAATCGTTTTGAGGAAATTTTTTTGAAAAATATCAGCAAATTTTCAGTAATTCTTAAAAGAGCGATGCCCTTCATTTAACAAACCTGAATTCCGTTTACCCAATGAATAATATTTTGGGTTACGTTGGTTGAAATTTGCCTAGTAGTTCTGGAGAAGAAGTCAAAAATGTGAAAAGTTTAGAGACAAACATATGAACTGACGGACAAAAAGTGATCAGAAGGTTCACTTGAGTTTTTAGCTCAAATTCGCAAAAAAATATATACTGTAATTCAATTCAAATATTATTAAAAATCAACAACATGGAAAATACTTTTTTTTAAATTTAAATGGTATCTAAATTGATGAATATTATTAAATGTAACACTGGGGATTTTCATATTTCATCATATTACATATCTGCTAATTGTTAAAAATTGCTGGTTGCTTCGTAAAGAGATATAGGACTGCTGATTAAATTGTAGTTTCCACTATAAACAAAAAAAGCTAAATCTTGATATTACGAAAATCACATATTTGTCTTTTTCAAAAAGTTATAACAATTGTGTGACCTACAATGCATTGTTTAACACCATTTATGTAAAAGAAATTCACAATAAACGATTATATAGCAGACCTTTTGAAGAAATTCATAGCGTCATTTACTGATCCTGAGAATGCCACTCGTCCTTCTGCCAGCAGGAATACTCTACAATGTAAGGTATTATCGTAAAAATCACAATTACAGATGAGAGAGAGAGAGAGAGATTTTCAGTCTTTTCTACTCAATATGCATAAAGACACACCAAAAGAGCCCGGCTTTCAGTACTTCAGTACTTTGATTATTCTGTGTAGCCTTATTGTAAAACACCAAAGATTTATAGGTTCATGAATACAATATTCCGAGTATTTCACCATTACAATATGCTAAGTAAGTACGTTTAAACACAAATACATCATTAAAGAGACATGATCACGAAGTAAGACATTTCTAATAGTCAACCATAACTTGAGTGCCAGTCGTCGAGTTTAAAGTGAGGTAAAGAGTGCACATTTTTCTGTGACATTTTGATAAAAAGAAAATTCCAGTTAATTCCAGTTTTAGACCCAAAATGAATCTGACAGTCGCTAAGAGCTGTTAATTTGTTTTTAAAACGATTAAACTGATAAAAAGGTGGCTTTAAAGGAAGTTTTAACGGTAAATTGAACCAATGTAAGCAAAAACATGGTATGAGCCTTGTTTACGTAACAAGAATTTTAAGCTTTGTTTCTTGCTTATAACTCTACGACTGACACTCAAATTCCGGGTGATTATTCGAAGTATATTACCAAAGCATTGTCTAATAAAAAAAAAATATTGACCAACATCCTGACCATGCCCCTTTAAGTTCAGTCATCCCAAGATCTTTACTGTCCACTATTATTTCATATTTTTATTTCTTCCAACATTTTATCAATATTTTCCAGCCTAAACTTTTTAAAACGATGTCTTGATGCTATAGTGAATTAATTTTTTAAAGAAAATTTATATGTAAC
Source organism: Magallana gigas (assembly GCF_963853765.1). Classification (NCBI taxonomy): domain Eukaryota; kingdom Metazoa; phylum Mollusca; class Bivalvia; order Ostreida; family Ostreidae; genus Magallana; species Magallana gigas. The sequence continues at coordinate 19,512,579 of NC_088862.1, forward strand.
TTAAAAATTAATAATATGTACACTGTATATTATATAGGGATTTAAAAAATTTTAACTTAGGATGTGACAAATGCTAGGAAATCAAATAACAAACTATTATTGCCGATTATATCTGTTAACTATTATAAGAACGCTTTGTCTGTACATACTCGTCAAACAACTCAAAGACGTCAGAGGACGGTTGGTGAATGGTGCAGAGGATAGTCCTCCCCTGCTTTACCAGTGACTTTAAGGACTGGATAACGTTGTGAGCCATAAATGAATCCAAACCGGAAGTGGCCTCATCACAAAACATAAGCGGTGGGTTGGTCAAAAGCTGATAAAATCATTAGAATGATGTGTAAAATTGGCAAACCTTAACTATGTTCCAAGTATTGTACAAGTTGTAAAATTCATAATACATATATACCAATAAAACATCATCATTACATCAAAAGTCCTTACAAAAAATCGAAATTGTTGTAGAGGTGAGATATATATATATATATATATATATATATATATATATATATATATATATATATATATATATATATATATATATATATATATATATATATATCTCAAAACTTTTATCTTTCTAATAATTTTAACTAAATCATTTGTCGCAACATTTTTCAATTACGTTAACGTTACTTCTCATCTTTCTAAAGATTTGGTCAACATACAAGATACAAGATATCTTATTTACCAACCAAGGGCCTCGAAAGGGAATTCAAAAATTTAAGCATTATTTTACAATTTACAATTTTAATAAGCAGTTATATAAATAGCAAGGCTACTTTGTATTCGGTGTCAATGATCACAGACAATACCAGAGTCAAGTGTCCAAATGAATGTCAATGATCATAAGACAATTCAAATATGTTACGCTACATCATGTTCATACATGTACATGTATTTATACATTTTAATGGCTTTTCTAAATTGTCTGTGTTTTCATTATTCAAAATTAATATCATATAAAAAAAAATTAATGGATATGTAAAGAGGCTATAAATGTTCAAAAATTCAAGATTAAAATAACCTAAACCAACGTTCATTTTACCTCAGAGGCAAATGACAGTCTCTTCATCTCTCCACCAGAAATCCCTTTGGTTTTGCCTGGCGTTCCGATCATGGTGTCAGCACATTTTTTGAGACCCAGCTTCACAAAATGAGCAAATTAAGTATTGTATTTTTGTAATATAAATAGTACTAAAACATGTATGCTTTAATTGGCAGTAGAAAGTATCAATCATTATGATATCAATTTCAACAATACTGGTACGATACAAAATGCATACTTCTTGAATAATTTCTTCGACTTTCTGTAGCCTTTCCTCTCGGCTTTTGCTCTTGTCCATTCGCAACAATGCCTAAATAATTATCAATAGAATATTCTTAATTAATAACGACGTGATCAGTACTTTGTTTACTTTAAACAAGCCTAATTTCCTACCCTTTCCTTCTAACGCTAACAATATTTTACTTTTTGGAAAATATTATTAAAACTTAAGTGAGGCAAAAACAAAAATAAGATTTATCACACAACTATGAACATATGACTTTTTAAAATTGATACTTGGGCGTACTCTAAACGTGAGTTGCTCTCTGACTGTCATAGTTCCCACGAACAAATCGTCCTGTTGGACATAGGCTGATATGTTGGATATCTTGGATTTATCCACTTTGACTCCGTTTACTCGGATCTCGCCATCTAATTTTAAATCCCCACTATTCCTGAACGTTAGAACATTCATCAGTGTTGATTTCCCTGCTCCGCTATATAAAATCAGTAGAGATTGATTGACACGATTCGACTGGAAAATAATTTTGATCAAATATTTGCATACACGCTGACGTTTGCTGAAAAAATAGTCCTACCTGGATCCCATGAAGGCTGTGAGCTTGCCTGGTTTGATCATTCCGCTCACTGAAATTTAATACAAACATGAGAGAGAGAGAGAGAGAGAGAGAGAGAGAGAGAGAGAGAGAGAGAGAGAGAGATCATAATTTTCATTTTTTTATTTTATATCTTAAGGTTGTTGATTAATGTCTTCGTTATATTTTTCAGTTCACTGAAGCCTTAGTTTCGTTGTTGTTTAATTCGAAGTGATTTTACCATTTTTCAAAATGTGTTTAGAGGGCACTGCGTTTCCTCTGTTACAGCATCCTTTCTTTGGAATGGAATAAACGTTGACATCTTTCCAGGTCAATGTCACTGGGTCCAAGTGATCCGTGGAACTCTCCTGTCTCTGGCGACCGAGCTCTGGATCTGATGGTTTAAAACGCACAAAGTGAGGTATTATATAAATAGTGCCTGTTTGGGAGGGGAAGAGTAGTAATTGACGCCCCGAGGAAACCATTGTCAACCGACGCGAATCGGAGGTTGACAATGTTTTTCGAGGGGTGCCAATTTCAACTGTTATCCTCCCAAACATGCACTATTTTTTATTATACTGAATGTCTTAATTTCAGAGAGTTTTTTTTATCGCTTTTAAAGAGAACTGACGTGAATTCTAAGGCGAATCGTACGCGCATAATTTACGAGCATGTAACAATTCGTTGTGTTACCCGTTGCTAAGTGCGTTAATAAAGCAGAGGGTAATAGAACGGATTATCAACTGCGTCTAAACCAATCAGATTTCAGTATTTAACATGAAAGTATAATAATGTTTATAAACACACGTCGCTATATTTAATTGATTTAATAATAACTTCCATCTTCTTAGACAAGGAATTCAACTATAGCAAATTACAAAAGCGTCTAGAAAACCATGGATTAACCTTATTTCAAAAAATTAAATTAAAAAATGCTGCATTGATTAGAAAACAGTGCATTTTATCTGACTATATGAAAGTATTAAAAACTACAGAAAGGTTTTCGTGCGTTGGTTAGAGTGATCAATGAAAACTAAATGAATGGGTGCATCTAAAGGTTAATACTCAACCAACCGAAGAAATCCCATTGTTATTAAAAAAATCTAAAGAACTCCAACTGATGGACTTTATTGTGATAGAAACAACAAAACAATTAAACTATTAGGGTGAAATGAATAGATAAAATAATAGTAATGCACAAAAGAAAATGACTGTATAAATGAAAAACTACATCAAACCTTCTGGGTGGATCTTATTATCTTTTGGTCCTCCGTCAGTCGTAATGACTGTAACAATGTCAAAAGGGAATTGATATAAGTTGGATGTTTTGGTTGGTATAACAAATCCATTATATTTTGTATTCACAATATACTGCACATGTGTTAAATAATAATGCCGGGATTTCGAAATTTAGATTTCAGTTTGCATTTTAAGTTGACCGACTTTGGTTTCCATTGCGCGACTGTTTTGAGCAATCTAGTAAAACAGAATGTATTTATACCTTTTAAGATTTTTTGTTGTTTTTCGTCGTTTGGTATTTGAGCGTTGCCATTGTGCTTTTTATGACGTTATGATAAAATTAAGCTTTGTACGAATACGTTCCAAGAAATGACATAAAAAAAGTAAAAACTATACGCCCTAGATATTTGACACACAGAAATATGTTACCATCACCATATGTTTTTTTTATTTTTGTTAGAAAAAACTTGTACCAATCTACATTTGCTATACTCCAAATATACAGCAAAATTTGGTAATATTTTGGGGTAATCCCCATTAAAACCTAAATTGTAAAATTAATTTTTTTATTCTGTTTCAAAGTGCGGAAAAGTTAATCTCTTATATATTCCTATAATAGATGTACCTAAATTTTGAGAAAAAGAACCAGATGGTATATTTTCTTGAAATTTCGCAAATATACTAAAGTTAGTGTTTTTTATATATTACATATGGTTAAACTACTTTTGTAGTTTTTATGCAAATCCAAATCGACCTCCTTAGATTTAGCATTTGATACTAATACAAAAAAGCTGTATAACGAAATTTCAAGGATTGGAAAACAGACAGTGCCTGTAAATTAAGATCAAATACAAAATAGAGCACTAGTGTGACGTAAAACATAGATAAAAATGAAAACCGGTTCATACCACTTAAAATAATTCCGAAGCTTTAAGTAAAAATCATCTCCTTAAATAACGATATTTTGATAAAAATTTCGATTTGATCGACTTTCAGAAGATACACCCTTTTAATTTATTTGATTTAACACAATTATTCCGTCGAGTTTGCTTGACACCTTAACTTTTATGTAAGGTTTTAAAGTTGAATAACTAAAAACAGTATGAACAGCAGGGGTTAGCATTACAACATTTTACTTTAACAAGGATAGCTTTTTAAAAAGCTAAGAAAGTCAGCCAGCGGAATTTTGATTTTTAGATCAAAAGTGAATACACTATCTGTTGAATTACATAATTTATATATACTAGTTTCCAGAACAATCAAAACGGGCGGGTGTACATTTAGTCTGCATACTTATTTTATAACTGAATGCGAGGAGACAAGCGTGTAGCGGTATATGATCCTTTTTAAAGTAATCTACAGCGACTGTGCATGTTGTATTTTTAAATTGTAACTTTGCAAAGACTGCTCTCTGAAATATAGGTCCCTCGTCGAAAACCACTGTTATATCCTCTCCAAATAAACGTATGCGGACCCCAAACCGTGGCTGCAGACGATACCCGTGGAATGTCTTCCATTACAAAAGCGTGACTGGTGATGCGCAGTTTGATTTAGAAACTATTCAGTTTCATAACTTATTCGAATTTCTCAAACACGTACTGTCTAATTCCTTCCCAGAATTCCAATTTACGCACGCGCATTTGCAGTTTCATCCTAACTTAATTAGTCAGCCCGTGGGCTGACTAAAAAGTTATCACATTCATGTTGAGTGCGAGTTTATAGGACATTTTTATGCTTCGATCAAAACCAAAATGAGCTTAATTCATTTCTCATATATTTCATTTTGACGTCGTTGTGTAACTGTCACCTAAGAAACTTGAGAAGTGGACATAGTTTTAGAGTAAAACAGCGTATTATTAAGAGAGTCTGAAAGTTTTTCAGCCAATAAAAAAATAACCATAACAATGTGATTTTTTACCTTAGAAACATTATTACCGGGTTGACAGTGTGAAAATATGTATAAACTATATCAGCGACACAAATATCTAATGTTTATTGAATCACTTACAATTATAACATAACTAAATCTATAATTATTTCGGTATTTTAGAGACTTTCATTTAGATCAAAATGAAAAAAAATAAATTTTAAGTGTAAAAAGGTCCCAAAATAAATTTTATTTCCCTGATTTTTCGTTGACACTACCCACAAAAATATTTTACAAAAAACTAATTTACTCTGCCTAAAATACCAACGATATAGTTCACTAAGGCGAGACTTAAAATTTCATTGCAATCTGTAAAATAAAGTTAATATATTTATTTAAATACGGTGATTTTGACAATTCTTTTTTTTTAATCCCTTCGCTTTACCAGAAGATCGATTGACATACTTTGCCTCAAGGTCCTCATCGTTGATTATATTAAATTTGTTATCTTAACAGTGCTTTATGAATTAATCTTGTATGTATAATATAAAATGATATAAATTTAATGAATAACTATCCAAATAAAGTCTTTTAAAATACATTACATTGTATGAATATATACATACCTTCTGGGGAATATCCCTTGTTTGTGAATGAACCATTCATGGTAAAACGTTTAACAGAATTAAAACAACCAAGCGATTCCGCACTGAAATATCAACGTTTCATTCCATTTAGTGACCTTTTGTAATATAATAGATTTATTGCGCTCTTGGTTGGCACGACAAATACCAGGCCACCCGATTTAATAACGTGGAGAGCGCGGTGTATGTTTTATACCTGGCAGGAATCGATTTCTCTCCGTTCTATATAGTCAACTCTACTGTACCTTTAACTTGCATACACCTTAGAACCGATCCAACATTATATCGTTATACTGACCTAGAATCTAGACAAATGCATCCAAATATAATCCAAGTGCACATAGGTACCCTTCTGTCCTCTTTTTCTCTTCGGTTGTAATAATCATTTATATAATTTACTATAAGTTGTTTTTATTATGATGATCTATACTTATAAACTACAAAATGCTTGCACCAGAGTACTTGCTTACATGTACACCTTTGGTATTTCAACATATGAGTGATGATGTCCGTAAGGTATAATTGAATTTTTACTGATACGTTATTTTTTTATTTAAAAGTAATAAAATATTATAAGATATATTTTGGACTACCTGATATGATATATTGATTATTCTATTGAGCACATTACACAAGTCATGTACTTCAACCAAAATAATGCCGAGTAAGCCGGCTTTAAATTAAACATTATACATGTATTATACAGATACTTCATTTAAAATTTCCATGTGTTTTTGACATTTAATAATACTTCTTGCGCTGGTATTCCAGAAAATCATATACACTTCACCATTTTTTTTTTTTTGGGGGGGGGGGGTCCGTTTAATCAGTGTTTTATCTATTTAACGTTATATCATTTAATTTTGATATTATGTGTTTTTTTTGTCCGGTAAACTGTTGAAAGAAAAGGCATTATTATTTAAAAATTTTAACCTTCGTGTGAAACAAGAATTTATCAAATCTTAAATATTTTTAAGTAAAAATGATTACAATTGCTAGTTCCTCTAAAATTGATCATATTTTCACATGCTATATAAAGTTATACATAACAGTGTAATAGAAACAATTTTATGCACGTGCAGTGCTGCGTTGTCAGGGACTTATGCTAAAACTATAGTCTAAAGTTTACGCCTCTAGTTACGCCGCTTTATGAAATGCAAAATACGCCCGCCTAAGTTTCGGTGTAAGACCTCGGACTAGACTAAACAAGGCCCAAAATTTAGGCCTCTTTGTGAAAGGAACCCCTGCAATTTACGGCGCACAAAAATTTGCGCCAGTTTTGGACAGATTAACCCTATTTTCGAACATATTCTTTGGATAAAATTAGTACTTTTAATTTCTTCATTCAATTTACTGCTGAAATCGGTACTTTACTTGCCTCAAACTTTGTCTTAAACACACTGCCGACCTCGGATGTTAAATTCACATCGAGCTCGAGAGTCGCCATTTTTAAATGTAAACAAACTGCACCACTTCACATTACGGGGCTGGTGATGGAGTTTAAAATAAAATCAGAGGCAAGATGTCTGTAGTAAAATGTCCAGGGAATTTTTTGGAATCAAATATTTTTATAGAATGTGTTCGGAAATTAAATTAATCAGCCCAAAACTAGCGCAAGTTTTTATGCGCCGTAAATTGCAGGTTTTTTTATACTATGGAAGGGGGGGGGGGCACTGTAGCTCCTAGGTCGTCCATCCGAATTTTTCGGACCGGGAACTACAGACCTGCAGCTACCTTTAATAAAATTGTTTTAGTTGATATATATTCTTAGTTATCAAACATATGAAATAAATACAAATATTTACATTCTACTGTGTTTTTCCATTAAATTCCGTGATGTTTAAATGCCTCTAAATGCAACACCTATTCACTGCGTATGAATTTACATGTAATTTACATAAGTAGTTCTCAAACAGTGATTTCTATGTAATCGGTTAAAAAATGTATTTCATAAATGTTGTCAAAACACCATGTTTTATAATTATTCAACAAAACAGTTGACTTTATTGTTAAAAGCAACATTTCAATAGTTATTTTTCATGGATTATATTTTCATGCTCGTCGATCTCATCTCAACGGTCTCTGTAAAAACCAGTTTAAACCGGTATTACAAATCAGCTGTTCTTGCTGTTACTAATTTACTCCCTCCTTGGTCTCCACTTTATATCGATTTATTTAAGTAAACAATTGATTTCTTCAGTAACGCGCGTTATTCAATTTGTCTGCTCACCTGACGGCAGTTATTGACACGACGACGTCAACAATAAATCATTCAATGCTATAGTACATGTATATGAAATCACTGTAAAATAAAAGATGAAAACTCGAATGATCATATCAAGAGAATTCACAAAACAGGCAGAAGTCTTTAAAATGTTGTTCAACATACAAAATGAATATTTAAGTTAATGATACATACTCAATCAACTTTAACAATATCGATAACGGTTCAAATTATAGCTGATCGATAACATAGGTAATCTAGTTGATTCTTCACTAGCTTGAAAATTGAAGTTCAATTTATAATTCACAAAATGTTCAAGTTCTTTCTTAAACGTTAAAATAATACATGTATCCCTTTAAAGGAATCCGATTATGAAACTATTGTTCCCAGGCACATGGACGTAATCTCTTAAGATGACGATCGCCTTGCTCTCGCATACAGTGTGATAAAGGATATAAGTCTAAATCCAAGGAAAAGGGCAAACAACAAACCGAGGTCAAGATAAAAATTATCCTACAATAGAAAAAAGACATTTGTAAAACATTTCAAAATTTAAAGCACTTGTGTGTGTGTGTGTGTGTGTGTGTGTGTGTGTGTGTGTGTGTGTGTGTGAGAGAGAGAGAGAGAGAGAGAGAGAGAGAGAGAGAGATAGATAGATAGATAGATAGATATGCACGATGTTACTATCTGAAGAAATACACAACCTTGTCAAAACTTAGGTTCTTGATCACCGAATTGCCATCAGGAATACATTGTGTACTGGAGGTACAATCTACAATTAGTTAGATGGGTATATATAGGTAGGAACGAAAGGGAAAATTAAAGTCAGCAATGTCAATGAAAGTCTGTCTGTCCCAAGATACTCTCAAAGTTTTGCTTAATTATTCGATAGTCAAAAATATCTCAGGATTTAAACGATGTTCATTCAAATGCATGAAAAAACTCCAAGAATTCTCCTTTGAAACGCTCAGTATAGCTTATCAGGTTTCAGTACACAGCTTATTAATAAAATAAAGAAGTCTACGGGTTATTTGCACTGAACAATACCGTTGATGATAACATTGAAAAATTGTGTGAGGTGTTCCGAGTGACTTTCCGAATGGAGAAAAGATGTCAACATTTCCAATTTTAAATCTCCGTACGAACTCTGTTTTCGTTCCTGTAATTTTTCCGAGTGAATATTTATAACGATTCAATGAAGATATCTTGGATATTTTTCCTTTCATCGATTTAAATTGCACTTCTTTCAAAGTTACGTGTATTTATATTAAAAATCTTCCAAATGTGCTGAATACATATCTTGGGACAGACTATACATAATTTTCTTTTCAATTTATTTCATCACAAAATCCACCTAAGTAAACTTAGCACATAACCAAGTTTCCCAAATGTATAATGTATGAAATCAACTATATGGTCTTATTCAAATCAATAAACTTTATTTTCAGTACAACTATTAAGGTTAACGAGGTAGATGTTCATGATCAAACAGAACGCTGTTTTAAGTTAAGCCCGACACTAAAAGAGAACCGAGAGTGCAATACTACAGTGACCAGTATGTGAGTACACTTAATGTTTCAAAAATACGATCTACATTAATTATTATATAATTAGTATCTCATTTAAAAGTAAAGCAAGTAGGAGTCACATCTCAAAAATTTGAGATATAGCATGAAATAAGCTAATTTTAGGCAAAAATTGGAGTTAATTTTTTCTTTACTTCTATGAAATATAAGCTAAATATGCCAAACTATATCGATAGAAATATCAAAATATTGTTTAACTGTGTTTTTAGAACATCATGAATATCTAGAGGATATCTATATTGTGTGATTCCATATTTGCTTTATCCAAAGAGTTGATATGGTTATATATTCGCGAGGCTTGCCGAGCAAATATAAAATCACACAATTATAGATGTTCTATTTATTTCATACAACTTGATTTATATTATTTGATTTAAATATATGACCCGAATTGATTTTTTTTCAAAGATTAAAAACGATGATGCAACGTTGTGTTATGCAGTTATTGCGACCTTCCGCAATACAATTTAGTACGTCATATCAGAGATAAATCTAACTGTTTTAATGTAAAGTTTCACTGAAATAAACTTTGAAATAATGTTTTAGCCCTAAATAATTTTTCCTAGAGCTTACTCATTTGATTAAATGGAAATACTGATCAGAAGGCTTGAATAATCAAGTTTATTGACAAACACAAAGTTGCGAATGCTCGTTAGTTTGAATTGACTCGAACGAGGAACAGTTGTTGATGCATGATGTTTTATAACACAAACACCAGCCTAATGATTCGAGATTGAAAATAGTGAATAAGGATGCTTACTGGTGATGGAATCAAAGTCTTATGAAACATTATTTCTGTAAGTTCTTGTATATAAACACAACCAGTGCGCTCTGTTTTCATCACGTCGCCAGGATGAACTTCTTGATATAGATAACTTAAAATTTGCAGTTTTATAAACTACACATAGCAAATTGAAAGTTTGAAGGGGGCTCAACTTATAAAATCAAAGTACTGAAGTACTGAAAGCCGGGCTCTTTTGGTGTGTCTTTATGCATATTGTGTAGTAAAGACTGAAAATATCTCTCTCTCTCTCTCTCTCTCTCTCTCTCTCTCTCTCTCTCTCTCTCATGCTTTTAAAGTCGGCAAAGCATCAGAGAGCGACCAAATTTTGTAAGCGGCTATAAACAAAAAATAAGTCTGTCTAGTAGAAGTTAAAAAGTTCAACAGTTGCTGCCTTGAATTTTGCAACAAGCATTATATATTCAATCCTCATTTCTTCATCGCGCAGCAAAGTAGTTCATGGAAATTCATGCGCATTGTATGTGTCCAAAATGCATAGTAATGTTTTAAAAACACGTTATTAATAAGAAAACTAAAAAAGATAGACAATTCATTCGAAATTTAAAAAAAAGAAACAAAATGCAAACACTTTTGACAAAACGTGGTTCTTTGTGTAACTATTTGGTATAGCGGAAGCTTTACCTTGACGCTGTTTGGTTTTTTGTTTACTTGTGCTATTTATAGTAACATTGGCGACCCAAAACCTAAGGAGTGAACCTCTTTAAGTGGTAGTGGCAAAACTTTTAATGTTTAATATTATACGTACTTATATTTTTGACATCCTCCCACTGGTTCACAACTAACATCTCATTTCCATACGAAAACCATGAGAGATACTTCAACCATATAAGGTAATCAGGTGTTGATCTATTCATAAAAAAACACCAGCTGTTGAACTGAATATTGATGCATACTTGTGAACGAAATTTCAATTATTTTTATTTTTATCTAAACCTTGTTTTTTAAAACCAAATCAATTTGATTAGCTGTTAGGTTTTTTTTTTAAATCACACCATAAGAATAACCAAGTATATGTCGAAGTACATACGCAATAAAATATGTCAAAGTCTGTTTTCAATACAGACATATTGATAAAATAATGCTTGTCAAATTGTAATAGACTATTTGAATTCAAGACATACTACTAGTATAATCATCTAAACATTACCAACCCATTGTTAAGGAAAAATCCTCCAAACAAAAGAAATGGAATCATTAGAGCGGGGGCTATGGCAAGGGCCGCTGTTACAGATGGAACAGCTGCTGAGACCAAATAACCTTAAAACACACATTTAAAAAAGAGGTACAGCGCACATACTTAACAAAAACCTCACAATATAGCGCTTTTGCAAACTTCAAACATTATCAATATTGTACATTATTTTCTTAATTAAAACATTCAAAAAACGCAAACATCACAATAACCATGTTAATAGATCTGACGTATCTTACACGACATCATTGATATATGAGATATATAGAAAAATAGTTTGCAATAATAGTTGGATATTGGAATATTTGAACCACCTTCAACCAAAGAAATTCGACTAAAATCATATTGTACCATGTATCGTGGTACATGTTTACTTTGCATTAATACAATAGCTACATATGTGAAAAAGACGTCATAAGAAAGTGTTGCATGTGTAGCCTATTGATACAGCGTAAGTGTTTTTGATTTTTCTGTCGCTGGATCAATTCATCAAATAGTAAATATTTTACTTTTCATTTAAATAATGATACATGTAAGAATAGGAAGTATATCAATTAAAAAATCATTTGTCATACTTATGTTGCTTCAAGGGTTTTAAAGTTGATAAATCAGAAGAAAACAAAGACATAAACATGTTCATACCAAAGGAAGCAGCAGTGTTTCCAATAAGAACTGCAATGCCGGTGGCGGTTAAGAAAGAGTTTGCGTCATGAACCAAACCTAAATATATTGCATTCTAAATAACTTGTTCATTTCATTATCTTTTTCGTCAGAATACAACTATATGAATTAGCAAGTTTTATATAAATAATATACTTCATATATGACAAATCTAAGTGTGATGATATACTACATTTTCATCTACTGCACGAAAACAAATATGAATTTTAATAATCGCTAAATCAAGTTACACATTTCACTACTGTAATAGTTCTGTTTGCATGTCAATTTGAAGTCAATAAGCAACAAATTGAAAATTTTAAACTCAAAATTCACATATACTTACCGCTCATCCAATAAAGAATTGACATAAATATGACAGGAATCAAAATGAGGAACGGAATCTGAAACCAAACAACAGTGATTATTTATTGTAAAACTTGGTGGTTAAACTAGCTCATAGATTCTTTCTTCAAAAGGAACCCAAGATAATTACTGCATAGCTGAGCATATTTTTTAAATGGGAATTGATCTTTTTTGAGCTGAATGTTTTTTCCAGATCAGCCCCCCCCCCCTCCAACCCCCACCCAAACCACTGAACATAATTTTGTTCATTTTAAGTTCATGTGCATTCTTAAAACAAAACACGATTCTTTTATTTTCCTTTGACCCCTTTTTACTCAGAAATCATGATATTTTTAAGCATCATTCTGATCTTGTGTTTTTGGCGCATCCTTTAAATCACTGGGAGAATTTTTATAAAAGTTATAGATATTCACTGATATAAATATTGCAGGAAATTCTGATACATTGCTCTAAATTTACACGAAATAAAGTATCATCGAAAGCAAAAAATGTCCGATCAAATTTGATTTATGTTTTAATTTACACGCAACATACCTCAACCAGAGTTTTGCTTAAGTAGTAAACCCCGACTCCGTAAAGTCCAGACCCGTACTCTCTTAGAAAAATTGGGATCTCCAGTGGAAACACCTAACAAGTAAAATTATAAATTATAATGCTACCAATATAGCTAAATTTACAAGAATGTCGCATAACATTCGTATGCCTTCTTAAATTAGTAGCAACTAAATTCAAAATATTGAGCGGAGAGTGTCTTTTCAAGTACATTTAAACAAAATAAAAAAAAATAAAAATAACCCGCGTTAACGAGTTATGTAAATTTTTTTCTGCAATGATCGCTACCTTCATTACCTGCATAAATCATCAAAGAAATCGTGTTATTGTTATATTTTCATCTTTCTTTTACATGTAACAAATAAATAAATGGATTGTAAAAGGTAAGTAAAATCCACTAAATTACTGCTAATGTACTGAAATTATATGTACGTTAGCTAAAAGAAACAGCAAAATCGTTTCCTATGGGAATTTGAGTCTGACATCATCATGATTATTTTGTGCAGTCCGTGATTTTTCCCAGGTCGCTGTAGGTTTCGACCAATCGATAAACGGGGCTTGTAGATTTTAGTCTGGCTGTTTTTATAGAGCTATGAATTAACTATAAATTTCCGTAGGAAATAGAGGGAATCATATTCAGTAGATGTAAATATTGTACATGTGGCTTGAATCTAGATCTTTTTAGTAAAATGACCTAATAATCAATGAAGTCAATAAAATGATTATTTATTTTGTTCTTTAAACCACATTTATTTGATCTCAGTTTTACTTCTAAATTATCTTTTGTTATTTTGTAATATAAAAAATTGAAGAAAAAAAAATTCTGAACAGAATAAAAGCTTGTCTTGGCTGCACAAAAAACATATTTGAGTTTTAAATTTACCATTTGTCTATGTGATTTAAGTTAATTTAGTTACATGTATTTAATTTTTGTATTTTTTTTTTAGCATTGAAAAAGCTCAGTAATAAAAATCCCTAACTAATAAAGGCGGATAAACACTATACATGAAATTAAAGAGATGTCCTAAGACATATTGCTGATTATATTTAAATCTAAATACGAACAATCTAAACTAGGTTCAACCCAAATTGAAATATAAAAAACAAAATTTGTGTATATATATATATATATATATATATATATATATATATATATATATATATATATATATATATATATATATCAATTTCATACGGTTACTAGTTCCTTTGCGGTAGTATGTTTTAGGTTCAATTATTCGTTTGCAACTAAGTTTTTAATACCTGTTTTGTTAATTTGAAACAAAATAACCTTTGTTTTGATCAGTTCTATTTACAAAATTCGTATAATTATTTCCAAATATTTAAAAATCATTTGAATCTTATCTGAATATGATTCTCTCATATATTTGAATGTAGTTTGTACTAAATTTCCTTGAAAGATTGTAAAAACATTTATATTTTTATCATCCATTTAAAATGATATTTATTATTTTATCAAAAACATGTGCAACGTCTTATCAAAACTTGTTTTATATGTTTTTTCTTCCATATGCGTTATAAACAGCAAGTTAAAAACTTTGAGTTGACGTATTTGCCACTACCCTCCCACCCCCCCCCCCCCCCCCCAGTTTTTCACCAAGAAAAAATTAAATGAGTTACATGTAGTAGTATTCAATTAACTGGAATATACGTCCTTTAGATATGATACGTAAATAATCCAAATGTTAAAATTCTGCATATGATCTTCAATGGACTTACGTTAAGAACGGAAAAAATGTTGGTGAAACTGAGATTTGTAATGATGACAAATATAGCTCCATTGATATTCATTATGTCCTCTTGTGAATATTCGTCGTCCGTCTTCAGGTAGATCAAACCCAAGATTACTGAGAAAAACTGTAATGTAAATTGTATGGAAAATGCCTATATGGCCATATTTCACCTCTCATTAAGATTGCATAAAAAGCCTTACAGGCATTTTTCCTCAATCGACATGTAAAGCAACTTTGCCTTATCACTGTGGATAACATAACTTATCACTGTAGATAACATATAACTTATCACTGTGGATAACATATAACTTATCACTGTGGATAACATATAACTTTGCCTTATCACTGTGCATAACATAAAACTTTGCCTTATCACTGTGGATAACATGTAACTTAATTGTACCCTTTTTTCAAAATACTACACTATCTTAATTTGTTTTTCACTGTCTCTTACAAGGACGTATGCTGTGTTGGCTAATTTACAATTAAGAATCAAATCAATTTATAGAAAGTAAATATTTAATTATATTCTTTATCTACGTCATGAAGGATAAATGCTCCACAATGGAGAGATGTTTTTCTTTGTTATATTTAATCTTACTATCGTTTGGACAAACTTGATCCGGACAATAAGAGGATCTCTTATACTTGTAATCCAACTTCTCCAAAACACAGACTTCACTTGCTGAAGGAGAGATGCCCCGTATCTATAAAAGAGGGACATGCATGCAATAGTTGTAAATGTTTTACTGCAGCATAATAATATATCTAGTTTTTAAAAAAAATTCAGTTCATTTTGGGCTTTCACATACATATAGATCATAACAGTTTAATTGTTATGATCTATATGTATGTGAACGTTGCACAGACCATTGAAATTGCATAATCATAGATATAATCTGTATTTTAGAAATAACCGTGTTGTTAAAAGAAAATGAAAAAAGGACCAGATTCATTATGGATTTATCTATATTAAAACTACTTACCTTGAAGTATTATTTAATGTGTTTTCTACCTACAAATAAAGAAATATGATTCATACCGCAGAACAAGAAAGAAATTGTTATATCTTGAAAAAAAAATACTACCTCTCAAAAATGCTAAAGAAATACTTATCTCTATGCATGATAAGCAATATAAACGAAGAAAGAAAAAAAACACCCTATATAGGTTTTTTAAGGATTGCTAGAGTGAAATAATTAACTTACAAAACTTTGAGACACCTGAGCACTACCAGTTTTTATCTCTTCCTTCATTTGTAAATATGGTTGCGATGCCTCATAAACATCGCATATGTCCTGTAATGATAATTTAAAACTATAGTAAACTGTAAATATAAGAGCTTTTAAAAATTACAAAGGTTTCATGCTTTATTCATAATAGAATAATTCTGTAAAATCTACACCGTAGTTACCTTGACCTTTGCTTTACAATCTTTTTCCTTTCCTGGTACGATTGCCAATGTCAAAATAAAGTGATCAGCCGGGTTGTAGTTGACAGGGCTAGGGTGTCCATTGCTAGAGAATATCAGGAACCTTAGGGCTATTAGCTTTAGTTTGACAAACGTATGTACATGCATATTTTGATACTTCGTATGTACTTAAACTATTTTATATATTAAAAAAAAATAATAAAATTTAATGATAACACACCTTTTAAAGAATTCAAGAGCATCAGGAATCGGACCAGAAAATGCAACACGACCTTCTGCCAAAAGAAAAACCCTAGAATGTAAGAAATATAAATTCGATATTAATTGTTCTGTCTCACCGTGGATGATAAGTCATTCTGTACTGAGTACACCCTGAGATTAAGTTTAAATACTAACTCGTCAAACAATTCAAAGACCTCAGAGGGTGGCTGATGTATTGTGCAGATAATGGTCCTGCCTTTTTGGACCAATGCCTTCAGAGATTGGATGACGCTGTATGCCATAAATGAGTCTAAACCGGACGTGGCTTCGTCACAAAACATTAAAGGAGGGTTGGTTAGAAGCTGTAATGAAATTGGCTTGTGTGATGACACTTGACTTTTTCCATAAAAATTAGCTTAGAAACAAACACCTTAGCTATTACAAAATAATCATTGTCAAATATTACGGACTCATGTTTACTTACAGTAATTTTCTAACATTATTCATTTATTATGTAAGTGCTTTTTAAGTTGGTAAATTCACCTTAACGATTATTATATTAAAACAGAACTGTCACGGTGTGTACATGTAGCCTAAATCTTACGAGTAAAAAATCAGTCAATTTTGTATAGGGGCCTAGTCTAGTCTAAATAATAAATGCTTTTGGCGTTGAAGACTTATACGCTTCAGAAAATCATATAAAAAAGAACAAAAGCTAGTAACTCACATCTGACGCAAATGACAATCGCTTCATCTCTCCTCCAGAGATCCCTCTAAGTCGACCGGGAATTCCAATGACAGTGTCGGCACATTTCTTCAAGCCCAGCTTTTCATCATAAAGAGAAGCACAATCCATTAATTTTGTTAATTGACAAATAAAGAATATATTCTCATATTGCTTACTTTTTGTTTCTCATTAAGCTTAATGTTTCATAATTTTAATAAAAATTATATTTTTACAATAACTTCTGTTTTGTGTACACAAATTTAAATATTTTCTTAGATAAAAATCATGATTGGCTCTATATGATTTATCAATTTTTTAGAGAACAAGAAACATACCTCATAGATTACATCTTCAACTTTCTGCAGTCGTTGTTCCCGACTTTTCCTTTTATCCATACGTAGTAAAGCCTAAAGTCATAATCATTTGCAATAAAATATAGAATGCATTTAGTAAGTGGTAAACGCTGTTTTTCAAAGGACATTGGCCATGCTTAGTTGTTAAGTTTCCAGAGCGTAACTTCTAATTCGCATTTGATATTTTTTTAAACTGCGCCATTGACTTTTGTACAAAAAAAGTCACTTTTGCACTGCATGGAATAATTATCTGGCAAAGTGTAAAACTCTACTGTCGTTTAATGTATACGTGTACCCTGAATGTTAGGTGTTCTCTGACTGTCAATGATCCTATAAATAGATCGTCCTGCTGGACATAGGCTGATATATTGGCTATCTTTGTTTTGTCGACCACTACACCATTGATACGGATGTCTCCTTGTATGATGAGGGATCCTCTATTTCGGAAGGTCAAAACATTCAGCATTGTCGATTTTCCTGCTCCGCTTTGAAGAAATTTGTGGAATTGCATTAAATTATTCTCCCGTTTCCTTATTTGTACAAATATAATGGCAGTTTTTATTTAACATCGTTGATATTAATCATTCAATAAACAGTGACTTCGTCAGTGAAAATTGATAGAATACAACGATCTCCTACCTGGCCCCCATCACGGCCATAAGCTTTCCTGGTTTGATCATACCACTGACTGAAACAATAAAATACCCCTATATAAATGATGATTCCGAGCACATTGTATCTCATTGCATCTCATTTTATCCCCATCTACCATTCCGTGAAAAGACAGACACCTCATTTTCATCCCACCACTTACTGAACACATAAAAAGACCTAACTCGACCTTCGTTTCATTTGTTCCAAACACTAAAGCATCTTAGAGCAGTGTTGATTTATTTTGGATTAAATAATTTATTGGTGAATTTTAAGAATTAATATCAATCTAAAATTTGCGAAAGATAATTGTTGATAAAATCCATATATACTTATTATCAATTAGACAAATTAAGTTAAAAACACAACTATAACTAAACTTTCATACCATTTGATAATATTTGTTTCGGTGACTCAAGTTTTTGACCTCTGTTACAGCATCCTTTCTTTGGCATTGCGTAAACATTAACATCTTTCCATGTCAAAGTAACTGGATCCAAATCTTCAGCTACTGATTTTTCCAATCCGCCGCCTTTGGATCCAAGTTCAGGGTCTAGTTAAATTTGCAGCAACAATTACAAAAAAACTAGAGAATATAATATGATCAGAGCACATGGCGCAGTGATAATCAGCTCTTATGTATATGTATGAATCTAATACGCTCTCTGGGAATAAACACTGGCTCTTGGGAGCCTATTGGCTGCAAAAAGATTCAGTTCAAAGATTATCATCTCCGGTAAAAAAAAAAAACCACTCGTAGTAAGTATTTAGAATTTATAAAAGCGTTAAATGTATAAGAAAATTTTTGTTACAGTTAGCACAAAGTTCGATAAATTTGAAAATAATTACAATTTGGCAAAACGATTAAATATCAGAACATGACAATATCTTATTTATCTTTGGTTTTGCAAGCATAATGTTTGCCTTATGAATAAAGATATTGAAAAATGAAAAAATAATTATTCTTTTGGTTTTGTTAAAAGAAAAGCTGTATGTTTGTTAACTCTTACATGTCATCTTTAAAAAATCTTCCATACACCCTGAGGCCGCAAGCTGAAGGATGTATAGAATAAAACCCGGGGCAAATCCCCGTAAACGCTTGGTTGGACTTGAATAACGAATTTTTTTCCTTTGATATACAATTTTTAAAATTATATTGGGTTTTTTTTCAGTGAAGTAAGTTTGATACAAAGAACCAAAAATTACAAAATCATTTGAAATTGTGCTGAAAATCATTTCTTCATGCCACTGGCTAAAATATGAAGAAATAGGGATTTTGACAAATTCTTTATTCATTGACTTCTATTAAACGTTACATTATGTTGACCAAAGATGTAAAAAAGAAGTGCATTGACATCACATTTTATTTACACCCGGTTTTAGCAGGTGGTACGGAAATTTACACCCGGCTTGTTAACCAATCAGATCTCGGGTTATAAACGACATAGAAAATAATATTAGTTATCCAGGTCCAATCAAGTGTGTACGGGGATTTTCCCCGGGATGCATTTCATTCTGGAGGTCCACAACCAAAATCTCTATTTTCTCTGGAACCATCAACAATCACAATCATTCAACGTTATTGAAATCAATTGTTATATTCCAACGTATAATCGTTAGAATTACTGTTATTGTTACCTTAATACAAATGTACATGTTTAATCAAATGTCCCGAAAATTCACCTTGTTTTTCTTGAGATTGTTATAAGCTTCAGTCAAATGCGCTACTCAGATATCAATATATATTTACATCTACCAAGTATTATTCCCTCTATTTCTTATGGAAACTTATAGTTAATTCATAGCTCTATAGAAACAGCCAGGCTGAGATAAACACGCCCCGATTATCAATTGGTCGAAATTTACAGCAGCTGAAACTGACAAGAAAGTGACAGGGCTGAAATTGACACGCCCTGTTTATCGATTGGTCGAGACCTACAACTACCTAAGAAAAATCACGGACTGCACGAAATAACCATGATGATGTCAGACTCAAAGTCTCACAGGAGACGATTTGGCTGTTTCTTTTAGCTAACGTACTTATGTACGTTACCAGTAATTAAGTGAATTTTACTTACTTTCACGCTCAATTTATTAATTAGTTAATAGAAAGATGTTGATATAAACAATAAAAATGCTTTCTTTAATGATTCATGCGGGTTATGAAGGTAGCGATCATTGCAGAAAAATATGCATAACCCGCGAACGCGGGTTATTTATTTTTCCTGCAATGTCGCTACCTTCATATCCCGCATGAATCACCAAAGAAAGCATTTTATTGTTTAAATATTCAATAGTCAGGAACAGTGCACGATCCGGAGGCGAGTGCACTATGTATCAAACCCTGACTACTATTTAGGCATAGTACATGCTAAACACAACACTATCATATAAATATTGTATAGCATAATTACGGCAAAGTGACAGAACATATTCAACAAGCCTTACAAATAAAGGGAACGAGAACTGTACCTTGCTTCACGACTGCCATTGTAGACAAGAGTAAATTACACTTGGTGTTTTCTATACTTCAAAACTGATAACATTCTTAACGATACAGGTATTTGAACTCTTACGTTATATGGGTTTATTTTTAGTTGTATAACAAAACGAAAGACAAAGTGTTTAGGGCTAAGATCTAGTAAACTAGTACATATTTTTAAGAATCTGACAGAATTCTGGAAAATAAATTTCTCTTTAAAAAATGCATAACAACAGCTTTGCTAATTTAGGTGGGGTCATAATTTAAAAGCAAACATAATTTAGAAAGGTGTTTTACAATATTTTTGTATCAAATTAATATTATTAGTAAGCTGTCGACAAATGAATAAATTTACATTCCAGATATTTTTTTGCTTGTAAAGTGTGTTGAAAGATACGGCAGTTATAACACTGTAATGCACACAGGGTTAAAATGACGAGTTTTATTATGACGTCACAAACGTTAAACGCTGTTAACTGCAATGTCACAAGCGAAAATCAAAGTTCACGCTTGCGGCTGTTACTGTGGCTCTTCCATTAATATGAACTTACCCTTAGGATAAGATGGGAATTTTAAGGTATAAATCACATTTGCAGACAAGGCATGAAGTTGAAATAATTTAAATATAAGCATTAAATCATGATTTTTTGAAGTATACAGTCTGATAACTGCAACGATGTTTGCTAACGCGCGTTACTCAATTTGTATGCACACACCGCTGCAGTTTTCAGACTGTACTGAATACTTCAAAAAATCATAATTTGTTTAAAGCAATTATGAACACATTCTAAATTATCAATCCGGACACAGTGAAGGAATGACGGCTTTATTACCAAAAGAATATATACTTTTTTATCTTTCGCTGTGTTCTTTTCATTTCAGAAATACAGTTGCTAAATTAATTTTTTTTATGTACCATCAACATCATCGTCGAATCCTCCATTGCTGTGGCTGTAGAATGAGTTTTGTTTGCTTATTCCCAAGATCGGCTTCCTTTCTGAATCCACCATGACAACTTAGTCTAGAAGAAAAGTAGTTTTAAGTATTTTTTATTTGTACGAATATTTGAAATATAAATACATGTCCTGTGGAATCATTTGAATTCATGGGGGCTAATTTCCGTGATTGTGGGGGTTTTTTTAGCTCATTTTAGTGGAGATGTACTGTAATTTCTTAGATGTGTCGGTTTTCAGTTTCAGTAACAAAACTGACCTGCTTCAATATTTTTTTCTCAAGGTTGTAAATTCTCTGGGGAGTGCTACCTACAAATACCACGAAATTTGAGCCACCGCGAATTCTAATGATTCCACAGAATAACTAAAAGACCCCCCCCCCCCCTCAAAGGGTAATTTTTTTAAAATTTTGGTTGAAGCCTCCAATGGCATGTCCATACTTACTATGAACCTATTTTCTGATAAAGAGATGCCCAGAAGCAAAAGACTCACTAAAAGGCCGAATAAGCCCCCTACACCCCAACACAGACACCAACACAGTTTATCAAGAGGTGGTGAATTTGTTAATTTTGATCATGAGAAACGCCTCCTTCACCATTATAACCATGTAATAAGTGTGCTTGCTTTATACCTTGTAACGAAGTTGCTCTATGATCCCTTTACTTCTATACACGAAGTTGCTCTATGATCCCTATACTTCTATACACGAAGTTGCTCTATGATCACTTTACTTCTATACACGAAGTTGCTCTATGATCCCTTTACTTCTATACACGAAGTTGGTCTATGATCCCTATACTTCTATACACGAAGTTGCTCTATGATCCCTATACTTCTATACACGAAGTTGCTCTATGATCACTTTACTTCTATACACGAAGTTGCTCTATGATCCCTATACTTCTATACACGAAGTTGCTCTATGATCACTTTACTTCTATACACGAAGTTGCTCTATGATCCCTATACTTCTATACACGAAGTTGCTCTATGATCCCTATACTTCTATACACGAAGTTGCTCTATGATCACTTTACTTCTATACGTGTACCAAAACCCCTGACCCTTGGGTCGTGATTTTCTCTCAAAAGTTTGGTAAAAGCCTCTTATATAATAAATTTGCCATTAAAATGTTCAGAAGTAGAGACGATTTTATATGACTGCACTTGTTTCGAGAGTCATGGCATCAAGGGAAGGGTTTGCATATGTAATCATGAATCCGTAATTTACATTATTTACATCTTAAGGAAGCTTCACACAAAAATGTTTCAACAATTGGCTATTAGTTATTGAGAGTCGGGATCGTGGCAGTTGCATTTATACTTTTGTTTAGTTTTATCTGATACTGTGGAATCATTAGAATTCGTGGTGGCTTAATTTTCGTGGTAATCGTGGGTAGCCCTCTCCCACGAATTTACAACCTCAACGAACACAAATTTAGGAAGAGTTATCGTTACTAAAACTGAAAACCGACGCATCCACGAAATTACAACCCCACGAATAACAAAACACAACCACTCCACGAAAATTGGCCCCCACGAAATTAAATGATTCCACAGTATATATCTATAGTCACATATTTCCTTCTCAATGCCTCCATGGTACGTATTAGAGATAAGCTGTCAGCAAAAACCAGTTGCTAGAGCCGATTTCGACACATTCTGAGAAAACTGTTTCCAAATGTAAACATAATGATTGCTAAAACAAAGAAATGTGCAAAATCAACTAAATATTACCAGCCTTTGTGTCAGCAAAATATCCTTTATGGAGAAAACTGTATGTATGTGTGACCTCTCTCACAGTCAATACTTTGCATGTTATCTTCCTATTTCATTTTAATAGGTACACTCTCGTCTGATCAAAGTCTCCGTTTTGAACACATAGTCAAGTAGATTGATAAGTGACACGTTAGTCTTAATGAGTTATCTGCATGATAATAGTACAATTACGTGTACATTCAGATTAGGTAAGGAAGCCTGAAGTAGATATCTATTACTACTGAATGTTTTCTTTCTCTTTTTTACATACATTGTCTGTTCGTGGAACTCACTGATAGTTGTTCATGACAAATCCCGAATAACGATCAAATAAAATTGTTTGTGTAAGAATATAAACAATCCTTAAACTGTTTTAAACTACATTCAAACGCACAATCTAATTAAAATTAGGTCTTTGATCCGCTCCGACAAATTCGATATCGCAAAAATCTAATTTCAATCAGATTAATATTCTAATCATTATATAATATTGTTCCGTTCAATGTTCAATACTTATGGTTAGAGATGTTTATTGGGGATTTTATAACATACATTAATTTACACATTTCATATAGACTTTTAAAGAAAAATTCATGAATAGTAAAACAGACAAAAAATTTTTTATTTTATGGTTAATGCAAACACTTATTCTGTCAAGCCAGATACATGTAACATGTATGATTTCTGTCTGCAGTGTTCAATGCCTTCATAATAACATGTTGTAAACCAACAAATTTAAGGAAAGCATTCTATTGTCTGATTTCAAAATGGTGATATATATATCAAAAATATCAAATGAACTTCGATTCTCAAAAGTGGTTTGTTTTTTTTCCGGGGAAATCAATCTCCCCTTCAGGTCAAATCTTTCGTTATATACATGGGATCCTTTACTTGTATGCAAATAAAATAATGTATTGTTTGTGCCAGATCGATGTTAGTCTTCTTTATAGCACTGGCTACAGAAATAAGTGAACTATAGCAATCGTTATTTTGTTATTGTTGAAAATTGCAATGATCCAACCCGGAAATGCCCTTAAAATTGTGTACCTTAATTCTACATGTATTAAATTTCAGCTTGTATTTTCTAAAGATTTCCTCTATATCCATGTATTCTTTCTGATATTAAGTAATGCCTTGTTTTAAAATGCATACCTGTTAACCCTACCGCATTGCGCGGGAGACTCCCGCAAAACGGCCTAATAGTCTAAAACCTCCCGCATCCAACCATCTAAAACCTCCCGCATCCAACCAATCTCCCGCGCGGGAGACTAATTTCTCCCGCAAACGTTTTTGTCTTCCCAATAACAACCCCCTCCTAACATCTGAATCTTTACGTGCAAATTTCAGCAACCATGCGGGTTTTTCTGTCATTTTGGCGTCAAAAAGCTGCTATGTAGTTTGGATATATCAGAACCCATCCAAGTACTGTCTACTGTGATCACAGTTACATCCTTTTGACTATTTACTTTTTACCATTACTTCCGGTTTTGACAAAAATCTGTAACGTACGTAATGCAAAGGCCTTATATAAAATAATTGAAAGCTTCAAATATTCCAATTTTACACTGAAACACCAAAGTAAACAATACACAGCCAGTGGTGTCACTTTACAGGTGCACAGGTAAAGTACCCGAGCCATGTGAAGTGAGCCGTGAGTAATCCTGTCTGGCCAGGGTCAGCCCGGTAGCCAGAAGGTTCATTAGTCCGAAGGCCCACTAGTCCGAAACTCCATGCAGAAATGTTGTGAAAATCAAAATAACAAAAGGTCCGGTTTGATTAATCATTTTCACCTTAACAAAATTAAGTTCTTGGAAGTTTGGAAAACAACATCTATACTCTGTCCCAAGATATCCTGCATTCACATTTTGCTTAATCGCATGATATTTATAAATACCTTAGGGTTCAAACGATGTTCATTCAACAGTATGAAAAATTTCTAAGATTTTTCAGTCGAAACGCCCCTGCTAGCTTATTTCAGGTTTCGAATGTGATGTCTACCGGGATTTTGTATTGCAGCAAGCCCGGATGATAACGTTGTGAAATTGCGCGATGTATTCCGAATGGAGAAAAGATGTAAACACTTCCCATTGCATTATAAATATCCGTTAAAATCTTTCTTCGTTCCTGTGAATTTTTCCGAGTGAAAGATGATTTTGTGTCAATGAAATTTTCTTGTAAATTATCCCTTACAACTATTTCAATCGCACTTCTTTCACAGGTATGTGTATTTTTATTAAAAATTGGCCAAATGTGCTCCAGAAATATCTTGGGAAAGACTGATACATTTCTTTATGATATATACAGATGTGTTGAAAAGTTAAAATAAGAATGTTTTCTTTTTTAATAGATAAGAACGATATTTTATCTAGTATGATCTATTTGTATCCACGTCAATCTTTTATGATAGATACAGATGTGTTGGAAAGTTGCAATAAAGATGTTTAAAAATAACATTTTTGGGGATTAGAACGATATTTTATCGAGTATGATCATTTTGCAAAGAAACCCCCCAAAAACCATCAACTTGTAAAACAGAAATAATGTTTCATCGAATAAAGTTTACTGATACGTGCCATATCTAAAATGCCTTTTAAGTGCGAAACGAAATCAAATTGAAACAAAACCTAATGGATTTATACATATGTTTGTGTCTCCCACTTGGTGTGAACGTTTATTTGTCTCCCGCAAAAGAAGGGATAGGGGATTGTATACTTTATCATTCTAGAAATAAGAATTAGTATTAATCAGGATTTTTTTTATTTTAAAGCTCGCTGTAAAATTTATCATAACCGAAAATGCACAGACAGAAAGACATATACACCCATAGACGAACGAACGCACAGAGGTAAATTAATATTCCCCACTTAGAGTAAAAGCGGGGGACAATATATGTATAATACATTGAAACAAAACGAATCCTAAAGAATCTGCATGAACAGAATAAATAGATAAATAAATAAAAGTTAAAAAAAAACCTGAATTACAGACGAATAAAAACGTACAAATATTTTGAAAGGTAAAAAATACATTTAATTTAATTTTTAAAAGCAGCGTGCGAGTTGCTTATATTAGAAAATACATATTGTAAATGGTGTTTAACACGTAGAACTACATGTTCTCTTGGAGGAATATTATTAATGATGCTTGTATACACGTACTTAATTTGCAGCAAATTAAATCCAAATCATACACTTAATTTTTTGATATTTAAAAACAAATCAATTTAATATTAACTGATTAAATTCGAATCATTTAAGCTACCTTTTTGCATTTAGTTTGCTTATGATGAATTTTTACGTGAACAATTGCTGTATGAAATTCTGGAAAGATTTCTCAGAATAATAACATGTGATGCATTCGGACTATAAACCCTCATACTAGTGGACGTCATCGTCTGGCCAGCACTGCATGTCGGTAAAAAACAAAGTGAGTTTGGAAGACTTGAGTGTTTGTACAAGCTACTGAAAAGAGTGTAGCATGTACATGTACATGTAGAAGAAGTGTAAAAGCATGTCACATAGTTTTCAAAATTTATAATTATATATTTACATCTACCATGCAGCATTCTCCCTATTTCTTACAAAAACTTACAGTTCATTAATAGCTATAGAAATGGCCAGACTGAAATCTACACGCCCCGTATATCGATTGCGGCTGAAACTAATAGGACTGAAATTGACACGCCCCGTTTATCGACTGGTCGAAACCTACAGCGACCTAAAATAAACCACGGACTGCACGAAATAATCATGATGATATCAGACTCAAAGTCTCACAGGAGACGATTTGGCTTTCTTTTAGCTAATTTACTTAATAATATGTACGTTAACAGTAATTTAGTGAACTTTACTTATACTTTCCATAGTTGAAAGAAAGATGTTAATATAAACAATAAAATGCTTTCTTTGCATTGGTGATTCATTCGGGTTATGAAGGTAGCTAGCTAAATCTTAAGCATCTTTAAAGTTGCTTCATTTTTTAATTATAGTCTGTCCCAAGTTATTTTTGCTGCATATTTGAACTATTTTTAATAAAAATATACATACCTGTGACTGAAGTGCAATTAAAATCGATGGAAGGGAAAATTCCCAAGATAACTTCATTCACACATTATCATTTTTCCCTCGTAAAAATTCACAGGAACGAAAACAGATTTCCTACGGAGATTTATAATGGGGAATGTTGACATCTTTTCTCCATTCGGAAATACTCGGGACCCCTCGCGCAATTTTTCAACGTTAACATCCGGGCGTCTTCATCTTCTTGGCAATGGAAAAACCTCGTAGACTTTTTATTTTTAGTCGTGTACTGATACCCGACAAGCTAGAGGGGGCTTTCAAAGGGGAAATCTTGGGATTTTTTCATATTATTGAATGAACATCGTCTGAACCAAGAGATATTTATAAATATTGAATAATTTAAGAAAATATGCGGCAAAAATATCTTGGGACAGACTATAGTTCACAAATCAAAAAATTTAACTGAAATTGATACAAAAGATTTTTTTTCTACCCTCTGATGTAAAACTGGAACACCCTTTACTCCCAGAAGAATAAGATATACTTGTATTTCAAATGTCGTCTAAAGTCATCCATGTTTACTTTAACTGCCAATGGATTCTTTAAATAACGATCACGTTTTTTCTTCTTCAAATTTCCAAATACAGAATAGTTACCTGGATCAACTTACCTGGATTACCTCCCTTGTCTCGTATGCTCATTATATTTGACGGATTTTTTTTTCCAAATCATTTTTAGTAATCAAAAATAAGTTAAACTAATCAGAAAGTTTTATTTCATGTAGAATTAAACACAAAATTAATTACATATATCTTAATTAAAATTTTAGGCCTTATGCAATCATGATTTTTATTCAAACTACTTCAATTTGAGGGCGATACATCCCCTTAGCTACAGTAGGGCGAGAGGAGTGATCTCAGCCCCAAGGAATACAATCCTATCTCTAAACAGCTGTCTCACCTAAATATTTATATAGTTCAAAACGTGTGTATTGGGGCTGATACACTACTATATAGGTATATGATATACATGTAAGACTAATTACGGGAAATCTCTATAATACATATGATTGTACATGTACTTTGCTTTCACTTTACTTCCACAAATCATTCATGTGCAATCTATATTTATTTTCGTCAAAATAATTTTTTCTTTAAATTTCTATCATACCATGCATGCATTTATTATGTATTATTTAATAGATCTGCTAAAAGAAATAAACATAACATCATCAAAAATCTCAACAAACTTCTATGTAATTGGAAAGGGCTAAGTGCGGTTTTATGCAATTTTTGCCCCCCAAAAATCAAAGTTTTAGAAATAGCTTTAAAATAAGGTGAAAGATAGTTAAAATCATATTGGAAATAAAGGTGAAAAAGGTTATCACCACAGTGACGTCATAATGTAGAAATGACGTCATGAATATTGCATTTTTTTGATAAATTGATGTTTTGAAGCAAAATATGGGTGTTTTCCGATGGTTTTTCGACTGGGAAACATCGAGCGCAGGCTTGCTCAAGTACCATATTTTAGTATAATGTGTATAACTATCTGAAGAAAAACATATGTTAAAATCGCACTTGAGCAGACCTGCGCTCTATACTTCCGAATGGAAAATATAGAGCAAAAATGAGAATATTTTCATTTGTTTGCAAATTTGCGGGAATTGGGCCATTTAGGTGACGTCATAGATACACAGCGAATGAGCAACGATGACTAAAATCATTATTAAAGTTATAAGCATCCTCTATACAATGATTTGTGAAGATTTTATTTTTATACGATACTATTTAAAAATTGGTTGAAATCGGGGGCAGATATTTGACAATACTGCACATAGTCCTTTATCCATGAAGAAAGTATTTTAATTAAATTCATATCATCAAATAATGCAAATAATTGTTCATCTACACAGACGTTTACAATTTTTCTTTTCTGCGTACTATAATAATTTGTCTTTTTTCATAGAGTTTTATATTTATCTGTGGCATCCAACAAACGAGAAAATATTCCTGGTTCTTTAGCAGAATGTCCAGCATCTGGAACAATATGAAACTCAGCCTCTGGCCATTTCTGAAAATAAGATAACATTCTAAAAAGCAAAAAAAACAATATACGTGTCAATGCAAATATTATCTTTTTACAACTTTAAGAGCATGTCTTCCCCCATTTCACTTGGGTGTAACTAATTTTTTTTCTTCTTAAAATTTATAAGTGAATTGGTTTGTATGATTTAAATAATAGCAGAAGTCCTTATTTTAAAGAAATTTCACTGAAATTAAATTGAAATTTTTGTACATGTACCAACTTTGTGAAGAGTTAATGTATACTCTACAATACATTTACAAAATACATGTATAGTATTTTGAAACCTAAAGTAGTTAAAAAGTCTAAAACCTTCTCAACATGCTGAGAACAAACGGTACACATTGATCTGCTACTAATGCAATATCATCAATACAAGGTCTATAAAATATCATCAATACAAGGTCTATAAAATATTATCAAATGAATACAAGGTCTATAAAATATCATCAATACAAGGTCTATAAAATATTATCAAATGAATACAAGATCTTTAAAATGACTCTGTGATAACAATGATTATTACATATTTTCAATGCAGAGTATACAGAACTATCAATGATGATGTCACTGGAGTTGGGATCCACCTTAATCAAATTCTCTAAACCACTTATACAAGTACTCCCTAACTTACTTTGTGAAGCAACCAGGCTGTTTCTGCAGGACACACCATATCATATCGACCCTGAACAATAGTGCAGGGAATGTGTCGGATTTTATCCACTTCATCCAATAGCTGGCCATCTTTTTTAAAGAATCCCCCATTAACAAAATAATGGCTGAAAGATTGTAAAAAAAAAAAGAAGAAAAATTAATTATGAAACAGAAAATAGCGATACAATTAATTTTTAAATAACATGATTGTTAGCTCCTTTATCTTTAACTTAAAAATTCTTATAACTCCCTATGTATAAAAATATATACAAGGGTAGATCCCAAATTGAATCATAGTCACCGTATAACAGAAAATGAAACGTCAAAATTTTCACAACATGAATTTGTTATCTGAACATGAATGAAATGCTTTCTTCTGTGTTTCATGTGGGTATGAAAGAAAAGGCCATGCAGGGACAACTTTTCCTCACTCAATGAACAATGATCATACATGTAACTTTAATTAAGCAACTTTAAAGTTTAATACCAAATCCTGAGGACAATTTAGTAGTGTATATCTTGGTTAATGATCCAGACTCTTTTGCGGCTTTTCTCCACATGTATTCTTAAAGGGGCATGGTCATGATTTTGGTCAAATTTTATATATATATTTTTCTGTTTTTATTATTTACAATGCTTTAGGAATGCATTTCTAATGATCAATTAAAATTTGAGAGTCAGTTGTAGAGTTATAAGCAAGATACAGCGCTCACAATTCTTTGTCATGTAAACAAGGCTCGTGCCCTGTTTTTGTTTGCATAGCTTCAAAAAATCTTTTTCAAGCTGGTATGTCTATCTTCTTATCAATTTTGAGCATAAATAAACAGTTCCTAGCATTTCAATTTCAATTCTTTATTTCTTTAAGCTTTACAGCTTATCAGTATGACATATGTATAACATGAGGTGGTAGTGTATTTACAGGAGAACTTGTGCACGTACAGATAATAACATTTACTGTTACATATACAGGTTGAGAAAACAAAAGACTACAATTATGTAATACAGTTGTCCCTTAATAACATACTTTTTGAGATGAATTTGCCAAGATTACAGAGATCTTTGACATTGTCAGTATTAAAAAGTTGAATTAATTTAAACATACAAGGTTTTTTATAATAATATTCTTTCATGTATAATCTGCGCAATGTTCTGTATAGAGGACAAACAAATAAAAAATGGAATTCATCTTCAACACTAGATTTGCAATGTGGACAAAATCTATTTTCTCTATTTGTGTTATTATATCTACCAGTTTCAATAGCCAGGCGATGTGACGATAGTCGTAATTTAGTTATATATTTCTGTAATTTAATGGGAATAGATTTTCTTAAATAGTATTGAAGATGTATACCATCGATAAGATATTTGTAAAAAGAACATTTCTTTGAATTTTCAACATTTGCAAAAATATCTTGTTTTGCCTGATCAAAAATTCTTTGTTTTACAAGTTGTAAAATACCATTGTTTATTTTTTGGTTACACCATATATCAAAAAAACCGAGGTCAATGAGAATTTTCTTTACATAGAAAACCCAGTTTTTATAACCGTGTTCTTCACAATTAATATACATAACTTCGTAGCAATGTCTAATTATACAATTGTCACTAATTAAGACATTTTTCCAAAACTTAATAATGTTAAACATTCTATAATGTACAAGGGGCACACGGCCTAATTCAGCATATAAGTAAGCAGTATTTGTACTTTTCTTCACTCCGAGAATTTGTTTACAGAAGTCTGTATGAAGTTTCTCGATATTGCAACCTATATTATTTCCCCATATTTCTGAACAGTAATTAACAATTCCACCAATAAAACAATCAAAAAGCGACAATAATGTTTCTATATTAAATGACATTCCCCGTATATTCTTTCTAAGCGCAAACAATGCTTTTCTACCTTGTTCAGATAATTGTTTTTCAGCTTTGGTAAACTTGTTGTTAAAGTTGAAAAGTATTCCTAAGTAAGTGAATTGTTGTACAATTTCTAAAACATCATTACCAATATGCCAACACTCACTATCTTTTACTCTGCCATTGTTTCTAAAAACCACAATTTTTGACTTTTCCGCATTAACATGCATTTTCCAAGTATTACAATAGCTATGTAGTTCATTCAAAAGACATTGTAAACCTTCCACAGATTCAGAGAACAGGACCATATCATCAGCGTACATTAAAAGAAACAGATTTAGGGAAGATAACTCGTAAGACAAACAACCGGCATTTAAAAAGCTATTTTCGAAATCGTTAACATATAAATTGAATAAAATAGGTGATAACACTTCGCCCTGCATTAATCCTAGGTTATTACAAAAATATTCACTCAAAAATCCATCAACACCAATACAGGATTTCACATGACGATATAACGCTTTAATAACTGACAATAATTTTCCTTCAATGCCAACCTTTGAAAGTTTAAGCCACAAAAGTCGTCTATCAATAGAATCAAAAGCTTTTTTAAAATCGATGAACGCACAATATAACCTCTTCTTTTTACATAGACTGTTACTAATAATAGAATGTAAAGCAAAAATAGCATCACGTGTTCCACAGCTTGGTTTAAAACCAAATTGTGCATCCGTTATAACATCATTATATTTTGACCATTCCAATAACCTTTTGTTTAAAATTGAAGTAAATAACTTACACATATTACTAACAAGACTTATACCCCTGTAGTTGTTAGGGTCTGTAGAATCACCCTTTTTAAACACTGGAATAATTATTGAGGAAGACCACGTACTGGGAAAAATACCAGTATTTAATATACAATTAAAAAGATTATGTAGTATAGGTAAAAAATAGTCTTGAAATTCAATAAAATATTCGTTCAAAATTCCATCTTCACCGTGGGATTTTCCAGGCTTTAGATTACCGATAGCCTCTTTAATTTCATCAATACTAATGTTTTTAACTAGCTCTTCAAAAATACAATTAATATCTAAACCTTCATTTCCACTTTCGATGTCACCGTCATCCTGCGTGGAAGCAATTGATTTAAAATGCTCGTAAAAATTTTCCAAAGAAATATTTGAATTAGTTTTAGACCTTTTCTTAAATTTGGCGAAAAATTGTTTTGGGTTGTTTTGTTTTAACACATTCTTTTTAGGTCTAAAACTGGAATTTCATGTCAACATTCAAAATGTAAACATAAGCTTTGTTTACTGACGCACCTTTTACAGGAAATTGGTCTGTTTACAGTGATTATCAGGGAATAAGCAAAATATATAGTGAAAAATAAGTAGAGCTATAATTATATTAATTAAAATTACAAATTTGCAACACTTTTTGTGGATTTACACCAATTTTTCAAGCATGCAATTATGGCACTTTTGATTTCAAATACATGTACTAAGTAAGCACAACTAATTACACTCTCAATATACATGTATAACAAAAAGACAATGAGCCACATCGCTCACCTGTGCAACAATCTTAATGAAGTCATAACAATGTAGTTTAATACATGTGCATGTAGATCCTACATAAATAAAAATCCATCCCCTCAGATATTCTTATGTTTATAATCAAATCCTTTATTTAACAGGATGATTTTAGAGTCATATCACATGTTGAGCATGGCAGTTCTCAAATATATCCTAAACAATTGTTTGTATATGGCATTTAAACCTACATCAAACTCTGAACCCCTTGTGAGGCCCAATAATCATCCAGGTGCCAAAGTCAAAATTATTTTAAAGAATCAGCAATATGTCAAAATTCTATAACATTTCAGTTTTTGTGAATAATTAAAATGTTTTCCTTAAGTTTGTACTACTCTTTTAGATTTTTAATTTAACCAATTTGAATCTGCATTATCTGAGGTTGCTTTCACTAAAGTTACAGCTTTTCTGGACAAATGGTTTTTACGAAAAAATTTTGAAGATTTTTCTCTTTATATTCCTATGTAAAAGTTTGACCCCCCCTCCCATTGTGGCCCCAACCTACCCATGGGAATAATGATTTGAACAAACTTAAATCTACCTTACCTAATGCTTCCAGATAACTTGTGACACAAGTTTAAGATTTTCTGGCTTTTTTAGAAGAAGATTTTTCTCTGTATATTCCTGTGTAAAATTTCGACCCCCTGTTATGGCCCCACCCTACCCCTGGGGATCATGATTTGAACAAATTTGAATCTATAATACCAGAGGATGCTTCCACTTAAGTTTCAGCTTTCCTGGTTGATTAGCTTCTGAGAAGAATTTTAAAGATTTACTCTATAAATTCCTAAGTAAAAATTTGACTCCCCCCCCAATTGTGGCCACACCCTACCCCCGGGGTCATATTTTCACAACTTTGGTTTAACACTACCTGAGGATGCTTCCACATAGGTTTTAGCTTTCCTGGCCAAATGGTTCTTGAGAAGAAGATTTTTGAAAATTTTTCAAAAATTTACAATAATTCCTACTTTTCATCCCTTGAAAAAGGGTGTGGTTCTTAATTTTCACAACTTTGAATTCAATTTGCCTAAGTGTGCTCTGTGCCAAGTATGGTTGAAACCAGGGGTTCTGCAGAAGATGTTAAAATGTGAAAAGTTTACGAACAGCAGGTGGATGACAGACAAAATGTGATCAGATAACCCCACTTGAGCTTTCAACTCAGGTGAGCTAAAAATATTTACATTTTGCATGCCTTTTTTGTGTTATGGTTTCTATATTGTAAGTCATAATATAACTTAATTAAAAATATTAAATGAACATAACTAATATATAAAGTTACAGTAGATTTAATGGATTAAATCCTAGATATAATGTATTTATCACATCTCCACTTTGGAAATTCTAACAATTTTTTTTTTGTATGATATATGTATCAAGGCTTGTTCCTATCAATTTTTTTTCTTCATTTCTTTGTGGATTGTTACAAAGTCTTTCTTGTAATTATTATTACATTTTTTTGTGAGTTTCTGTAAAATATATTTATTAGCATATTTTTCCGATAAGGAAATCAATTAAAAACAAATTAAATGTTATTTTGAACAAAAATGTAACAGTGAATTTGGTAATAACATGAGTATAATCAAAATTACGGTTATAAAGCTAATTTTCTTGAAATTCACAGTACCTTAGTTGTGCTGTATAATATCCAACAAAGAAAAAAATAAATTCCATACCAGTGTTTTACCTATTATCTGGGTAGATACTTTAATATTTCACTTCCAATTTCACTTACTGACTTTATCCATTAACTCTTATGCAATCATTGCAGTAGACACACACAATTTAGAGAAATTTATAAAGATATTCATGAATAATACAACGAGATCATACACATTTATTTAGTGAAATTAATTGTAAAAGATATGCATGAACAATACAACTTAAATAATTATAATACCTGGATTCAACCAAACATAGTAACTCACCATTCAACCCTAGCAAACTGTAAAACCCATTTATCTTCTTCAGCTTTCTTCAACATCTCATCATCAATAAAAATTCTAGAGGTCGCCATCTCCCAGGAGCTCCAGGCTCTGGCAGCACTGACCCGTGTTTCCTCATCCTCACTGGTAAGCCTCCTGTAGTAAGCACTCATTATGTCCCCTCTCTCTACCTTAATTCATAATTAAATAGTATCTAAAAGATGCTATTAAAAATTTAAGGTAATACAACTGTTATTGTTTAATTCAACCTTGACCTTGATAAATAACCTTAATCATAAAATTGTGTTGTTAAATGTTGAACTTGACTTATGCACATTGTATAAAATTTCCATATTAAAATTAATTTCAAAAGTTGGCAGGATAGAACACTACATTACAGGTATAAAGTTTGAAAAAAAATCAGCAAATTACAAAAAGCTGTTTCAAACCATTAACAAGTATACAATTAAATATTGTATTCACTCAACCTGGATACAAGCCAATGCTTACTAAAACTTAGCCTTGCTGTCAAAAACACACATTGGGATGAATAAAAAATACCTCAGAAATAGGTTTAAGGTACTCCTCCCATTTATCTGGGTATACAAAACTTGCACCATCTTGGTAAAACCAAACTAGTTCCCGTCTGAAAAAATGATTCAACTGTTAATATAAGATGCCAAATAGAGAAAACAAACTCTAAACTCTGTAAACTTTTAATTTAGATTTATTTAAAAAAAACAAAACAACTCTATTTGGTGAATAGGGATTAAACTTTGAGTTTAATCATACTTTAATTTCCATTTATTCTGTTTTCATTGCCATTTACTCATTTCTTAAATTTATCAAAAATGAATTTTGGTATCAAAAAATTACCTTCTAGATAAAGATAATCAAGCTGACATTCATTTTTTTTTGCCTGTTTGCTTTCTGTAAATATGTACATAAAGCGTTAAAGAATTTCACTTGCCTTCTGAGAGTGAAGATCCCCCTTAATACAAGGGCCTTTACTCTGTCTGGGTGAGTCTCAGCATATGTGAGGGAGAGGGTCGACCCCCAACTGCCCCCAAACACAACCCACTTGTCAATGTTGTAGTGCTTTCTGATCCTCTCCATGTCTGACACTAAGTCCCATGTTGTGTTTTCCTGTAATGATAGAGGCATGAAGCAGAGCAAATACCGGTATATGTTTCCTTTATATTCTTTTTTTCCTGACTTCACAATGTCTGTCCCTCAGCCATTCATATTGATATCAATTCAACTCACCGAGTCTAGGAATTATTAAGGTCTTCCGTTTCCAACGGAAGACCTTATTGTTATTGCTTTGTTTCTTTTTCCCTATTATTATCAGGGTTGTCTCTAAGACCCGGGAGGCGGGGAATTCCCCCGCCTAAAGTGACGTAATTACCCGGCTATTATTGCATTTCAAACACAATCTAGTTATAAGCTAGACCTTCAGATCCCCTTCTACTTTCTTATTTCTCCCTTCTACTTCAATTTTTAGAGACAACCCTGATTATTATTATTTTTCTGCCTTTTTTTGTGCACGCGATTTCTCAGAAACGGCTCGGCCGATTTCAATCATTTGCTTATACTTATTGTACATGTATCTGAAAAATATCAATAGACTATAAGGTATGGCTAATAATAGATCTGACCCAAAGATTAAGTTTAGTTTTGATATTACTGATTATTTGAGGCTTGAGATGATTTTTAACCCACATCCTGTTATTATTTTCTAATTACAATTCATTTCTTTCTGAAAGAAGAGCTAGCCTTACATGTAGGTGTTAAGATTGGCCCATTTGCAGTATAAAATGTAAAAAGTTTATGGAAAAATGTGCTCATACAACTGACTTCAGCTTTCAGCTCTTGTTAATAAGAGGCTCTAATAAAGAAATATTTACATCCACCAGGTATTATTCCCTCTATTTCTTATTGAAACTTATAGTTAATTCATAGCTCTACAGAAACAGCCGGACTGTTAATGCGGGTTATGTATTTTTTCTGCAATGTCGCTACCTTTATATCCCGAATGAATCACCAAAGAAAGCATTTTATTGTTTAAGCATATCACTTTCATAGACATTTACTATACATTTCGTATGACATGAAGTGTCCTCAAATTCACATTTCAGTAAGAGTTATCTCTCTTCAATCACATTTTTTATGTGTTCATTAATTTGAAAATCAAAACTTTCTATTCAATCTCTGCTACTTTAATAGCCATGCCTACAAAAAGAGTATATAAAGAGCCTCTGTGAACCAGACTAAGTAATCATTTATCTAGTATATTGTAGATGCACTGTAACAAATCATAAAAATAATCAAGGTTATGTGTGACCGTAAAACCAGTTCAATCACCAGCGCCTGAAACATGTTCATTAAAATGCAGCTCAGCTGGTAGAACACCTGACTAGATATCCAAGGGGCCCAAGTTCAAATCTAGGTTTGGTCCATCTCTAATTCTCCTAACCTTTTGCATATGGATGTGTAACCATACATGTGTAAAGCGATGGAAGAAATAATGACGGACAAGACCGAGATTCGAAACCAGGTCCCCTTAAGCTGTAGTCAAATGCTCTACCAACTGAGCTATCTGGTACTGGTATTTGAACCGGTCTGATCGACAGTCACATTTCTCCCTCTAAAATGATCTTCTCCTTCAAAGGTCACCCGAGGCTATTCCCCTGGCAGCTAAGTGTTAACCTGTCAGTTCCAAGGGTTGGTACAGCACCAAATGTAATTAGATGGGAGAAATAATAACATACCAGACCAGGATTCCAACCCAGGCCCCCTGAATCTTCAGGTAGTCAGGCATTTTACCAACTGGCCTATCTGTCACTGGCATTCCAACCGGTTTGACTGTCACACATGTAATAAAATATATTTACATCTACCCAGTATGATTCCCTCAAATTCTTACTGAGACTTAGTTAATTTATAGCTATATAAAAACAGCCAGACTGAAATCTGCACGCCCTGTTTATTGATTGGTTGAGACCTACAGCAGCCTAAGAAAAATCACAGACTACGCATAATTCATAATGATGTTGGACTCAAATTCCCATAAGAGAAAATTTGGCTGTGTCTTTTAGCTAGCATACTGATCCTGTACATGAACAGTAATTTAGTGAACTTTACTTACTTTTTCCAATCAATTTATTGTAAAAATTAATTTGTTGAAAGAAAGATGTAAATATAAATAATAAAATGCTTTCTTTGATGATTCATGCGAGTTATGAAAGTAATTGCAAAAATTTTTTTACATAACCCACTAATAAGCCTACTCCATTACACATTATAATGAATATGAAAATGATTAAATGGATAAGAAAACTTTTTAACTACATGTATACATTGTTTTCATGAAATATGAAAATCAACTGCTGCTTTGTTAAAACCAACCTTAAGCTCTGCTGCAGGTGTGCTTTTTCCACTTCCTCTTTGATCAAACAAAATAATTCTGTACACATCAGGGTCAAAAAATCTTCTGTCTCTGGGACTTGTTCCTCCTCCCGGTCCCCCATGTCTGATACAAATCAATCAACATTATTACAAACATGTATTACCATACTTGTCTAGAATATTTGAATTAAGGTATTGTTTATCGAAATAAACATAAAATGAAGTGTAATTTATTAAGGAGTTTCTTTCTCAATATCTCTTTGAGTTTCTTTCTCACCTAATAGCATAGCGCAGTGGGTTAGAGGGTTTACTACCAATCTGTAAGTCATGAGTTCGAATCCCACTGGGGGTTTTACATCTTTTACCCCTCCAAAAATTTTAAAAAGCTATTATTTGGTTACCGGTAAATAGTGTAAAATTTGAAAATTCTGAACTGGTGAAAGTATTTTAATTTTAATGTACTTAAATTTGTATTAATATTGACAGATGTCCCATACCACCTTAAGTTATTTGACCATTACATATATAGTCAAAGACAAGCTCACATGTTTGGGTGTACCCAAAGAGTATATATTTCTGGTGTACTAGTGTAAAAACTAAGCGAATAGATGGGACAAAGCTTTAGAATGCCTACAAAACAAGAGAAGTTATTCTTAATACCATGTTTATGGCACTTAAAAACAAAGTTGAACCCATTGGTAGCTAAGATACCAACTTGTACACATTCATATTAGTGTATAACTTTTTATGGAAAGCACTTCAGTACATACATTTACATGTTATAAAATTATATGTCTGTTATTAGACTAGAACCTTTCTATTGGTGTCAGGGTTCACTTCTGAAATCTGGGTTGGACATCAGGGTAGGCTTTTAGTCTGCCTGGGGTGCTCTGGTTTGCTCTGGGTCCATTCTAGCAGACTAAAAGCAAATACCTGTTGGACAAGGAAAGCAAACACGGATCCAGTTAGGAACCACTTCCTGTAAGGCTGCATTTGGTTGACACTGTACTACAAACTAAGACATATTTTTTCCCCACTTACACAAAAATCACTGGTTTTCCAGTTTTGTTTCCACTTTGCTCTACATAAATGCTGTGTATATCTGATACTTTCAGGAACTCTTTGTCAAAAGGCTCTAGCTCTGGATACAGGTCACGTAATTTGCTGGACATAGCTCTAAAAAATAAAAATAAAAATGCATATCATACATTTTTTAAGAATTTGTTTGCCAGTGTTTGCCAATTATTTTTCACCAGCATTATCATGGTTATGTCACTAGAAACTATGTACAAAATCCAAGATTTCTTCCTTGACCTCTCATGTCTTTTTATCCCGAAAAACTTACAGGACCGAAAATCGAAAAATTTCTAAGAAAGATTTAAAATGAGAAAATCTGATATCTTTTTTCCATTCAAAAGTCTCTCAGTATGCTTTGCATAATATTTTAATAAAACATTTTGGGAACTTTCATTTCATGTCCATTGCAATGCAAAATCTACTTAGACTTTTTAATTTTAGCTGTATTCTCCAACCTGACAAGATAGGGATGTTTTAATGAAGAAATCCTGGAATTTTTTGATAGTAGTAAATAAATATCATTTAAACCCAGATGTATTTATTAATGCATGTAGTTTAAGAATATGTGCTTTATGTAAACATCTTGGCTCCCAAAATCTTGGGACATACATGTACAATACAATAAAATCCTGATAATAATCTCCAATCCTTAGCAATGTTCAATAACCCTAAATTATCCAGAATTTTTTGATTTGTACCATAAATCTGTCTTTTATATAATATATTTAGTTTTGTAGTGTTAAAATTACATGCATGCAGTTATTCAATGAACTCCTTAGCTTTGTGGTTTCATGCAGAACTACTAAACACTGAGAAAGGGGTTCAATCCTCCGATGCACCGGAACGGCCATCTTTTTGTTTCTAATTTGATCTCAACTTGTATATTAATTACTTTATATCCATGGTGGAAAAAAAAGCAATAACTTCGTAAAATGCATGGATGCCATCAGTAAATTTCTTTTCATTTCATTTCATTTATAAAGTTTGCATGATAAATAACATTTTTATGATGAAAAGAATACATTGAGGCTGAGGATCGGAGAATCTTAAATTCAATGTACATCTATATTGACTTCTTTAAATTATCATGTAAATATTTGTTTCTTTTAACTTCATAGTTCTTACACTTTAAATTTATATCTTATTTGGTATACATTCCAAACTGGGTATTTTGTTTACATCTTATTTGAGCATAGGCACTTGTTCCGCAGATAAAGTTTATCTTATAGTATAAAAATAACACATATGGTACAGTAGCTAACCCCAAATTACATGGAGTACCCCTTTTCATTTTTGTTTTCAACGAAAAATCAGCTGACAGCAACAAATGTTATTTACCTACAAAGTCATATTATAGCTAGCATGCTTACCTTTATTTTAACAGGGTCCAAACATTGCTCATTGAGTAGAGATGTTCATACCAAAGACCTCAAACAGCATTTCAATTACAGTGGTGTCGAAAGCAGTTTGAAAGTTTGGGGGGGGGGGGGGGGGGGGGGGGGGGGAAGGCGGCTAGACATACCAAAAAGAAGGGTTATCATTATGGTTGTCTAACTTTGCAAAAAAAGAGGGGGAGGGGGGGGCAGCTAAGCCTTCCCTAGCCCCCCCCCCCCCCCCCCCCCCCCCCCCCGACTCCGATGCCTATGAGTTAAAGGAAAAAATGAGTGCAATTCACGAAAGACGGCAGTCCTTGAAATTAGAAGATACTGTTAAGTCCTAAAGGGAAAAACCATCACACTATCTTAATGTTAGGTCGTCATATTTGTTATGATACATGTACCGGTACTTTGGTATAAACTATCTCAAGAAACAAGTTTATGTGAATGTGTAGATAGAATGTTCTATCGTTAAAATGACAGGTGTACTACAGACCCGGTTTAACGATAGAATTCATCCTATATACTCGCTTTGTAGCAAATAAAAAAATTATACCGCAATGTATCACGCCTAAATTTTCATATATGGTGGCCATATTAATGATAAAATCAGAGACATTCCGAGTGCGATTTCCGACAAAATGACAGGCAAATTCAAACGTGTATCTTTATAAAATGTCTTGGTACGACTCATTACATGTAAATGGATATTTTGTGGACTAAACTACATGCATATGCATGTTCAAAAAGGTTTGTAATGTATAAAAATGTGTTTTTCCCCTGCAGATTATTTTTAACATACTTAAAATCGACGCGAAGCTGATCCGCTTTGCGGCTGCTACATTGCAAGTATATGGGAATTCTTACTGTGACCTGAGCGTAGCCTGGTCACGGTAAGATTATTCTTTCTAGTGAATGTGGGACATTGAGCTCCGTGCAAAACTTTCCCCCATTGCTTCTTCTTAGCATTGGATGTCGACTATCTGCATATGCATGCCTTTTTAAAGAAAAACTACAAACGCTTACGTTTAGATCGGGCAGTGTCATGTCACATAGGTAGGTGTGTATGGTAAGGTTAAAATGGGGCACGTGACGTTTACACAGTCGAAGACACGAAAGAACACAAAAATGCAATCTAATATCATGGAGTGTCAATGCATGGTTTAGAATGAACTCACTGTCCTCAAGAAGCATAATATAGCAATGAAAAATAACTTTTTTATTCTATCCCTTTTGCCGCAAAATATGTCAATACGGGTAGTACTTACCGTATATCCCAAAGTCAAAACCGGAAGTAAATAACATGAAAGTAAACCTAAGACCAGTAACGTTATACAAGTTTGAACTTTTGAAAAACGTACACAAGATAAACTCTATTAAGGTAGTCCATCCATAACTAAGGCGAATTTAACAATTTTGTTTGATCTATAATACACCAAATACGTATTTTAAAGCTATTATGAGGCTGACATAAACCAAACTCGGGTGTTTGTATCTATAAAAAAACCTTTTTTTAAAGAGTTGTCTGCCCTTTAGGAAAAATTAAATAATCACTTTCTGAAAATATATATGGTAAACTATGAATTATTTAAGCATATTCGAAGAAAGGGGAAGCTTTTGCAACTTTTTACCAAGAGAACTGTGAGAAGCTTTGGCAACTTTTTACCAAGAGAACTGTGAGAAGCTTGGCAACTTTTTACCAAGAGAACTGTGAGAAGCTTTGGCAACTTTTTACCAAGAGAACTGTGAGAAAATTGCTTGTACTGAAGAAATGTATTTTAAAAAAACACATTTCTCCTATAGACTTCAATGTTAACTTCTATAGCCTTTAACTAAACTCCTTAAAATCACACTAAGATTTTAGTGATCAAACTTGCAATCAATTAGATATGAAATATGATAGTGGATGGACTACTTTAAAGGTTCCTCGACACACCAAAACTTTATTTGATGAATCTACAGAGAATCGCGTTTTTGAAGTGTGATCCCACAAAAAAGGGCGAATTTTAAAACGTTAAGCGACAAAATTACATCTTAATTCATTATTTGTATTTTTATAAGTTGAATTTTTTTAATGAAAAAAAATATTAACGTATTGTGCATGTGATATATAGAGAATAATTCATACCCTTTTCCATATCACAGCTTGTATCATGCAGCCTCCATTATCAGCCCTAGAGCTGAAGGCCCGAGGGATGATATTGGTCGAGGGCTGATACAAGCTGTGATATGGAAAAGGGTATATATTATTTTATTGACTTACTTAGTAATAAAATTTAAAAAAAAACCCATCAACTTGAAC
Source organism: Magallana gigas (assembly GCF_963853765.1). Classification (NCBI taxonomy): domain Eukaryota; kingdom Metazoa; phylum Mollusca; class Bivalvia; order Ostreida; family Ostreidae; genus Magallana; species Magallana gigas. The sequence continues at coordinate 19,556,176 of NC_088862.1, forward strand.
AAATTGATTTTTCATATATTATTTGAAAAAAGTATGTATATGTACATGTATTTAGTAAATATATGAATTCTATTTGTTTTGTAAGTAAGTAAGTAAGTAAAAAAAATTTAATATATAATATATTAACTTGATGAATAAACACCCGGCCCATCGAGCATATATGTCACTTTATAAACATGAGTATACAAATAATAATAAGTTTACACATTGTTATTTTTTATATAGGATAGATTGTCTGCACATAAAAGCTGAATATACGCTGAATATACGAATTTTGCAGCTTGTCTAGGAAAGTTAGATAAGAGAAATCCAGTGCAGTCAGAGTCTGACATGTTTAGTAATTGATTATTAAAGCCAATACTAGTAAATAATTCGGTTCTAAGTTGTGAATAAGATGTACAATGTAATTGACAAACATGTAGCTACAGAACGGAAATTTCCTCAGGTTTCAAAAGCGAGTTTGAGACTGGCGGAGGGGTTCCAACGATGCTCAAAGAAAGAAATTAAGATGCATGGGAGAATACAACATTCAATTAAGGCATATAAAACGTCTATTTTGAAATGAATTAAAAGACGCTACAATTTTGTTAGAATGGCCTAACTAAAATAATAATAAATATCAATAGCTTATGAAGACAAAGTTCAATAAGTTATAATTAAGTCGTTATAACGAGTTAAAACTGAACTCGTAAAACGACTGAGATAAGTCGTTACATGTATATTACGATATATTTTAGGAATGAGTAAGTTAGAGTATCTTTTGCGGTACATGCGAAGCATTTATTACTTTTTAAACAATAAAATCATAATGCTTTTTAATGCTTCATGAGGGTGTGAAGGTAACCGGTATTATACATGTAGCTTGCATTGCAGAAAAATACATAACAAGCGCCGGTTAGCAGGTAATTTTTTTTTATACTATTTTACCTGCAAAGCTAGCCACCTTCATAACCCGAATGAAGCACCAAAGATAACATTTTACTGTTACAAATTACATTTATTATAAAACATTTACGTCGACAAGAACGTAACACATATAATACAAACAAATAACCTTATTTACATTTACAACATTTTCAATTCACTGGGTGAGTGCATGAAAATTAATTAATACAAAGTTAAACAATATGATCATGACGTATGGTGAATCATCCAGCAAATAAAAAAACACATTTACATAAATTATATCACATGTAACCATATATTCCAACATTCGACAAAATTTTCAAAATAAATATCACACAAATCGCAACTTCAAAGATATAAATATCAATTCCTTTATTAAGAAACGTTTTCAAGGTTAAAATCTTCACCCAAAATCAAAATCCTTCGTTACAAAGTCTGCAATTTCTAATAAAAAGACAAAACTTTTTGAATGAAGAAAGTCGAAATATTTTTCTCACACATTATTTAGGCCTATATGAGTTATAGGAAATGACGTCACGTGTTTACGACTCGGATCGTCTGCTGAAAATAGACTCTCTAACGTTATATGTGACTAGCTAAATAACATGAATGACACAGGTAAACTTTAGTTTTCTCCACCAAACATGATTCATTTTGATAATATCATTGTGCAACACAATTTCAAATAATTAAGCGTTTATCATGAGTAACTTATGCTGCAGTAAACAGATAGACGTGCAATAGACAGATAGACGCGGTGTCTGCCCGACCCTATGTGTCATATTGGATTCTGAATTGAAATGACGTAACAATAGAAGCCTTAAATGCGCATGTAAGAGGAAAGCTACAGTGACATACATGTAGCTAGTCTGTCCATACATTTCTCTAAAGATACATGTACCGGTATACATATACAGTGGCTTCTTTAAAGAAAATGATGGCCTCGTGGCAATGATTTTCATGAATTTTTCAGAGTTTTGTAACGTTATACATATATACATGTAGATATATCATACATTAATTACAATTATGCTCCACAAATTACATGTAATATGACTACATATGTCTACTTATATTTTGTTTATATCAATATATTGAGAGAGAGAGAGAAGGAGAGAGTCAAGATCTGATTGTGTATTATTATGGTAACAATTGGGAATGGGAAGTACATGCTTCAGGCATTATGAATTTTCATTCCATCGCAACCTTTGTTGACCTCTTTGTTACTTTAAAAATAAATTTCTGAGTACTCTTATTATATATATATAGTTACATATTTGTCTTTATAGAGAACCCGCCTTTTCTTGGTCTAATATTGGAGAAAGAGTACATTTTCTCAGTCGCTGTCCATTACACACTGTTACTTCATAATACAATCAGTGAAGCAGTTATTTGGATTCTAGATGTTAGCAACAAACTTTTGGAAGGCATAGTCCAGATTTTGCCATGTGCACAACTGGAAACTAAGCTCATCTTAGTTTTTTGTACAATTTCTGTGCTGATTTGTGGGATAACATGCATGAAAGGTATATGTTAGGCCTATAAAATTCTGATATTAAAAAAAATTCATGCAGCAGATAGTTTTGTTGAAATTCCTTGCATTTTACTATTTTCTTTATCTGTATGACAGCATCAAATCATCGTAAGGAAAGCTTATTTCCTCCTGCTGGTACTAATTCCATGTATGACACTAGTGTGTTTGATTTAGCAAAGGTATGTTTATCAGTTATATATGTGAGTATTATATTTATGCAGATTCCTATATTTGGCACTAAATGTTGAAAATTATTTTCAATGATAGCTAGATGTTATCATTGACCATCATTATTTCTCCCATCCCGTTACATTTGGAGCTGTGACCAACCCCTGACAGGTTGATTCCTGCCAGGGGAATTAATGTAGAGCCTGGGGTGATCTTTGAGAGGGAAGATCATTTAAGGGGGGAGGAATGTGACGGTCAGACCGGTTCTTAAATACCGGTGCCAGATAACTCAGTTGGTAGAGCACCTGACTAGAGATTCAGGGGGCCCGGGTTCGAATCCCGGTCTGGACCGTCATTATTTCTCCTCCTATTACTATTTAAAGTAACAGGGCACATGAATATTAAATTTTTTGGGTTTCGCTTTCCTGCTTTGAATTTGTTAATAAATATTTGAGAGTCAATGTTATATGATTGATAGGAATTTACAATGAGATTCAACTGTGATTAACTTATTAACAGAAACAATGGTAACTTAATTGAGTATACCATGTAACCTAATCTGGTTAAATTATGCTTTCTTTTATGCCTATAATTTGCCACCACTTTTGACATGTAACCAAAAGATATTTAAAAAAGATATTTAAAAAAGATATTTAAAGATGTGAATGATTTCATTTTTAGCTCACCCAAGGTGAGCTTTTCCGATCAAAATTTGTCTGTTATTGTCTGTGGGCATTGGCGATGTTGTAAACTTTTCACATTTTCATCTTCTTCTCAAGAACCAACAGGCAAATTTCAACCAAACTTTGCACAAAGCATCACTATGTGAAGGAGATTCAAGTTTGATTAAATGAAGGGCCACACCCTCTTTCAAGGGGAGATAATTTAGAATTATTGAAAAAATGTTGGTATTTTTCAAAAATCTTTTTCAAAAACTATTCAGCCATAAAAGCTGTAACTTGTATTGAAGCATCCTCAGGTAGTGTAGATTTAAGTTTGTTCAAATCATGGTCCCCGGGAGTAGGGTGGGGCCACAATGGGGGATGGATTTTTACATAAGAATATATAAAGAAAATCTTTAAAAATCTTCTTCTCAAAAACTATTTGGTCAGAAATGCTTAAACTTGTGTGGAGGCATTCTCAGGTAGTGTAGATTCAAGTTTTTTCAAATCATTATCCCCCAGGATAGGGTGGGGCCACAATGGGGGGGGGGGGGTTGGTGGATTTTTACATGAGAATAATATATAGAGAAAATCTTTAAAATCCTTCCTTTCAAAAACTGTTAGGCCAGAAACGCTTAAGCTTGTGTGAAGGCATCCTCAGATAGTGCTAGATTCAAGTTTGTTCAAATCATGGTCACAGGGGTAGGGTGGGGCCACAATGGGGGGATGAATTTTTACATAGGAATATATAGAGAAAATCTTTAAAAATCTTCTTCTCAAAAACTATTAGGCCAGAAAAGCTTAAGCTTGTGTAATTGGCTTCTTCAGATATTGTAGATTCAAGTTTGTTCAAATCATGGTCCCCAGGGGTAGGGTGGGTCCACAATGGGGGGATGAATTTTTACATAGTAATATATAGATGAAAATCTTTTAAAATCTTCTTCGCAAAAACTATTAGGCCAGAAAAGCTTAAGCTTGTGTAATTGGCATCCTCAGATATTGTAGATTCAAGTTTGTTCAAATCATGGTCCCCAGGGGTAGGGTGGGGCAATAATGGGGGGATGAATTTTTAAATTACATAGGAATATATTGAGAAAATCTTAAAAAATCTTCTTCTCAAAAATTATTGGGCCAGAAAAGCTCAAATTGGAGTGAAAGCATCCTCAGATAGTGTAGATTCAATTTTATTCAAATTTTGGTCCCCGGGGTAGTGTGGGGCCACAATGGGGAGTGGATTTTTACATAAGAATATATAAAGAAAACCTTTAATAAAAATCTTCTTCACAAAAACTATTTGGCCAGAAAAGCTAAAACTTTTGTGGAGTCATCCTCAGGTAGGGTAGATTCAAATTTGTTCAAATCATGGTCCCCCGGGGTAGGATGGGGCCATCATGGGGGGGGGGGGATGAATTTTTACATAGGAATATATAGAGAAAATCTTCTTCTCAAAAACTATATGGCCAGAAAAACTTACACTTGTGTGAAGGCATCATCAGGTAGTGTAGATTCAAGTTTGTTCTATAGAACAGTGGGAAGAAAATCTTTAAAAATCTTACTCAAAAACTATTACGAGAAAAGTGGGGCCACATAGTGGGTTTTGATTTTGATACTGTAATGCTAATTGGATTAGAGTTAAGGATATTGTTGCTCAGGTGAGCGATGTGGCCCCTGGGCCTCTTGTTTAAACCATAATTATTCTTAGCAAGAGCGGCACAAATTCTGTTTCTTTTCCAGACAGCTTATGAACCAGGACACACAGAGGCTGTTGTCAAGCTAGTGGAGCACTATGGATATAACATTAACTATGTCATGCCAACAAATGGTCTATCCTTATTTCTGGTTAGTTTCTCATAAAAATATGGTAGTCAAGCAGTCATGCAAAATTTTCTGAATTATCTTGCTTCCTTAAATTAGTCAAAACTTCTTTCTTTTTTTGTGTATTAATTGTTACAGAATGCAACTTTATAAATCAAGTATCAATAATGATAGAACAATTACATTAATTTTTAACATTTATCATTTTGTTGAGAGTAAAATTGTTGAAATATAATTTTTGATGTTTGATTGTAAGTGTTTGTTTAAATTCAAATCCCAACTACTTAATTTGCTTTGAAATATTTTCATTCTCAGTGTGCATGTCTGGGTGGAAGAAGGGAGTTGATTTTATACATGCTGGAAAGAGGTATTCATGTACTATATATTTTGAACCTGTCAGCATTGAATATAAATAAAACAACATCAGCATGCTATTAGTAATTATTACTTGTCAGTTGCAATTCAAAATACCAGGAAGTGTTAAAACCATGCCAAAATATTTCCCTAGTCTTCTAATATAGGTTACGTAATACCCATAAAAACAGCTGTAAAGAAAGCATGAATTTGTTTCTAAATTGAATTTTTGTGGTTCAAACTTGAAAAAGAATATTTTTTAAAAAACTGTTTAACTTTTTTAAGGGGCTGACGTGAGAAGGACCACATCTTCAGGAGACACTGCTCTATACCTGGCCACATATGGTATTCTTAATTCCCACACACCAGACCAAGAAATCATTAATGACCTCATAAAGGCAGGTGAGCATCATGCAGAACTGTAAATATACAGATCTACAACAACCGGTGACATAAATATTTAACCCTTGCAATTCTGTGAATTAATCAGGGTTAATACATTTGGCAAATTTTTGATTGAGGATGAGGAGTGAATAAAAACCAATAATGAAAGTTTATGTCATTGATCTCTTAAGGAAGGAGTCTTTTCATTATCAGACACATGCACTTCTTATACTAATAAATTTATGAAATTTACTCAGTCAAACAGATAATATAATCGAATGATGGTACATGTATCAGTTAAATCAAAGTTGACCATCTTGTTTCTCACATCAAGGTCAGGTCACAGTCACTGCCTTTTTTTCTCAAATCAAAGGATGATAAAAATAAATGTAATTATCTGCAGTTATGTAGACATCTGTTTAAGATATGAAGTTTCTATTCTTTAATGAAATGATAGAAAATCAAAATGTCAATCAGTTCATACTACTAAATTGAAATAAATATTTAAACCCTTAATTTTCTTAAATTTTGAAGATATTTTGATTATTTCTTTATGCTTTCAATAATAGAATATTTCTGATTACCGTATTAGGATCCTGCTCGGAGGGCACCCAATAGTGATCAGTCTATCTGTCTTTCCATCCATCTGTCCATCCAATATTGCTTGTCTGGAGCATATCTTCTCTCCCCATGGCCCAATCAGGCTCATACTTCACCTACAGAGTGCCTTTGGGTAAAGGATGTGCAATGACCTTAAACCATGTTTTTAGGTTTAAGGTTAAGGTCACAATAAATAAAATCCTTGTCCAGAGAATATCTTCTCTTTCCTTGGTCCAGTCTGGCAAGTACTTCACTCACAGAGTGCTTATGGTCAAAGGGTTTGCAGTGACCTTGAATAAAGTTTGTAAGTTAAGGGTCAAGGTCATATTGGGCCAAGTAAAAATCCTTTTTTTTCAGAGCATATGTACTTTCCCCTTAGCCCTGTTTGGCTCATGCCTCACATAAACAGAGCTCATGAACAATTGGTGTGTAGTGACCTTGAATCAATTTCAAAAGTCAAATGTGAAGGTCATAGCAGAATTATATGAAAAACTGTTGTCAAGTGCACATCTTCTCTCCCATTGCTCTAATCTGACTCATACTTCACCAACATGGTGCCTCATGGTGATCAAAGGGTATGCAGTGAACTTGAATGATCTTTGTAGATCAAGTGTCAAGGTCATATCAGATCAAACAAAAATCCTTTTTAAGAGCATATTTATGCACTCCATTTAGCCCTTTTGGACTAATACTCTACTTAAACAGAGCTTTTTGGTTAATGGCGTGCAGTGATCTTGAACCAAGTCAGTGTGAAGGTCATAGCAGTTTTAGACCATAGATTATTTCCCATTTGGTTAATCTGTTCAGATTGATCAAAAGTGCCTGTATGTAAGGGGTAAAGAAATTGAATTAGAAGTTTTATTTCAGCTGGAAAATTTCAAAGTTATAGGTCAAGGTCATAGCAAAATTCTCTGAAATTCTTTTCATCCTACTGTCCACTATTTAAGCAGGGCCATTTTAGGTGGACACCATCTCAATGTTGTCTAGTTACAAATTGTGAAAATTTTATATATAAAGATATAAAATTGACAGTAAAGCTAATATATTGACCATTTTACAGATTATAAAATATCAATTTCAGTGATTATTTAACACAAATCGATATCTATTTTTTGAATAAGCACTTAAAAAAGCTAATAAAATGTAATTTGATAGTCAAATCAAATTTTAAAGGGGCATAGTCATGATTTTGGCCAAATTTTATTTTTCAATTTTTATGGTTTATAAATTGTTTTAGTAATAATTTCTAATGATCAACCAAAATGTTAGTGTTGGTCGTAAAACTTTAAGCAAGATACAAACTCTCAATTCTTCACAAAGTAAACAAGGCTTGCACCTTGTTTTTGTTTAGTTTGGTACATATATTGGTTGAAGTTCTTTTTTTTCCTAAGAAAAAATCCAATATTAGTGTTATTGTTTATAATTATGCTAAATAAACTCATGAATCTACAGCTATTCTGAATTGCATAAGCGTGATATTTTTCTTGGCCAATGTTCTTCCAAGAATATAATCCTTGTTAGATTTTAAACTTTGATTACTATTTCTATGCCAAGTCGTATAATAGAAAAAAAGAAAGAAAAACATATTTTATATTCTTTCATCTTGATTTAATAAACATTTTTAGACAAGTCAAAAAGGATGAAAACCAGATTGCAAATTGCAAAGAAACAAAAACATGAATATAATCAATTTCAGTAATAAAAAAACTACTAATGTTGAATTATTTGTCAGTGAACAAGCTGGCTGATAGATCATTGAATGAAGATAACAGTTTGTGTTCAATCATATGTACACCACTGCACGCCTGTCTTAATTTTAATCAACAGTCAAACAAAAAATGAGTGTGCAAAGAACACCTATAATTTTGAAATGTTCAGGAGACAGAATTAGTTAACCTTCAATGAACCATTAAATTCATCAAGAATAATGCAATATTTAGGATGTGATGTGAATCAACAAAATGCCAAAGGCTACACCCCTCTCCACCGAGCAGCCAGTAAAGGAAATCTCACCATCATCAGCTGCTTGCTTCACAATGGTCAGTACCAACACAGTATCAAAAAACATGGCAATCTCATAAACTTGGGCAGACAAGTAATTTTTTTTTAGCTTTCTATCTATAGTGATAATTGTTAAAATCAGTTTCCCAACAAAAGAAGATTTAGAGATATATCAGAATCGCATGTTTATCTTTCTGTCTGTTCATTTGTCCATGGCATCAGACTATAATTTTTGGTACTCCTTGATTTTTATAAGATTAAACATCAGATGCTCTTATTTGACACAAAGGTTGCAGATGTGTCATTAATATGATGTGAGGTCACTGACCAAGGTCAAGGTCACATCATTTTTAAAATTGCATTTTTATAAAACGAGTTCCTCTGGGGGCTAATAGATTTTCCTAAAAAAAATTATTTTTCCTAAATTTTAGTTTATAAGGTGTTGTTAACCTTAAATTAATTTAATTAATCAGGTAAAAGTTTGTTTGCTACAATCATTCATGAGTATACAATATAAAAATATTTTAAATAAATTTTGGAATTAAAAGAAACATTGCTCTGATTAATAATACTTTGATGTGTCTCAGGTGCAGACCCTTACCTGTGTAGCAAATCAGGAATCTATCCAATTGACAGTGCCATTACTGCAGGTAATGTAGCAAATAAGACTTACAGAACTGACCTTCTATTTACATGCTTGATATCATTTTTCATTTCAATTCTGTTGTATTGCAAAAATGTAAAACAACATGCGTTTAATATTATAATTATATTGGTTCATGTAAAATTTGTCATTTGTCCTTAAAATTTAGATATTAAATCAATAAAAATGCTACATGAAATTTTAAAAAGCTTAATTTAACATATATGTAGAACTACCAACCGCCAATTCTTAAGAATTTAGGAATGTAAAATTCATTAATGGTAACATTGATAATATTTTTACCCTGATTAAAAAAAGAATCAATAAAGCGCATCATGGAAAAATGTATTTCGTTGATTCACATACCTTCAGAATATTAAATCTGTTCATGTAAGATTGGTCCACTAGGCAAAGAAACCGGTAACTGAAGCCTCCCTTCAATAACCCAACTGTTGCTGTTGTGTTCAAGGTCATGTAGAGGCCGCCGAGCTGCTGAAGGTCGAGGTCACGAACCCTCATGTGTGGGATGTGGTGGACCCCCACACTCCGCCCCGGATACAGCTCGGTCTCTTAAGTCCCCCCAGACGCCACTTGATGGAATCAACCCGTAAAGGATCTATCACAAAAGTTCATCGTAGTGAAACCTAATACTGTAGAAGTATGCAGTACTTGAAAAAAACAACTAATAATACCTATATAATCATGTAGTGGAAGCAATCCACAGTTGGTGATTATTAGACATTCTTCATAGCAAATGCGCAGGAATTTTTTCCTTCGTTATTATTCCATTTAACTTAAAATCATATGATTTATTGTTTATGATTTATTTTTAAAGCAAAGAACATTAGAAATTAGCGTTTAACAAACCTAAAAACTTTACCATTGACATGCATGCATTCCACTGCAATGAATGCTTATAATGATTGGTATTAACAGGTCTTACATACATGTAATTATAAGAGGTCCGCATTACAATTCATCAGAAAATTAATAAAAAGTTGGTTTTCCCTGTTAGGCTTGTTGCTTATTTTTTAATTAATACTACGTACTCCGGTGTAAAAAAATAGTCTAAACGAGAGAGGTGTTTAATAAAATTTATTAAATAATTTTTTTTCGTCTTGACTTCCCAGGATCAAATTAACTGCAAATATTACATGTAAATGAATAAAAGAACACAAAGGTGTCACCCAGCATTTGAGACTTCTTTTCAATAAATGTTATGAAATACATTGCTGTAAAAACATCCGGAGGTGAATTTATGAATGGAATACCGTTTCTGTAGCGTGTAGTGATACGGCTGCAGTTAGAATAATACCGGGACAAGGGCGCACGTGTTACCCGCTATAATCTCCGCGGATCAGAAAACACTGCACCATATGGGCACTGTATATAACGGAGCTTGGCTCACTCGCCGCTTACTGGGCCAACTGTTGCAGCTCTCTGGTCCCAACTTTAATGCATACAAAGTAAACAGTAAATTCAAGAAAATTTGCATATAAATCACAGCTGGAAAATCGCAAGTGATTTTAAGGAACGGTTTACGAAGGACGTTGATTACTTGATCCGTTATACCTTGCAAACCCATTAAGCTAAATCGAATTTTAACGGGAAATACAATTTCCCTTATCAGTATAATAAAACAAGTAAATTATATCGAAAAAAGGGATCATATAACGGAATGAAGATATAAATTGTCATATTTGATAAATGTTTTATTTTTGTAAGGTATTTCCCTACTAAGTTTATTTATTTGAAGGATTGTAACAGAAAAGCAAATTATTATATGAAATAAAGATAGATTATACTGAAGAAAAAAACATACATGTACCTACGTCATGGTATTTGAATTTAGTCGACAAGACACGCTGCGCGATTGTTGTACTTCTAGCACAATTAAAACATAATAAATAGGTAACATTTGTATGTTGCATAAAGATTTCCGCATATTTTGATTACAGCTACATATGTAACATTTCACAAAATCATTAGTCTGTTTTCGATTTTTTCCTAATTTGGTTTTTCGTAACATAAAAGTTTGCTAAATTTCTGAAACTTAAGTACTTTCAGGAGATTTAATGTTTGTGGATAAATTCCCATATTAAAAGCTATAATTGCACTTGTCTACCCACATCCCTATGATGGTGGTAGAAATATGTAGCCTACAGTTGTCATATTTGATCACCCGTGCTTTTTTTTTTAAATCGAAATTTGAATTTTCTTGCAATTTGTTCTTAAAACAATTTCATTTTAATAAGGAAACTGTTTAGTGAATCTTGCGTATTTTTGAACATGCAATATCTTTACTGACGTTTAAGTTGAATATTTTTAACAGTTATCGATATCTGCTGGACAGTGTTCAACGTCAAGAAAATAAAGTTGAAATGATTGAACATGCAATCATTGAAATAATTACGTTTAACATCAAAACAATACATCTTATTCTACTGTAAAATGTCCCCTCTTGTATTATTTCCAAAGCTTTTAAGTATCAGTTCGAGTTTGAACCATCTTATTTAATTGGGTCGGATTTTTATATTCTATAATAAATTCAATACTAAAAACAAATCTAGTAAATACTACTATCTTAGAAATAACTCTGTGAAGTTATCGAGATGTGCGTTTGTAAATGTATCTGTTTATATTGCTAAAATGGTCTTGTCAACAAAAGCTGCGGTTTTTCATTTTCATTGACGTTTACTGTTAGCCATTGCCACATCACAATATGTTGCACCGGCAAACCTTTAAAATCAATATCCCGCCAAATGTTACCGACAAATTCTGTGAACTAAGGTATTTATTGTGAATAAAATCGATTGCAATTTCATTTCCGATGGATATATATCACAAAAGTCACAGTCAAGGAATAATTTAACTGTTTTATGTTGATAATCTCAAAAGTGCTTACGATGCTTCGCAATATATTTGATAGATGCTGTTTTGTATTATTATATTTTCAAATGTAAATTTTGAAACAAACGTTTCAAAAAAGCACACCAGTGTTGTTAAAACCAATCTGTGAGATTTTGATAAGTACCTTAAAGTATCTTTACTATATGTAATTAGATATGAGCACTGTAAATCAATGACAGGACACTGACAATTTTAAAAGACTTTAAATCTTATAAATGCATGAAATAGATTGATATGGTTTCATTGCATAAAGATTTGAAATAGATAATGCTTGTTTGTAAGGTTAAAATGAATGTAAAATGTCAAACAGATACAAATGTAGCTACACATGTAGGTTAGCTATTAAAGAATGAAGAGAACCTTTCAAAAAGAGTGATCGGCCTGTGATATTAATGGTTAGCTTCATGTATGTATATATTAATGTGCATTTCTATAAAAGTCCATCGTACAATAAAAAGATACGTTAAGCTCTACTAATCTGACAATTTGTTGCTTTCCGAAATACCAATGAATGTACGTGTACATGTACTCTCTATGGGGAAACACGTTCGAATGAAATTTTTAAGCACATGGACCGTGACTTTAATCATAATATAGATAATAGTTGTTTGCATCTCAAAATGATTTTATCTAATAATGTTCCTTCGTACAAAACATTTTATTAATGATTCACACGAAATTGTTGCTGCGTTGCCAACAAAGTTAACGTGAAAAGCGTCAAGTTTGTGCTCAAACAGTGAACTTTGCCTGATATGATATTGAATTAACTATGATCGGCCGAAGCCGATAATAAAATTCCGCAACGAAATAAAACATTTCTTTATATGATTCAACATATTTATTTTTCAATTTTTCTAGTACAATACAATTAAATTTTATAAAATGACTGATTGAAAACTTTAAAATATTTATTTTCCTGAAAGAAAATTCCTATTTTAATTTGCGATAGTTTTGTGGAAGACATGGTGATTTTGCTGATTGAACCCAGCACAAGTTCTGTGTATAGTTATGTACATATTGACAGTATGAATCACAAGAAGCAGCCTTAAGTGCATGCAATACATTCATCAACAGAGAAAATCAAAACCTTTCCTTGAGATAAACAAATTGTGGCAATAAACTGAGGAAGTCAAAATTGTCAGAACAACTAAATCTACTCATTTCTTCCCTTATTGTATATGAAGCACTGTATTTAGGCATACGAGATAGTATAAAATGAATGCGCTTATCAGAAATATCGCTTCTGTTAATATTTTTGCACCTACATTGTTTAAATAAAGTGTTGACGCATTCAAATGGGGAGTAATGCTATTAAAGGCGAACTCATGTTGACAGATGGGACAAAAATGTTTTTTTTTGGGTATAGAATCATATAATAAACACGAGGAACTTATAATAAACACGAGGAACTTACAGTAAATGATAGTCATACTTGATTTCCCCATTTAAAACTACAAGATAGATGCTTCATTATTTTACAAAATTTAAATATTCTGCAAACTAGTCATCTAGCGTATCATTGCTAAAATACGGACTTCCACTTTCTCTATCCAAAGAGTGGTAATTTTCACTCTCCTCAGTCTTGCAAGGTCTAAGTTTTATTTTTTGTGGATCCTGTCCTTCGGAAACTCCCTTCATAAAAGAAATATAAGTCATTGCTAACCTCAGTGTTTCAATTCGGGATAACCGCTTTTCATAGTTAAATGCTGGGAGACGCTTGCGCAGCTCGTCAAAAGCCTCATTTAGATGGAACATTCTGCGTCTTTCTCGAACGTTCGCTGCACGACGTTGGGCCGCAGACTGCACCCTTTTGCGTTTAGGTTTGCCATTTTTGCCAATGGCATGCTGGCCTCCAGGAGAGGAACTCGTATAGTCAATCCCCTGTGAAGAATCCGTGGGGTTGGCGTAGGCTACTGGGTAAGCCGCGAGTCCTGGATGAACACCCATATCACCGGTTTGCCAATAAGTGCCGTTTTCTAGTTCAGTCTGTGGCAAGGCGGAGTATCCAAAATACTGATACTGGGGGACTCCATCCATTTGCCGACTTGCATCCACTGCAGATTGGTGATAGTCATTGTAGCCAGTATACACAATGCCATGGAAATTTGTTCCCTCGGGATAAACGGTTGCCCCAAATCCTTGCATTTGAGCCTCCGATGATGCAATATCCATGTCAGAATCACCACAAGTTTCCTTATTGTTTACAAAGGTTTTAACAATTAGATTTCAGTTTCTGTTTTTTCTCATGGACATTTTGATAGAAAATACAACTTGATATAATCGAAATGTTGTCTACATCATCGTTTGACAACATATGTTGCTGCGGAGACAGATTTAGATGATCCCATTGGTCCATTGAACAGAGCTACACTTCGTCATCAATAACTCGAAGGGAAACTTATTTTTTATAAGAGATACATGATATATTGTATATCTATATTTGGTTGTATTCTAGTCGGAAAATCCTTTTATTATTCCGCGTATCGATACCAATAGCGGGAAAATGTAGTATCGACGACTATATAAGTTTTATAAGTTTTATGCATTGTATTATATAGTCAGAAAATGTCCAATTGAATTTTTTTCAATGGTAATAATGTATGGGTTGGACACTTCAGCTGCTGTTTTATTGAGTTTTAAAAGTAAAATTGTTTTATTTTATTTCTAGTCTTTTTCTGACCGGCCCTGATGCGCTTCGCATATTTTTCGTACATGCTTAATATGAATTATATTCCTTAAGTATTACAAATATGTCAGGTCGAAATATGCTGTATGCGGTTATTCTATTTTATAATGTAATTTAAAATTTCATTGAGAGTGAAATGCAAACAATACGGCGTCCAGCGCACACACCCGGCTTGCTGTCATATATTTATATGTTATTTTGTTGTGTATGTTTATAGTGAAGTAAATACTTAATTTTTTTTAACTTACCAGTGTACATGTACAGTCAATCGTAAGACCAAGATCAAATCTTATTTTGAGATTGATACACGCATTTTAAAAATGCATTGAAATACATATTAAAACTAGAGATCCACAGGCTTCGTCGGTCATCTTAGTAACGGTTTTCAAATGATTTGTTAATACATAAACTGATCTAGAAAGTGGGGCGACTAAGGGCTAGCAATTTCCTCTAAACCAAACTTGCACTTGAGGAATTAAGAAAATTGCCTTTAGATGGCAATAGCCTTTAGATGTCATTACGGTATTGCCTTTAGATGTCGTTACGGTATTGCCTTTAAATGTCTTTACGGTATTTATAGCTTCTGAATATAAAATACTCATATCGGTATGTTTGATTTTTCTTTAGGGGGATTGGTCAACAAATTAGCCATCAGTAATATTCAAAGAATATTTCCTCATTTAACCTCATGCAACTTTTTTGTGTAATGTTTTTGACCCGTACGTCCATCAGTCTGTCAGTTCTTCGATCAGTCCTAGGGATTTTAGCTCACCCGAACCGAGGGTTCAAGTTAGCTTTTCTGATCAGCCGTTGTCGGTCGTCCGTTTGTCCGTCTTTAAACTTCTCACACTTTTATCTCTCTAAAACCACTTGGCCTTTAACTAAATTTAACCTAATATCTACTCAAAAGCTTGTACAAGTATAATTATATAGTGAAGATTCTAAATTTTTAAAATCGTGACCCCTGGACCAAAACTAGGGCCCAAGGCGGGGTTCAAAGTTAAACATAGAAATACGCAGGAAAAATGTTTAAAATCTTCTTCTCAAGAACAACTTCACAAGAAATGCCAATATTTACATAAAAGTATGTTTTTGTATTGAAGATGTTAAATTGTAAAAATCGTAATTATCCCGGGGCTAAAACTGGGACCCAAGGCGGAGTTCAAAGTTTAACATAGATATACGTAGGAAAGATGTTTTAAAACCTTCTTCTCAGGAACCACTGCACCAGAAATGCCAATATTTAATCAAAAGTGTGTATATATATATATATTGAAAATTTTAATTTGTGAAACTCGTGACCCGTGGACCAAAACTGGGGCCCCAGGTGGGGTTCGAAGTTAAAAATAGAAATACGTAGGAAAATGTTTAAAGATCCTTTTCTAAAGAACCACTTCACCGGAAATGCCAATCTTTACCCAAAAGCTTGTTTATAAATGTGTAGTGAAGACTCTAAATGGTAAAAATTGTAGCCCCGGGCTAAAACTGGGGACCCAGGCGGGGTTCAAAGCTTATCATAGAAATACGTAGAAAAATGCTAAAAAAAATCTTCCTCTCAAGAACCACGTCATCAGAAATGCCAAAATTTACCCAAAAGTTTGTGTATATAGTGATGATATTAAATTGTAAAAATCGTAACCCCCCCTGGCTTAAACTGGGGCCCAAGGCGGGGTTCAAAGTTTAGCAAAGAAATACGTAGGAATGATGTTTAAAAATCTTCTTCTCAGGAACCACTGCACCAGAAATGCCAATATTTACTCAGAAGTTTGTGTATAGATAGTGAAGATTCTAAATTATAAAATTCGTGACCGCTGGATCAAAAGGCCCAGGTGGGGTTAAAAGGTTGATATAGAAATAAGTTGGAAAAATGTTTTTAAAGATCTTTTTCTTAAGAACCACTTCACCAGAAATGCCAATATTTACTCGAAGGCTTGTTTATATAGTGAAGATTCTTAATTGTAAAAATCGTAATCCCCGGGCTAAAACTGGGGCCCAAGACGAGGTTCAAAGTTAAACATATGTTAGAAAAATGTGTAAAAATCTTCTTCTCAAGAACTACAATGCTACAGTATATTATATTACTATGCATACATCCTTGGCTATTGTAGATTCTAAATTGTTAAAATCGTAACCCCTTGACTAATACTTTTGCACCAAGAGCGGTTCAATATTTAACAAGAAATATATAGGAAACATGTTTAAAAATCTTATTCTCGAGAACTAAAATGTTACAGTTTATGAGATCAATATGTAAGGATCCTTAAATAGTGAAAAGTCTAAATTGTTAAACCCCCGGACCAATACTGGGGCCCCAAAAGGGGTTCAAAGTTAAACATAAAAGTATAAAGGGACAGTGTTTAAAATGTTTTTGCTTTAAAACTACAATGCTACAGTTTGTGAGATTACAATGCAAGCATCCTCAGACTCTAAATTGTGGAAGCCGTGACCGCCATACTAATATTGGGGACCCAGAAGGGGTTCAAAATTAATCTAGTTATATATAAGGAACATGTTTGAAGAACTACAGTGCATCAGTTTGTGGTATAACTATGCAATCATCCGTGGATATTGTAGATTCTAAATTAGTAAAATCGTGACCCCGGACTAATGCTGGGCCCCCAAGAGGGTTTCAATGTTTAACATAGAAGTAAATAGAAAAAAAGTTTGAAAATGTTCTCGCGAACTACATTGCTATAATTTGTGAGATTAATATGCATGCAACCTTGGACAATGTAGATTCAATATTTTTAAAATAGTTAAGCATCCTTAAATATTGAAGATTCTAAATTAGGTAAGCCGTGACCGTCGATCTAATACTGGGGCCCGAGATGGCGTTCAAGGTTTAACATAGAAAAATAGAGGGAACATGTTTTTAAAAATGTTCCTCTTAAGAACTCTAATCTTCATATTGTGAAATTAGTATGCAAGCACTCTTAAATAATGTAGATTCTAAATTAATAAAGCTGTGGCCACAGGACTAATACTGGGGCCGCAAGAGGGGTTCAAAGTATATACATGTATGGAAAATGTTTAAAAATGTTCTTCTCGAGAACTTCAATGCTACAGTTTGTGAGATTACTATGAAAAGATCAAATAATGTAGATTCTAAATTGTTAAAGCCAACCATAAACCCCGGACCAATACTGGGGCATCAGAAAAAAATCATTAAAATAGATATAGCATATGCTTGTTTTGTTGTTTAATTAAGGTCTTCCGTTTCCAACGGAAGACCTTATTGTTTTCGTACTGTTTATTATTATTTTTTTTTTCCAAATTTTGTGCACGCGATTTCTCGAAAACTACTCAACCGATCTGAACAATTTTTTCACAGAAGATGGGAAATTATCTGAATTTTATATGTTTTTGAATTTTTTGTCGTCGTCACTTCCGGTTCGGATTTACGGTCGATTTTGTAATTTTTTACGACCAATTTTGTGCAGAGTTGATCTCAGAAACTATAACAGATATGACTTTGAAATTTTCAGGATAGGTAGAGCATGGTTTGAAGTTGTGCACTATTAAGTTGTTTTGCACCAGTGGCGCTATTCCTTGGAGCTCGCTTAGGCACAAAAATGGGGTACAGATTTCGAATCAAAATTTCCATATGTTTTGATCAGTATCTTTTTATCAGTTGATATTTTGACAAGACATATCGAACAAAAGTAGTAGAGAATCAAAGGTTCTATCCAATAAAATCAAGAAAAAGGGGCTGGCCCCTTTTATTAGGGACAAAGAGACTCGTAAATTCTATTACGAAAATCTTGAAAACGATAAATATTTTGTTATGCATTATAAAAATCAAAGTTGTTGATCTCTACATTATCGGTTTGAAAGAGTCATCGTCAGGCCCATGTCTGACGTAATTAGGGTTTTTATTCTTTATCTTCAATTTTTTTTTTTTTTAGGGGGGGGGGGTAATTTTGAAATTGTATCGATATCTCATGGTATCATTTTATCTCAAAAAAAAAATCGGACGGAAGACCTACTCGTTACTCGTAACGAGGTCGTATCTAGTTTTTTTTATGTTTGTGTGGGGCTTTTTTCAAAATTTTGGTAAGCACAACTTTAAGCCGCTAAACGAAAAATCGTAAAAAAATTAAGGTACATTGTATAGATATTAAGAGGAAATTTCCATTTTTAGCTCACCTGAGCTGAAAGCTCAAGTGAGCTATTCTGATCACATTTTGTCTGTCGTCCGTCTGTCTGTCCGTCCGTCTGTCTGTAAACTTTTCACATTTTCAACATCTTCTCAAGAACCACTGGGCCAATTTCAACCAAACTTGGCACAAAGCATCCTTAGCCTAAGGGGATTCAAAGCTGTGAAAATTAAAGATCACGCCCTTTTGCAAAGGGAGATAATTATGAATTTATGAAAATTTTCGAGAAATTTTAAAAAATCTTCTTCTCATGAACCATAAAACCCGGAAAGCTGAAACTTGTGTGAAAGCATCCTCAGGTAGTGTAGATTCCATGTTGTGAAAATCATAACCCCCGGGGGTAGGGTGGGGCCACAATGGGGGGTCGAAGTTTTACATAGGAATATGTGAAAGCATCTTCAGGTAGTGTAGATTCCATGTTGTGAAAATCATAACCCCCAGGGGTAGGATGAAGCCACAATGGGGGGTCGAAGTTTAACGTAGGAATATATAGAGTAAATCTTTAAAAATCTTTTTCTCAGAAACTAATCAGCCAGGAAAGCTGAAACTTGTGTGAAAGCATCCTCAGGTAGTGTAGAATCAAAGTTGTGAAAATCATGAACCCTGGGGGTAGGGTGGAGCCACAATGGGGGGGGGGTCGAAGTTTAACATAGGAATATATAGAGTAAATCTTTAAAAACATTCTTCTCAAAAACTAATCAGCCAGGAAAGCTGAAACGTGTGTGAAAGCATCCTCAGGTAGTGTAGATTCAAAGTTGTGAAAATCATGACCCCCGGGGGTAGGGTGGGGCCACAATGGAGGGTCGAAATTTTACATAGGAATATACAGAGAAAATCTCTGAAAATCTTCTTCTCATGAACCATAAGACCAGGAAAGCTGAAACTTATGTGAAAGCATCCTCAGGTAGTGTAGATTCCATGTTGTGAAAATCATAACCCCCAGGGGTAGGGTGGGGCCACAATGGGGGGTCGAAGTTTAACATATGAATATGTATATAGAGTAAATTTTTAAAAATCTTCTTCTCAGAAACTTATCGGCAAGGAAAGCTGAAACTTATGTGAAAGCATCCTCAGGTAGTGTAGATTGAAAGTTGTGAAAATCATGAACCCTGGGGGTAGGGTGGAGCCACAATGGGGGGGGGGGGATAGAAGTTTAACATAGGAATGTATAGAGTAAATCTTTAAAAATTTCCTTCTCAGAAACTAATCAGCCTGGAAAGCTGAAACTTGTGTGAAAACATCCTCAGGTAGTGTAGATTCAAAGTTGTGAAAATCATGATCCCCAAGGGTAGGGTGGAGCCACAATGGGGGGGGGGGGGTCAAAGTTTAACAAAGGGATATATAGAGTAAATCTTTAAACATCTTCTTCTCAGAAACTAAACAGCTAGATGATTCTTTATAATTGTTAAAACTTTGGCCCCAGGACAATTCCTTGTCCTCACAAGAAGGTTTAGAGTTTGATGTAGGTTTATATCCCATATATAAACTATTGTTAAGGATCTTTTTGAGAACTGCAATACTCAACATATGATATGACTATAAAATCATCCTGTTAGAAATGGGACTAATGATTATTAACATAAGAATATCCAGGGGAAAATGGATTTTATTTATACAGGATGTACATGTATTATTGTACATTGTCCAGATAGTTTGTATTATGACTCCATTAAGCTGATTTTATCATACCTATTGTTCCTCAGGTGAGCGATGTGGCCCATGGGCCTCTTATGTTTTTTCCTAGGAATTTCGAGCCTTTGGAACTTGAATTTTGGTCTTGAATTGAATATAGAATTGAAAAACTTAAAAGCGAAATGCTGCAAAGAACTTCGTATTTGGGACGCAGTGTGTATACATTGTACATGTTTGTGCAAATCGCCAGAAAATTCCGATTTCATTATTTTTTCTTTTGATAGAGATAAAAAAAAATTGTTGTTGATAAAAACAAAAGTAGAAATATGGAATAATTTGGTGGTTCTGGAGGGGTGTGTGTTTCATGTATGCCTTTATATTTTTTATTTTGTGTATTTAATGCGTACCATGCCGTTCAATTTAATTTGTGGAGTGATCACAGACATAGAGCATAGAATGTAAATGCGTATTTGGTAAAATGAATAATAAAACTATTCAATTGTAATAAATTAAATTCACACACGGTTGTAATCACAATAAAATAATCTAATGAATAATTTCATAAATTTAAAAAAAAATCTGGCTATTTTTTCTTTTACTTCAGAATTAAGAATTGAATTTTCATATCCTGTAACATTATCATACCATATTAGGTTATGTTACATGTATAATATCGTGTTTAGTCTTTAAAAGTGCTTCTTTGCAATGACTTGATAACTGTATTTTTACGATGCCCCATCTTTGACCTTTTACAGTGTCATAAATCACACATGCGACCTATTTCTGATCCCAAGTCGTACATTTTTACTATTATCATGAAATGATAACATTATTTGCCAAAAAGGAAGGATTATAAACTCAGCTGGAAGCAATAAAAAAAAATTTAACTTGAAATAAAATACCAAGATGATATAACAACACGCTTCCTTTCTTTGACTGGTGATAATAATATCGTTTTAATGCCGTCAGTTCTCTGTTTTTCACCGAGTTTCACGGTTACCTTTCACTCTCAAGCACTTTCATCGCCCTAGATTATATGGACTTTGTGTATGCTTTTTCACGAGCAGAACTGAAAGGGGGAAGTATATAATAATAATATAATAATTCCTCTAGTTTTATATGGTAAACATTTGATTTTTCCTTTAGAAAGAATTTATTTTTATTAAATATTGTTTAGCAATTGTTTCGGTTTCTATACTCAACGCACTCTCTCTCTCTCTCTCTCTCTCTCTCTCTCTCTCTCTCTCTCTCTCTCTCGCACGCTCTCTCTTTCTCTCTCATATCAGTAGTAAACAAATAGTTTGACCCTGTCTGACCCTAAAATAACCAAAATACGCGTTTTAGTCATTATCAAGTCTTCCTGACCCGGCGTCGGAAATGATTTAGAATGACATTTTGAGCACTGTCATATTTCAAAAGATATTAAACATAACTTCAGTAAAAGCCCCCACTTTTCGCGTGTCAAGCGCGCGTGGGACTTGACATGTTGGTCTTTAAAACACGATGTACAATTAACCACCTATGGAGATCTTCTGCTTCAAAATGCACATAAGATTTGGTTGACGTTTATGCGAAAATAAAGAGCGTTCTTTACATTAGATGCGGTATACATAATGAACAGTTGAACTTATCTTAGAAATGATTACGTTGCACATAATCTATCTTAGATTACCTGAATAACCCAGGTGATCTATTGCTGTTTTCACATGTTGAGGCGACAACATTTGAACATGAGCAGCATCTTCTCTAAAACAACCAAGATTATCTTGACCAAAAATGTATAACATCTTTAATAGAGTAAACACTATTAAAAAAATCGATGTAAATTCTCTAATGCTGGAAACTGAATACACAAAGTAAGCACATAATTATGTGTGGAGCATAGAAGTCATTACAAAAATCTTGAAATTAAATGCCCAATAACCAGGGGTGAAAGGCGCAAACTGCAGATGAAAAGCTCGGGTTGCCATGCCGTAGACGGATTTTTTTTACCGGAGAGCTACAATTCTGCAAGTTGGTGAGGCGCTAGTGGTTGTTTGCAAATTATTGTATGCATTTGACTTAAGAATGATAAAAATGATAAAAAAAAAAGTGCTTGCCACCAAAAATTTTGACCTTGAACTTATCTTTTATCCAGAGATCGATTATTTCGAAAAAATAAAAATAGAGACCGGACCATAGCATGAGTTTCCACATACAGACTTTTAAGGAGAAGAGCGTACAATGCCTGTCGAATTCCTCGCACCTAGAATATTTAAACGTATATCTATATGATATAATAGAATCTTACATTCGAATGTGTGCTACGGTACATGTGCAATATAGAACTGCATTGCCCGACCATTAACAAACATACAATTATGCTTTACACTCTTCTCCTTAGTTTCATTTCTGTTTGTTAACAATACAAAGTGATCTGAAACAATCTCTGACTGTACAAGCGCTATTGTTTATTTGACATTATTTGGACTGAGGAAGAACATTATATATATTTTTATCGCTATCCGAAGGGTTTCATATATTTTCAAAGGAATTCTATTATATAAAATTTGGAGAAAAAAGGTTAAGAAAGCAAAGCGCAGTAATTAAAAAGAATACGGCCACTACTATCCGAACACTCTCAGCCAGGAGGTGCTGTCTACAATCCTCCCCTAACACACTGAGCTACTCTAAAACATAACAATCCCTCTAAATATTTTTTTTAGTTTGACAATTTTAAATATTCAAGTTTTTATCAAATTTACGAATTTTGACCCATAATGGGTTAGGACTCCACTTTACAAAATAAATAATAAACAAAATTAAAACTTATCCTTTTAATAAAAGTATTTTTAGGATGGGTGTATTCCCATTCGTACCATAAAATGTGCAATTTATCACAGTAAATGGTCAAGATTGAGGCATAAAACGTCGTGTGGTTTAATTTGGAAACCTCTATCTCTGGTGATTACAGATTGAAAGCACGTTATTGGCAATCATTTTGAAATATATAGTATAAACAATGTATACAAGCCAAAAATGAATATTTTAGCAACATTTGATAAAGTTTTTTTATTGATCCAAATGGGGGATATTTAATGCCATGTGCATCCTTGTTCTTTGAATTATTGATAGTATATAATCTAGCTGAACCCCACCAAAATGTTTAAACTTGACCTAATATTTTTATTTCAAGGTCAAATTAGAATAGAACATTCTCAGTCATTTCCTGAATAGTGAATATACCTGGACAGAAGTACTTCAAGCGTAAAAGGACTTGGACAGGATTTAGATCAAAATTTTATTTTTAATTTATGTAAGAAATAGTTAACGTGCGCATTTTGAATGACTGAATTAATTTGAATGTTAGAAGCCAAGTTATAACACCCCTGCGAATGTGTTCGGAATGTTTTCTTTATCGTTGCAAAGTATGTAATATATCCAGAGGTGCTCGAATAAAACTTCACGAGACTTTCCAGAGATTTGCTCCGTTCCTGTGAAATTTCGAGCGGAAGTATAAGTGTTTGAATAATATTATCAAAATACGTATAAGTGTTTGAATAATATTATCAAAATACGTATAAGTGTTTGGATAATATTCTCAAAATACGTAAGTACTGGTCGTTTTTCATATCATATCCTACTTTGGGTTATGTTAAAACATAAAAATCTATTAAGATATATGTCTTATTCCATCATATAATGATGCGGTTATTTAAACTAAACCATGATGTGCAGAACACAGATTTCAGATTTTCTATATAATTATATATTCCTATGTAAAAACTTGACCCCATTGTGACCCTACCCTACCCCTGAGAATCATGATTTTCACAACTTTGAATAAACATTAGCAGAGGATTCTTTCTCATGAGTTTTAGACAGAGGACAGACAAAATGTGATCAGAAAAAGCTCATGAGCTTTCAGCTCAGGTGATCTAAAAATCCTTTCACTGATAGACGTCAAATTTAAAAATACTTAAATGATCTACAGAAAAAGTGACCCATGCCAAACATTTTGACCTTGACCTATTTTGTATCTCAAAATCAATCATCAATAAAAATATATTTCTAGGCTATAATATAGATTCCTTTATCAGCTTTTAAAACTATTATAATACCATAGATAGATAATATATAACATAAATATAACTTATCAAATTTTTTGACCTTGACCGATTTTTCCATCCATCATTTTTCCATCATTTTCTGAAAAAGATTGTCCAGACTATAACATGATATTCCATCAACATAGAGACTTTAAACTTCTATCATTGATAGATATTTTTTAACCACAGAAAAATATATGGAAACACTCTAGAGGAAGTTCTTGTCCTTATTTGATTTATATTTTGATAGACTTGTTGACATTCCTCTTCTGCTGAATTTAGCTTCCTTTATTGATACTGTATCCACTAAGGATAGAAAGTTGCATAAGTGTGTGAATTTTGACCATTAATGATATCATTTTATCATTAACAAACTACTTTGCCGTCCATTAATGAATAAATTTCAAAATTAAACCATTTAGAGTCAAAATTCACATCCACTAATGATATAAGAGAAAAATGCAAAATGTGGATGGACTTCAGCAAAAAGTGATACAACAATAAATGAAATAGTACTGTTATAAAATTTTCATTCCCTATTTATATTTTCTCTGTTGGCTAAAAGTAGTATCAGATACATTAGATTATTTAATTGGTTTCTACTACCTTTTTCAATTCCATTGGTTTTATAAGTTTTTTGGGTTTTTTTAATCTTTTAAGCAAGTTTGCATAGGCAGCTACTTAGAGATTAATTAATTAAGATTAATTTAATTGACAGGGTAGAATACATGTGTAAATATATGATAAATGAATATTAGGTGCATGATTTTAAGACTAGTAATGAACAAAAATGTATAATAAAAGCATTGAAGCAAACCTCTTCAAAGATTGTTCGAAGATATTTTGCTCAATTTCGTTAACTTTTTTCCAGATTAGGCTCGTTTTGGTGCATTTTCTTTATGTTTAACAAGCATAATTATGCTGTTATTTTGCCTCAAAGAGCCATCAATAATGGATTCAGAACGAGCTGATCATTATCAGTGCAGACAATGTCGTAATGAGTTACTAATATTTCAAAGTTCTACGCTCTATCTTTTACGAGTTCTAATGTGGAAGAATTTGCAAGTAAAATCCCAGAGGCGGATCCGGGGTGGGGTGTTTGTGAAAAGCCCATGTTTCTACCATCATAGCAGAAAAAAACATGTTTATTGACTCTATATACAGAGTTCATTAAAAGTGAAGTGCTTATATACTATTCAATTGTAAAGGTTAATTTACGCTAAAAGAATACTGGCGTCTTAGCTATCCGGACACAGAGTTTAGATAAGCTCAGAAAGAAATTAAAGACTATTTTACTTTACAGTATTAGATGAGCGATATGTATAAAGTTCCTCTGTTCATGTGAGAAGTGAGAGAGTAAATGTTTCATAAAATGATTTATATATTTAACCTTTGTTTACAATAAAAAAAAAAAAAAAAAGTTCCTCCGTTCAACTTTTGCACCTGGGTCTATTATTTTCTTAAGTTTCTTATGAATAATAATTAAAGAGTGTTAAATCAGATCTTTGATATACCATTACCCATCTTGAAATGCTGGCTATTGTGTGTTGATTCTGAAATTGAAAGTGTTGTTTTTATCGCAAAAAGTGCCGGTTTGTGCCTGGTTAAGGTCCTATTTCAAGATAATTTGCTATTTTCTTACATAAAAATATCTCCTATCATTTTACAAATTCAACCAAGAGATGAATGTTTGAATGAAAATCAGGCCGGAGAGTTTTAGTATCAATGTAAGAGCCCGTAATATAGGATGGTATAGATGGTTTTATTACTCAAAGACTTATATTATAGTTTTAAAAATAAAGAATAACTTTATAAAAAGAAGATAGCTCCTAAAACTAATGTTATCACTGATTGCAAACTGGATGCGTAAAACAAAAACTCTATATTTACTCACTGTATATACATCACTTTTATTCCTAGCCGGTCAATATTTTTTAGATAAGCTAATATTTCACTCATTGATTTTTTTGTCTATATAGAGTTATATAGTAAGAATATACTTTTGAATATAAAAAATACATGTATATTGCCTTATTTGGAGTCAATATCTGTGTCATGACGTATGGCACTACTGTCCTCAGTGGCGAATTCAAGGGGGGGGGGGGGGGGGAGGGACTAGTCATCCTACCTTTTTTCATATTTATCATGGTTATCTTTTTTTAAAACTTCCTTTGCATTGTCCCATTAAACTTGATTTTTTAAAATAGATTAATTTACAGCCATTCTTAGTAGAAATTGTAATATTTCTGCACGGCAGGGGGTTTTGATGGGATTAATGCAGATCTCAAATCTACAAACCTTAAAAAAATGGAATATAATTTTATTACTTTTAATTATAGTTACAAGAAATAAAAAAGTATAAATTTTAAGATTTCAATTTTCCCCTACACAATCTCTAGAATCCATAAGCTTCCGGGGGCTCCGCTCCCTTGGGACCCGTAAAAATAATAGGAAATTTTTCTTATATTTCTGCAAGGTATAGGGTTTAAATGGGATTACTGCAGGTCTCAAATCTACAAAACTTTAAAGAATGGAAAGTTAAGTATAATCACAAGAAAAAAATATAAATTTTAAGATTTTATTTTTATCCTACACAATCTCTAGAATCCATGAGCTTCCTGGGGCTCCGTCCCCTTCGGCCCCCATCAATCTATACTACTATATTAAAATACTAGACTTGAATTTTTGGCCTTTAATACCGATAAATCGGAAGAGTACTGTCTTTTGTTTTATATATTTTAAACAGCAATGACACTTGAAGATTACAAAATTGTTTTTATTTTTTTCTCAATCAGGCTTCGCTATTAATAATCAACAAATTTTCCCCCAAAAATTCCGGAAATCATCTGGATTTTTTTTTAATCTTACAATTACATGCGCATTACATTCACGCTAAATCACGGGAGGTTCTTTAGTTCATATTTCCACAATATCAAATTTGCATGTATAAACTCAGAAACGATAATACAAATACGTGTAAATTTTCATTGAAAATTTGCTTAATACCGTCTGTTCATCAAAGAAAATGCGGGAGAAAACCCGTACACAGTGCATTAACTATGAAAAATCCCTAGATTTCCAAATGTCAACATGGTATGTAAATTTGAGGCGAGTAAAACCGTTGTTGAATAAGTGTTGAATTCTTCAATAATATGAATCAAATTTTTTTTAGATGAAAGGTATTTACAGCCTCAAAATGGATTGGTATGAATGATTTGACTGTTATTTTCAATGCAACTTCATTAATTTTCTCCAAAATCGTTTCGGAGCGATTCTGCAATTTTTTTCTACATAACGGGTATATGGGAGGCATTTTAACTGTGATGAAGGTACAGTTAGTTCAAGCATATCTTTAACAACGTGCACCATAATAGCATAGCATAGTTTTGAAATCTCAAAGCATAGCATTGAAATCTCATAGCATAGCATTGGAATCTCATACCATATCATAGAATCTCATTCGTCATAGCATAGCATAGCATACAATATTATTTTAACTCGATTCTAAATGTTTTTATTTGAAAATCTAAATGTTTATATTCCAGATTTGTGGTACACTTTGGCTAATTATTTTACTTTGAAATGTGCTGAACTCTTCTGTGTATGGAGGCGTTTTTGTTCAAATCTCATAGCATAGCATACCATATCATTAAGCCCTTCATTTCAATTTCTCATAGGATAGCAAACAAATCTCATAGCATAGCATACAAATCTCATAGCTTATTATTAAAATCGCATACCATAGCATAGCATACAATTGTAAAAGATATGCATGAAATGACTGTATGTCCCGAGACACATATTGTTCTAACTATAAGCAGAGTGTTGTAAAATAAATAGCATTATTGCAGGCTTAAAGCTTGGTTAATACGTAAATGTCAACAATACGGTGTGTCGATGTACTATTTCGTATATATCTAATATCATATGCAATGTCAACCCGTGCACGCACGGGTCAAAGTTTAGTAAAAATAATAGAAAATGTTTCTAATATTTCTGCAAGGCAGAGGGTATTAATATGATTAGCGCAGTTCTTAAATCTATAAACTTTTAGAAATTATAAATAATTTTATTACCTTAACTTATAATCACGAGAAGAAATATCCCAAAAGATTTAAAATTTGAAGCCTTCATTTTGTCCCGTGCAAAATCTGTAGAATCCAGAAGCTTTCGTCCCCTGGGGGCATCAAAGGCAGCCCCAGACCCCCTGCCTAAAACTAAAACTAGGGGGGGGGGGGGGGCTCTAACTTCAAATCATAGATCCGCCCCTGGTTCTTATCGGACTTAGTAGACAAAGGTTGACAATAATTATTGCGGAATATGGAACATAGTAATTTTATTGCCTGATTGAATTACGATTGGATAAAAGTCATACTATAGCATTGAATCATGATTTTTTGAAGTATACAGTCTCATAACTGCAGTGGTTGTGTGCATACAAATTGATATTGATGTATCTATTTCGTAAATATCCAATATCATATGCAATGTCAACCCGTGCACGCACGGGTCAAAGTCTAGTAAAAATAAGAGGAAATGTTTCTAATATTTCTGCAAGGCAGAATTTGTATGCACACATCGCTGCAGTTATGAGACTGTATACTTCAGAAAATCATGATTTAATGCATATATTTACCTTTTTTTTTACTTCTTGCCTTGTCTACAAATATCATTTATATCTTACAATTCCTATTTTATCGTAAGGGTAGGTTCATATTTTAATGCAAGGGCCACAGTCACAGCCACCAGCGTGAACTTTTATTTACGCTTGTGACATTGCAGTTTACAGCGTTCAACGTTTGTGACGTCACAATAAAACTCGTCATTTTAACCTTTGAGTACCCTCTGTGTATTATGTTATATTTACATTCTACTGTGTTTTTCCATTAAATTCTGTGATCTTCAAATGCCTCTAAATGCAACAAGTAGTCAAAGGTCAAATTGAAGAGTTTTATTATGACGTCACAAACGTTGAACGCTGTAAACTGCAACGTCACAAGCGAAAATCAAAGTTCACGCTTGTGGCTGTTACTGTGGCTCTTCCATTAATGTTAACTTACCCTTAGGATAAGATATGAATTTTAAGGTATGAATCACATTTGCAGACAAGGCAAGAAGTTAAAAAATGTAAATATAAGCATTGAATCATGATGTTTTGAAGTATACACTCTCATAACTGCAGCGGTGTGTGCATACAAATTTTCATAACGCGCTAACGCGCGTTACTCAATTTGTATGCACACACCGCTGCAGTTATGAGAGTGTATACTTCAAAAAATCATGATTCAATGCTATAATATTTACATTCTACTGTGTTTTTCCATTAAATTCCGTGATGTTTAAATGCCTCTAAATGCAACAAGTAGTCAAAGGTCAAATTGACGAGTTTTGTTATGACGTCACAAACGTTGAACGCTGTAAACTGCAACGTCACAAGC
Source organism: Magallana gigas (assembly GCF_963853765.1). Taxonomy (NCBI): domain Eukaryota; kingdom Metazoa; phylum Mollusca; class Bivalvia; order Ostreida; family Ostreidae; genus Magallana; species Magallana gigas. The sequence goes on from NC_088862.1 coordinate 19,586,154, forward strand.
GAAAATCAAAGTTCACGCTTGTGGCTGTTACTGTGGCTCTTCCATTAATGTTAACTTACCCTTAGGATAAGATCGGAATTTTAAGGTATAATTCACATTTGCAGACAAGGCAAGAAGTTAAAAAATGTAAATATAAGCATTAAATCATGATTTTTTGAAGTATACACTCTCATAACTGCCGCGGTGTGTGCATACAAATTTTCATAACGCGCTAACGCGCGTTACTCAATTTGTATGCACACACCGCGGCAGTTATGAGAGTGTATACTTCAAAAAATCATGATTCAATGCTATAATATCAGTAGCTGCCGTAGCTTTCAACACACTTTACAAGCAAAAAATATGTGGAATGTAAATATACAATTATTACTGTTTTTGAGGTCAATACGATGATTTAGCTACCCGAGCCAGAGGCGAGGTGAATATAGTACTTCGATTGTAGCTAAATCATCGTATTGATCGAAAAAAAAATTATTTTATTATATGATTCAGCAACGAATTGATACAGACATACTAATTGTTATCAAGCAACGTTTCAGTTTCAAGCCATAGCCGAACAAATTGAGAAATGCGACGTTTCATCGGACAATCTATTTTTAGTCCAATATAATGTAGAGAAAATCAAATGCTATATTGACCTCCAAGGTCACGTGCAGGTGAATATAACGTTCGGTGGGTTTTTTTTCGAGATAGTTGGATATGAGCCAATCAGAGAGCTAGAAATTTATCATTCATAAGATAAAAAAGTTTGAATGCCGTATTTTAGCATGTTTTTTTTTCAATTAAAAGATTGCTCCATTAGAGCCTTCTACAATTGTTTTAATACATGTATAATTTTAGCTTGAAATTGACAATTTTGTAAAAGCAGATAGTACATGTCTTGTACATATAAGCATTCAATGCTTATATTCATATTGATGTTAATTTGTATGAAATATTTGTGCATTGTCGCTTTAAAGCCATTATATACGCTCTTGGTCATGGATATGAAACATAATCGAAACAGCCATATTAACATGGTATTGAGTTCGTTTCCGCAACTAAAATAGGAACTAATGTAGTGCAAAAAACATTGTGAAGAAAAATCTTATTCATAAACGAATAGATATGATTTAGTTTGAACGTTTCATTTAATCTTACAATAATAAATATATTCAAAACGTTAGGAGTTAGGATTAGGAACAAAGTTAGGATTTGATAAAAAAAAATAAATAAAAGCAAATTGGCAAAATAATTACATGTATTTATTACTGAAATGACATCTGATTTATTTGATTACATAAACAAAGAAAATAAATTATGATCAAATTCTAAAATTGAAATGTTTTTGGTGGGAGTGGGTCGTTGTCGTTTTTGTTGTTGTTTTTCCTCATGTGATGACGTCAACAGAGATAGATGTGCATGAGTTTAGAAAATTTACATTCATGGGATAATTCGTAAATTACATGTAGTTAAATTTCTGTTCGTTTGGTGTCGTTTCTATTTATTTAATTTTCTTTTTTTTTCTTTTTTCGGGGGGTGGGGGAGGGTCAATGGAGTACTTTTCAAAGTGTATATGAAAATTATAACACCACATTGCTTTTTATTCGACAAAAAATTGTAGAATAAGAGGGTTGTTTATTTCCTATTCAGAAATCAGAACTATATTTTTCTCTTTTCATTTTATTTACCAGTATTGAAAGATAAATTTGAAGAATCTGTAAACATAATTTGAGACGAATGCAACTGTGAGGCTATATGTTACCTCAGAGAGAGAGAGAGAGAGAGAGAGAGAGAGAGAGAGAGAGAGAGAGAGAGAGAGAGAGATTAAACTGCTGAGGTGTACTTCAGTACAAGTATCTTATGGCACCATGATGTGCATGTTTAGATATCTTCAGTTTGAATTACTGTGAAGTAAAATCAAGAAGAACGTCTTTAACTTAATTCCTACGGGCAGCGGAATATCAGCGGTGACCGTTTGATGCCGACGATATTTTGGAAATGAACTTTGCGCAAAATTGAATTCGGGAATTCTATGTTGAGCTGTGTGAGCACTTACTATATCAAATAAGCATAATTTGAACAGGTGTCGAACGAACTTGTTGTACTGATTTTAGGACATTTTACGTTGTTTTTCAGTTTCATAATTCGCAACATGCGAATAATTTTTACATTAAAATACAACATGAATACTCATTTGTAATGCGAGCTTGAAAGAATCCGACAGACATGCAGTAAATATTTGCAATGCAAATGTCAATGAGAAATACTTTAAAAACTTTAAAGATTTTCCTGATGACATGTCTGTTGTTAATTATTTGTTTATTCCATTGTTTATGTTATGGGGTACGTGTCAGGTACGAAGAATTATGTTATCTTTTACTTTCAGTCAAGGTGGATCGCAATGTTACTCCCAAATTTCATCAAAATTGCATAATTTAATGGAATATGCAAATTAGTTTTCTAGAATTTCAAAAGGCGTTGAGCCGCACACGTTGATCCTCACTTATCCTTAGATCAGACACATCGACTAATTTGTCTGTCTATAGTTCATGTGGCTCGGCCCGCCCCAACATCAAAATCTTATATATGTTACAAATTTATAGTGAAACAATTTCTGTAGTTGCAGAAAAGGTATTAGTGTAGCGAGCATTCATTTTCAAAATATATTAAACAACTGTTGAACTTTTTACCATTAATTGGGCTAGATCTCCGGTTTCATTTCTTTCTAGCCATACTCACGGTGAGAAAATTTGTCGGTAAGTTTTCATTTTAAACTTCCAATGGAGAAAATCGTACAGTAGAGCTAAATTTCCGTGGGAGAACTGCGTAGATTTTTCCGTAGACCAAATCTTGATCGGAGAGACCCATGGGTCTTCAGAAAACATCAACGCGTGTAGCTACATGCAAACTGTCTTTGACAACCTCTTGACTTTAATTGGATTGCTTAATCCTATCCATGACCTGGAGGACGCATGAGGCCGTGCAACAAAAGACGCCACTTACGACGGTCGCTGGCAACAACCTGCGCCTCCCTCCAACTGTGCCGCCCCAGGTCTTTCCTCTTTCTCCACGGTGTGCCTCTGGGTGCTCTTTGGCCGTTCTCTCCTTCTCTTTCCCTCAGGAGCCTAAGTCAGCGCTGTTCTGATGTTTGAACTGTTGTCCTTTCAGACAACAGGGCCTAACCAATTCCAACACCTCCCTTGAATTGTTCTTGGTAGTGGCATCGTTGCTGTACTTTCATATAGTTGTTGATTTGATATCCTGCCTGGCCAGCATATCTTCAAAATTCTCCGAAGACATTTCCGATGGAACGCATCAAGCTTCTCTTTATCTAAACTTCCCATGTGAGTTAATGTTTTGATATGGATGGTATTTGCGTTTCTTTCGGGCCATTGAAGTCTTTCTACTTATTTCTCATATCCACCATACTCTCGGGTTCCCAATGAAGGTAGATTTTGTCTTGTACAGTGCGCTTTCGTTTGGGTTTTTAGACGGTGGCTATAAATAGCCACGGTCTATTGCTATCGTCCTGACCGGAAGAGTATTTCTCACGGGGACCCTAGCGTATAAGGAACGATAACTCTGTTAGGTATGCAGTCAATCGGAACATCGCTCGGCCTTTTCCGTCAAGTCGAGAAAAAAGAGTTTTTTCTCGACTTGACGGAAAAGGCCGAGCGATGTTCCGATTGGGTATGCAGTGTTACAGGCAATGCTTTACCTATGTGTCGATTTTAGTTTGAGAACTATAATTACACCTTATCAGATATCTTAAGCATTATAACTGCTAATTATTTTGTAAATACATCTAAATAATGTATGAAATTGTGTTTTTTTTAATGAGCCGCGGGTTTTTGAGGACAATAATTATCGTGCATGTAATATGCCACATCCAAACGACGCCACCGTCTAACAGTACTTTCAGTACTTTATTTTTAATGGAAAGATGTAATTAGCCTCAAGTCCAATCTCCACTTTATGTCTGGAGGCCAACATAGTAGTTGATAACGGTTCTTCCACTCCCACTTTGTGAACAGAGTTTTCTCTCTTAGATGAGTTCCTGACTAAGGTTGTCGAGCCTAATCTTTCCGTACGCCCTTGTGAAGTAAGCCTGGGGCTGTATGATGCCCAGTGCAATATCTGTCTGCTTTCACGTGGAGGCATCACTTGTTGTGGAGAGGCTTTGTACTGGCAATGGAAGACTTATAGCTTCCCCTTTTGCTGCTACCCAGAAGTGGGGATTGAACGCGAGAAGTGACAAACACAAAGAAATAAGTTGAACTAAAAGCATCACAACATTTAGCTTGGCTATACGAAGAGTCTTGAAATACATATCAAAAGTTCTCTTGCGTTATGACAATATTTATTTCATAGCATCGCTCTTGTTGGTGTAAAAGTATTTGCATATGCCGATTTATAAAACCATTTTGGACGGATCGTAAACTAGTGTCTCTGCATGACTATTATAGAGTCTTTTGACATTGGATAACATGAGTATTTTGATCATCAACCTTTTCTTGAATACACTGAATCCATCGATAAAGAAATCATGTAAATTGTTCTGAATATAAGTGACATAATATGTAATTGACAAACAATAAATACACTTTTCCATTTCTGTCATGGTTATGTTTTCTTAACCGATACATGTACGTTGTTCTGTTATATTATCTTTGTAAGAAATATCGCATATTTCACACGATTGTACTCTAGAAACGATTAGGGTTTATTTAGATAAAATCTCCAATTCTAACCAAAACGCTTCTTTTGCTTAATTTTCTTTGACAATTTAGCATAAAGAGTGAAATAGAAAACCAATAAAATATCCAGAAAGATTACCCAGTCTTCGATTCTTGTCCAAGAGGTACTCATTTATACAATAGCATTTGAGATTTGGTCTTACTAGATTTAAGAACTGGAAACATTTTTCATACAAATTCAAGTGAAATCAATGACTTTACATTGTTCTGAAGTAGAGACGTACACTTCAAATATTTAACTTTAACAAGATGTGCTTGTCAATCCTTGCAAGCTTAAGTCCTCAATATTGCAGCATCGAGATAGTAAATCTTGGTTAGACGACGTCTCAATTTGTTCTCTTCTCCCAATTGCACTTCAGACGTGCGTGAACATGAAAAATCTCTGTTTATGTTGGATTTTGTGTTTGAATGTAAATCAAAAAAAAGAGTTCGAATTGCCGTCGGTGTGTTTAATACTTGTGACTGGTGCTCGATATTTTGCTACAACGCGTGCCGCCCAAATCCTTCTTGAAAACCAGACCCTTGACAAGATAAAGATATTTCGCACCTGGATAATCCTTTTATTTTAACAAACTCATTTCTTTTAATCCTATGCTGCTAGGAGTAATCAAATATGTTCTTTCAGGGTGAAGAAATGTATAAAGCGGTGTTTGTATGAAACAATGATTGACTTTTGCCTATGTAAAAAAAACTCTTTTATACAATATGAGAGTTACGTATTTATAAAAAGACATTTTATGAATGAACTAACCTGGGCTGCGTTTTACAAAAGAACGTACGACTTAAGTCAAAATTAATGAATGCTAATTAATCACCAACTAATCAATGATTTATTCTTGTGGCTGGAAAACATAATAATTGAAATACTTGGAAACAAATGGTTTTATGTCAGTTTTGTTCTTTTAAGATAATTCTACCAGACTGTAAATATTTACGACTTTGTCGTAAGTTCTTTTGTAAAATGCAGCCCAGGATATAAAACTCAAAGAAGTAAAAAGACCGGTGTATCAAAGTATAATCTATGCTCTCTTTCTGTAATCCATTTTCTCTCTCTCTCTATCTTGCACTGATATAACTTCATCGTTTCGAAGAAATATTAAACGAAAACATAATGATTCAGTTATATCATTATATTTACATTTACCTCTTTCCTCCTTTTAAATTGCATTGATTGATTTGAGTGATATTCACGCAATATACGCAATGACTAAATATGGTGCGTATGAATACAATTATATCTTTCAGTATTTCTCTCAGAACATTTTTGACTCGCCTTCGACTGCAAACCGGATCACGACCTAATATTATACATCTGTACCTACGCTGAAAACATTTCATTGATTTAAACATTTGTTAACAGTTGAATGAATCCAATTGATTAATTTAAAATCATACCAAAGGTAACCATAAGTTAACAGAATGAAAACTAAAATTGTGTTATTAGAATATAAAGCATTGTGCACTATTTGTCAGCTTACTTCAGCTGTTCTGATCGCTCTTCCGTTAATGGCGATTTGTTCATAAAGACAACATCTTTAAAAAAAATAATAATTCGATGCTTTAGTATTTACTCCTAATGCAATTGGTATTTGTTCGTCATCGTCCGTTTGTCGTCACGCGTTGTCCGTTAAAAATTTACGTTTTAAACTTTTTGTTGAAAAATACAAGGCTAATTATTACCATTTTTGGTTGGAAGCATCTCTGAGAATAGAGAAATATAAATTTGGAAACTTATGACTATACTAAGCAAAAAAGGACCAATGTGTTTAATCTCAGAAGTCAACTTTTTTTTTAATCCAATATATATATGAGCAAAACTGCATTGCTATGATGTCCAAAGAGCCTTTAACCAAAATTGTGAAATTCATTGTCCCTGGGTTAGTGGTTCAAGATCGGGCCAATATGGACATATGGTGAAAATGTCTTAAATATAAGAACATCTTACACTCTTTCAACAAATACTTTTGAGAACAAAAGTAAATACATGATTGTGATGTCCATGAATCCTTCTTATACCTATATTGTGAAATGCTTGGTCCCTGGATCAGGGTCAGGCCATAGGGTGCATCTAATATGATCATATAGTGAAATGTCTTCTTTTTTCTATCCACAGCAGGGGAAGATGAACTAAGTGCATAAATATGATGTTAATGTAGCCCCAAGAAAATATTGAACTCCATGGCCCCGGTGTCGGAGTTCAGGCTGTAGAGAAGGTTAATATTGCCATAATAGTAAAACGTATTTAATCTTAGAAAATCTTCTTCCCTTCGTCCTTAGCAGGGGGGCGATTAATTTCTTGGTTATAATATTGAGGACCCTTTAGTAGGGCCAATATGGCCACATACATGTAGCATAAATGTATTAAATTTTATAATATTTTCTTCTGTGCTCTCAAAGCCGTTGGAAACTAAATGCATTGTTATTATTTACATATTGTACTGGCATACGGCTGTGTCCATATAGCGAACATTAAATTGTTGGAAGTCACTTGGGTCACTCGGGTAACTTATTGCCGCCATATCTTTGGAAGTCTACTTTAATTTACTGTGCATTTTATGTATAGAAATAAACTGTATGCATGATATTATTATAGGTCTTCAACTCTCTTTTTTACCAAAAGTTTAAAAGTTTTGGGACCTGGAGCCAGGGTATACTGTAGATTGATGGTTTAAATATCACTATGTTCGCAATTAATCATTTTCCGCAAAATTAATGCTACCGTGAATGCTATCATTAGTTTTCCAAAACGATTCAATGCTAATACTTTGAAAATTGCAGTTTAAAATTAAAATTATCGCAATAGGTACTTTTTGAGAAATCGTGAAATTTTAACACCGTTATAATTAAAACAGCTTAAGGTGAATTACCTAATGTTCCGACACTTGCCCTCCCCCTTTAGGAATAAATGTTTTTCAGACATTAAAATTTAGATTACGGTTTAAACTCCAAAATGAAGCTTAAAATGCAAAAATGAGACCCTTTGACAGGTCAATCTAAGGCCTTTAGTACTCAGATGACTGTCAAGGCTTGTGGACCTCTTGTTATGCATAAAAGACAAGTCATATTAGCAATATTGTATATTAAGTTATATAGATGTGCAAATTCATTCCTCTTCGATCAAAATCTAGCTATCATATCGGAGAGTCAAATATGAAGGTATATCGCTCCTCAACATGGTTGTATCAAAACTTTCTTGAGAGGTTCATGTATATTATTGAAATCTTTCCACAAGCATACTTTAAAATAAAAGGAAAAATTGGTCAGTGTGCAATCTGAGTTCGGGCATTTAAAAAAAAACGACCTTAAGGATGACGTTTACTCAGAATGAAAAAAAATTCCACTGATGATAATGAAAAACCAACTATTGTGTGTTATAGACCTTACATGGTAGTGTCATTCTTCACTTTCAAAAAAGTAGGTCAATGACCTAATTTTTGAGTAAATGGCCATTGAATATTTTTTGAAAATTTAAGAAAAATCCATAAAAATTTTACACTATGATTGAGATTTTCTTAATTGTGAAAATAATACAAATTGCTTAACTCTTTAACAAATGAAATACAGTTTATGAATGGTAGTGACATTAAATAGATACAAAGCATTAAGTTTTCATTCCCAATTTTTATAGATATTCTAGTCCGAATTTCCTCTATCAGTTTTCAAATTACTATCCATTTTTGATTCAATATAACAAAAAACTGAATGATGATAATGCTAAAACATTTATAGTATTAAACCAAGTATATTGACTTTTCTCTGCTGGCATGAAATTTATATGAGGTCAATGATCAAAATTTTGAGATATGGTGTCTTTAATCATTTTTAAGCATTTTTCAATATTTTTGTAGTGTGTCCATGCGCTTATCTAAACGAAAAAGCAAAGTAAAACCAACAGAAAATATGCAAAATTATGTTGACTAACAAATAAATTCTTAACTTTAGTTATTATAGTACTATCAAAGATGTTTCAGTGGAAAACAAAATCTGAAAAATTTAGTCCGAATTTCCTCTGTTTCGCTAAAACACAAACTTTGTCAGAGCCTTATTCCATAATGTAGTAAAACTATCTATTGTTATGTCAATAATAATTCATTTCATAAATACTTTTTGTATTTAAAACAATTTTTACCCATGAAATTGAACCTTTTCACAATTCGGATTTGAGAACTCAAACCCTGAGTAAACAACGTCCTTAATGCATTTTAAATACAGTTTTTTAATCAAAGATTTTTTAAAATTCAGTTTGTCTAGATCTGTTGTCAGTGTTTGATTGACTTTATAAGCATGGGGACCAGTTATGTTACCTTTTAGGAAGAGGGTCTCAAAGATAAAAAGTTAACGTGCTTAAAAAAGTTTATTTCTAGGATACATAAACTGTTAATATATTTCAAAACATTTCTTGATTTTTATCTTCTTCTTTTTTTCAAAAAAAAGTTCCGCAAGAAAATATAGTTCCTGGCAAAACTTAACATCATCTGTTAAGTTGATATCATTTATCAATTTTTGACGAATTTTCTCTGTAAGTGTTGTGTAATTTATGCAATAATTAATTGATCATCTTTATGCACTTAAGAAATAAATACAAACGAATTATTTTTACGATAATGATATTATTATAACATCGGATTTATAATTTAGTTTCAAGGAGGTGAGACTTATTCATAAATTTTAAGAATAAAAAATAAAAACTCTGTTAAAGTATTTTCATTTTCTAAATTAACATAACTAAAATTATTCACTTTTGTTATTAAATATTGTGTCATACAGCTCTCTTTAATGAATTTAAAAGCTATGATAAAACTTGGAAATACATTTCATCTGCTATCAATGTGTATTCAAACTTTTTTATCAAATGGACCGGCGTCTACAGGTAGACGGTGATTTGACGTTTGACATTTCAGTAATTTCACACCTTGATTGATATGCATTTGTTAAACAATTATAAGTGTGTAACCCCCTCAATCAGTTTTATACATTAAACCCACTATCCCAAAAGACCCAAGCTTTGACACTACTCGTATTTGCAACTTTATGTGTTAATAAGCTACCAATGGCTTTTTTTTAAAAATTCTTAAAAATTGTTTGAAATTATTTATAAAAGATCAAATATATGGTTGAACGCTTGACCGCATTTTCGACATCGTAGGCTTGGAAGATTAGATGAGAGGAAGGGTGTTGAGGTAGGTGGTCTTTACCCGGTATATGATACAATTGATATGTGATCATCTTACCTGTTCACGCGATGTGATAAACATCAAATAATTTATTCCAGGAGATGCGCTTTAGCGTCCATCTAGGTGGATAACAAACATTTCAAGAACAAAACTGCATAACAACTGCAATAATTATCTACACAAAAGTACCATTTTTTCGTATAAACTAATATTGAAGAAAACGAAGTCTTTTAATATGGATTAAAACAGTACAAGCATTTGCATCGGAAGAACAAATTGCCCATAACATACAAGAGACCAATGCAACCCTGTTAAGGATGGCAATTTAATTATGAAATGGTTGAGCAAAATAAACTTATAGAAAAAAATTATTTTGCTCAGATAAAAGATTCATAGGGAGATGAAAGAACAATAAATAAATGGTCACAGTTCTAAAATATGATTTGGTCCATTTAATGACTAGACGGTGGAGAACAATTAACCACATTGGTAATGCTTGTATGGTTATTATTATTTATTTTTTTGCAATCTCTTTATGATCATAACTAATATAACCTTTCTAAGATATTAATAATACCCCTCACACACACACACACATTATTTACACACACGTTATTCTTTTTTTAATTTTTGCAATCTCTTTATGATCATAACATACGTATACCCTTTCTAAGATATAATACCACACACACACACACACACACACACGCAAATTAGTTTCGAAAAGGCCAATTATATTTTCTAATCGTTCAAACCACGGTGCCTTTATGGGGTTTTTTTACTGGACAAGAGCGTAGCACATGAAAGCGATCATCAGATTGTAAATCTTAGAACTTACCCGGAAGTTTTAAAGCTCCAGTGTATCATAGCAAATACCCGATACAACTCGAGCACTGATATCAGTCCTAACTCCAAAGATTGATAACGTTATTAACCATATCAGATGCCTACAGCAGAACAAGGTTATCTCTCTCTGTTGTAAAGTGACTATTTAGAAAGTATACGGTTTATTTTGAAGATAACAAACGAATGGATTAACATTACTTGAATACGAAGTAGCAATTTTGTTTTAAAGATATCCAACTCAAAGCACGCAGACATGCGATCATCTTTCTGAAGCGTGGCTGTCACGCGCTAGCCCTATCTTTAATCGGTTAATAGCATTACTTTTATTTTGGTATACTTAATACATAACAACAAGACACACAATGAGCAATAACAATGGTTTTGTATGCGGGGGTTAGACTTCGGAACTTGGCTGCAACGAATAAACAACTGGTTTTCATTCTAAAAGCAATTATTGTACTGTCGTTAAAACTTAATCTCATAGGTTTATCTTTCAGTGTTTTAACATCCTGTACATTAATTATATTACAAAACTATATACATAGCCCAAAAAGAGGGAAACAATTTTAAGGATCAGTTCATTGTTATTTTGAAAATTGTCAGCCATTGTTCAATTGAAATGCGTTGTAATAATCGGCATAATATATATGTGAAGATGTTTTGTATCTTTATATTTTCGAATGTAGGGTATAAATTAATTGAAGCCCCATACTATGAAGTGCGTTGTTTACCTATGCTTCATGATGATAATACTTACATTCAATTGATTTGTTTAAATTTTATAATTCATTAATTATTAATCCTTGAACAAAGATAAAAATGAATGCTTTTAGGCCGATTGCTAAAGATTGAAATTCATGTCTATAACTTTAATTTTCCTTGCAAATATATATGTTGCAACCTTTATCATTTATTTCCATTATTGTGAAATCATTTTTTTTTTCAAAAATGATATCTACATGTATTCTGACATTGAAAGTTATGTTTCCGAATTCATATGTAATTCAAACTACTTGGCTTATTTTGAAGAAAAAAGCTGCTTACACAATTGTTTAACATTAAACCAATGTATAGGACATATGAATTGATTTTGCGGTTTTGTTTAAAACGTGCTACACCTTTTGTGAAATAGAATTTAGAAATAAAAAGCCTCTTGTTAATATAAACAGTGTTTTGTAATAAAATTACAATAATAAAAAAAACACTGTAAATTATTGATTTTATTCCAAGTCAGAATGCTTTGTGTATTTCGTATAAATTTGATAGTTGATTTTATTCAGAAAACAGTTTCTGAAACGAAATGGTCATCAAATCACATACATTAAGTTTCTTTTTCACGTGAGAATAAGAAAACAGACTCTGATACTTGTTGAATTAAGACATTTCTATCGTGTGTAAAAAAGAAAAAAAAGAAAGAAAAGTGGGCGGGGATCTTTGACTGACAGCTGCGGTTGTTATCGCAATTCTAGATCATCATTCAGCAAGGTAAAAAAGATGCAAATCAGTATAAGTGGAATCCATAACCGCCTCTCTGGTATTTACTTGGTATTAAAAACATACACTCCCCAAAACGAAACCGTTTCCTAATTGTAACATTACGATGAACCTTTGCTTCAAAATTAATTAATTCTAAGATGAAAATATTAAAACAATTTGTTATCAAATGTTAGATTGGTAAAACTAATCTTCGTTCTAAAACACAAATAAATAGTAAAGATGAAGGTAAAATTCAAAAGTGGAATGATTGCAATGAATGTACACGATGCCATCAGTGATATATATATTATATATATATATATATATATATATATATATATATATATATATATATATATATATATATATATATATATATATATATATATATATATATATATATATATATATTACACAATTTATTACCCGTAGAAGAAGTAAACAGTATGTGCTTGTGAGTATGTCTCTATTAGTGTTTTTGTATGCTTTTTTTAACAGCAAATGAAAACTCCCGATGAGATTTCAAATTCCCAATGAGATTTCACGATTGTCTTAATGTGTTCGATTAGTATACTAGTACTTTGTTTAAGTAGTTAATTTCTAGCGTCCGAACTACCGTATCGAGAAGGGATTTAGCATTTAGCAAAATTTAGCATAAAGCAGTAAATAGAATTAAACAGCATTGATTATGTTTATATATTTTGCAATTGCATAGTCATTGCTTTGTTCGTGCTTTGCATGCTGCACTGTGGTGCACCGTTTGTGTACATGATGTCTGATGAATAGTGAAAATCGACCGACTCTATCACATCAACAAAAAAGCCTAATTGTGATTCATAGTGAGTTGTATGGTTAACTCTAATTTCATAGCAATATCTTAGATTCAAATCGCAAACTTCTGGATTTTTGCAGCCTAATACTAGAATGTTTTGAATTACGTATATACATGTATTTGCTAAAATTGATAGATCATTGGTAAATGTATATTTTAATCAGGAAATATTTGTGAAATATTCTACATGTAACATTCATGATAAGCGGTCAGATAAGCGGTAGCAATGTTTATTTTCAATATACAATATCCTGTTGTCTGCTTATAAAATCTTCGAGACACTTAAAAAATATGACACTTCATCGCGTCAATTCTTAAAATATGAATGAATACTGTATGTTTCGTAGTGGAGAATAGCCGGCTGACTCCTACCAATTCGACGCCTTTAAATTTCTATAATGATATGGGGTGATTTATTTCAAAAAATATTATTAGCAAATACAGAATTGTAGAGTTAGGGAGACATTCAAACATTTAAAAAATATTTGAGGGTTAATTTGGTAGTATCAATGCGCTCAAACCACCCAGAACAATTTTTCTCAAACAAATGCGGGTTTGTGTGATGGAACGTGGATATCGCACGTCACAATGTATGACAATCCTCTCCCTAACAGAAAATATAAACATATTTGTGACGTTTGTGTGGAAAAGTGTTCCAAAAAAAACGGAGTCATAACGACAAATTCGAAAAAAAATGAAAAATTAAAGAGTCCGATGACTATATTAAGTCTGTTAATCGATATTTTCGTAAATTGGCTGTTTACTTTAGTTGGATACCTTAGTAAAACTTCTGTGCAAAACATTTCAGTTGTTTAAAAGCTCAGATTTGCTTTTGATAATCTTTCACATTCAGATCGGAGAATCGTCCCTGTGATTTTCAATCAGTTGACTGACCTAGCTTTGAGGTGAAAAATATTATGTCATGATTTGGTAAATAGTGTTGAGGCAGGTGCAAATACTTATAATGGCAACTATTTCTGTTTGTCGTGCTCTGGCTTCTGTTTCCGATTTTGTGTGACATCGTAACAGTGACTATTCAGTTTGACCCGTTATAAAATAGCTTGAAATTGAAAAGGTAAATGCACATTCGAATTACTGAATCTTTGCTAACGCTATATGCATTTACGTGTATTCGTTTAGAGATATCATTCTAAAAATTGAAATACAATTGATGTGATGATCGGTGCAATTTGTGAAGGTAACGAGTACAAATGTACAAGTAATGTACTGAACAGAAGAATAAAATCAGAAACAAGCCGTTTGGATTGATAATTCGTCATAATACGAGACAAATTGAACTGGAGCTTCAACAATACCTTTGCTTCGAGGAAGTATCACAACGCAGTGCACAAGTTCCTACAGGTCTTGCACGAACCTTTGCTATAAGAGGAACGAATATACGGGTGGCTCTATTATGTTACTTGTAAAGATGACAAATAATTGCTGGCATATTTACTCAATGTTACTTGATTTGACACATTCAAAATAGGAGACCATCTTTATATCTGACATTTCAGAAAACAAGGACGAATCATTTTCTAAACATAGTTACTTGCTGCCAACAGGTATTTCACTTTAAATAAAATAATAAGATTGATAAATTTTAATCTAAAATACGCAAAAAGATGGTAATACTAGTACTTGATAATATGAAAGCTTTTTATGCTCTTGAAGTGCATTTATTAATGATTTTTAAGGTTAATCCAAAATAAGTTATATCAGAGAGCGCTGAAATATTGCGCTAAAAGATTTTCTTTTGTTAGAACACATTGAATATACAGTCACGTCAATAAATGGAGAGGAAAAATGAACAACTTTATAAAAATTGTAATTAAATTTATTCTTAATGAAACTCGAACAAAAATCAAACAATTAGCAGTGAGATACTTGATTGGAGCGTGGTTATAGTATACACCGTATATCCTGGCGTCCCCGTACCTCAGAAATAATTGATGAATTGTAAGGTGAGATGAGGCGAGACGTGGCAACGGTCGCCGGTATACATCAGAGTTGAATGGGGGCTCAAAGTTAAAAATAAAACGAAAGGACTATAAAGACACGGACGTCAAAAATACGTCATTGTCATTGAAACCTTTAACAGCGCAATGTACACAAGCTGGGGAATAATGCCGTGGATACGACCGAATGCATGCCAGGCAAATGGCCATTTTATAAACGACAGTTGCAAGGCGTCGAGACCGGCTAATCGAGAATGAAAGCGCGCAGGTATGCACGTGCGAACGATCTATTTGCAATCAACATACACGTGTGGTATTCAGGGCTTTAAGCATTACATGGAAATTATTGCTTTCAAAGGAAAAACTGGGGTCTTTTTTATCTTTATAAACCGAACTGCAGCACCTGAATACAGATGTCAACTAGAAAATTTGACAAATTATAAATTACAGTCCCTAAAATTTACTGATCGCCTAATTAGAGCCAGAAAATCTTAATTACAATTACTGACTGTCTAACTTTTTATGCGTTTGCCTGTGATCGTATATGATCTTATATTACGCTCTTTTTGTCTGGCTTCATGAAATTTTTTATCACATAACATTGCATCACTTCCCTAAGATATTCAGATATAACAGTTCCCTAAAATATTCAGATAAAACAGTTGTTCATGAAGTTTCTAAACTAAACGTTATTACTAGTATTACTTACATGTACATGTAATTTATGATCAATTTTTGTTCATGTTATATATTTAGAAAAATTCGATGCAAATTCAAAACAGTTGAGATTACCGTCACGTGTCCTGTTGTTTTTAACTTAAATTATTTGCAGAATTTCAAAAGATTAAAAAGCTTGAACCTGTAGATAAAGGTAATGCAGAATAAGAATCACAGTTGATTACATCCTTTCTGTATTCCTCCAATGACTTGATGCGTCTTCTTTACGTTGTGTACGTTAACCGTTTACATGCTTTGATCAATGACTATGATTCGATGTTGTCCCTGATCAAGTGTCGGGATGACCAAAACTTCAAATGTTATGCTTCTATCCAAAACCTTCAACGGTCAATCTGATCAATAGAATTTTCGTGAAACGGATGTAAGATAACCGAATGCTTCAACGTTATATTTCCCACCTCGAAAACTGAGGTCAAACTTTTTGTGTGTGTGTTTTATTACCGGTGCTATGTATCATACGTTTGATTGATGACCCAAGACAAAACTGTCACAGCAATAATTCCTAGCAAATCTAGCCGTAAATAGAAATTATCATAAATACCATGCGCCACAAGATTTCTAAGTTTGCATCGTTCATTCATTTAGAAGAAATCAAAACCAAAATAACAAAACCTTATTTTTTTCTAATTATCAACATAACTTGAGTCTAATTATAATAATTTTCTTTCTTAAAAGGGTTTAATGATTTGCGATACGTTTAACGTTGCAAATGTAAATGGCAAATTATGTCAATTTACCGATTTAAATCGATTTTCATAAAAGAGAAATTTGACTACATTTATCTAACAAAGGGACTTTTTAACACCAATGAATTGGCTAATAAGCTGCTTGTTGCGTCATTTAGTGCGGGCCTGCTTTCAATGGCGGTCCTGTTCCAGTCGCGTGCCGGGACCGGTGTCTTTGTATACTTTTCTAACATCGAAACCAGTCTGTGACATGACAAGATGTTTTGTCAACACTTAAGCATTGTTTATACAAACAAGAAGGAATTTGCACTTTGTAACCGGATAAAGTTCAGCTTTGACAGTCCAATAAAATAGTTCTGTCTTTGGAGATAAAACTGCAAAAACTCTTAGAACAGGATATCGTTAACTGAATGTATAATATCTATTTCGTGAAATAGATTGCCGTCTCACAAAAATTATCGCACTTTGGAGATATATTTAGGTATATCTATGAAAAAATGCAATTCTACATTATAACAAGAATGCTGATACTACGGATATTAATTTTTAATGTTAAAAAAAGATATTATATTAACATCGTTGCCTACAAATATAAAACCAGTCATATTATGATTGTTTATCATTTATTATGTTAACTGAATTAAGAAAAAGTTTAAATTGTTTTAAAATCTGCTGAAAAAATATGTGGAAAATAACAGATTTTTGATAAAACAAGCTTCAATAAACATACAGTATCGGGTAAAATTTAATGAGAAGTTCGATAATAAATTCTTTAAGCATATTCATCTCTTCAAAAGCTGTACATATTTTAATTTCATTAAATAACTAATACTCTTCAAATCTTATCTAAACTAACCAAACAGTGTCTCGTAGCATGAAAAGTTTCCATACCAACTATAAAATCTTATAATATCGAGGAGGAAAGCTTGCTCCATTTTACTTGCATCAACCATCACTTTAAGCAAATTAAGTGTATCAACGAATATTGAATTCATCACACAGACAAAACAGTAGAACTTATAATTGAAGCCCATATCCTTCATGAATTATACGTTCTAAAGGATACATTCCCTCTGTTTAAAACTATAACTATTTTTTTGATAAATCATATACTTCTACCACCGCCAAGTTTACTTCAAATACAAAAACTATTGGTTGTCTTAAAAGATTTCTATGATATGCCTATGATTTTGTGAAACAGCTATCTATGATAAGATCTTATGTTAAATATTTAGCTTTAGACAGATCTTGGACACGGATCACTTTGTGAAACTGGATCCTGGTATGTTTCTGAGTCAAAATTCCGTTGAAATATTGAAAACTCATTTATCCATACAAGGGATTTTCACAGAGTTATACGGCTTCCACAGTATCTGACTTAAAGTACGTGTTGATAATCATTATCTTAGCATCACTAACGCAACATATTAATCTCTTAACGTTCTAGATACCATATATGAATACCTGTTTTACGTCTTATTAAAAACCAAATTGTAAAATCGTTAACATGAACTTATAACGGCTTATACTAGCACTCTGATTTGTTGGTCGTCTGTTGCCTCAGGTTACAAGCGCCAGCTGCTGATACAGCTAGAGAAGACGTATTCAGAGACTTCACTTGTTTGTTGGTCTGTTGACTGCTTTGTTCCATTCACTGAATGAGACAAGAAGTACATATGAAACACGATAAGCACCTTGTCATAGATTTCTAGCTGAATTTAAAGGTGCGTCAATTGCTGACGCGAATTATTCACAGTGTGCTCAAATTCATTAAATAAAATATCTGCTTAGTTTTTGTTGTTTATGTACTTTACCGTTTAGGCGGAATATAAGCCTTTTTTAACAATCTACCGGATCTTTAAAATTCTTCCTTTTGAAGGGGATCTATAAATTTGTTTTTCATAAATGATATTTCTATATAACTTTGATTTCATTTTGATTTGTTTAGACTACGGGTAAAGCACTTTTTAAGCATAGGTATAATTTTTAAGATGATTAAAACAAAAATTATATTTATCAAACTCGTTAATGATTGTGCATTATTTTCTTTAAATTTTGATATTTCACTCGACCCCTTTTTGATGCATTCAGACTATTCTATTTTGATTGGATGGACAGAACTCCAGATGACGTGACATGCACAATAAAACATTCGAAAGTGACAATTAGATTGACTGAGAATTAGATAGAAATTGTCGTGTTCATGATATGTTTCATTCCAGTTTTATGTTAAATGTTTACAGTCCAAAGTTTGAATGCAACGGCAATTAAAAGGAGAGATCTATACAGAATCATTATTATTTCGCTGCGGCTCTTTCTCCATCTTCGCACCTGGGTAATCCAATCTCTATAGAATCATCTACAAATGTTGACACAGATAACGATTTCTCTAAACATTAAACGATATAGGTGTTTACATGCAGAATATCAAAGTAATCAAGTTCAAATCAAATATATCGACCACTTCTAATGCTGGACGTAGCCATTTTTATTTAGCTACCTTTAATCTTTCACAGATTTTTAACAGTTCATTGTTAAGAAATCGGAACTGTTATATTGAAAAAGTGTAATTCGGCGTTTTATTTGATTTCCCTATCCGATCGATTTTTTATAATCTGTGTACAAATTCTTAAATTCACAGGATCTGTATTTCAGCAAACACGGCAAACGCTTGATGTCAGCGAGTTTATTATCTGTTATGTAACAAATTCACCAGATCATGTTGTCAAAGAATAAAATTGGGTTTAATTTTGCTGGACTCCTTGCCGTGAAAACATTTTCATATTTTTGCAGATCCTATCAATTCAATATCAATGGTTGAAAAGTTATTTTGGGGAGCATGCTTTTTATCAGATTCATATTTATTTGTGCAACATATTTTTGTTATCGAATCTTTCAATTCATTAGCTCTAGATGGATGTAAATATCTATAAAATCTTCAATATCACTCAATTTTTTACCTTAAATAACAAACCAAAGGGACAATTTTTGTATTAAAGCTGAGTTGTCAATAAAAGACAAAACAGGTGTTAATACCATGTAAAAATTTGAAACCTTAGGGTTTTTTAATATTAAAGGATTGAATTAAGTTTTTATGTAGGCGCGTACATGTAGCATCTGTTTTGAGAAGAAAAAAAACAATTATTCTTAAATTTATCTACAGAAAATTGAATTTTGAGATACCCCCTCCCATCCCCACTTGTTTCAAAATTGTAATAACTTCAATCAATTCTATACACACGTACATGTACCACCTCCACTCCTTCACGTAATTACCGGTTTAATACAATCTGTTGAAAAATAGATAAGCCAACTAGTTGATCAGAACAGAATCCCAACATCTTTTGAATATCACAACAACGTCTTGGTTCAAAGTTTTGGAATGACTTCATTATGCCTGCAGTTGTGAAGACGTTAAGATAGGCCTTGCTTCACAAACGTATCAATCAGCAACAAGACGTCTAAACTTTACTACGTGTACTGACAATCATCTAACTTGAATATTGTGAAAAGTCAAAACTAAAGTAATTCCAAAAGTTTAATTATTTTTCCAGATACGATACACTTCACGTTGGCCGTTCTTAGCTCCCTCCGTACTGTCATGTTCGCTAGAATATGCCACTTATAAAATATGATTTAGCTATAACATAAACACAGTGAATACAAGACAAAAGATTCCACATGTATCTTAACCTTTATACATGTAGAGACTTAATATGCAGGAACAGGCGATGCTGATTTTTTCTGGGATAACAATTTATTTCATAAACGTTAAAGAAATATTTGATTTTAATCAGTTAACATTTTTACGTCCGTTTTCAAAACTTTTCTGATCATGAAATGTAAAAATTAGTACATAGCCGGCTTTTAAAAGGAAACATTACTTTTGAAATAATTAGTTAAGCTCGTAAATTTAATAACAATAGTAATCAAACCAGCGCTATTATTATAGTGCCACTTCAAATACCAATCCTGTTTCTGAATTAAAAGAAATGACCAATATTCGCTCACCATAAAAGAAACTGATAGAAATAAATCAGCGGAGACGTAGAAGGGCATGGAACGCTTGAAGAATTACATTCAAAAATGTGGTTCAAAACAAATAAAACTCAGAGAAACTGCGCGTATGATATCATTACTAACATTGACGAACATTCGTCAAAATATTTAAAACATCACTCACCTGACCCACGACGTCTACCTTTGATCTTAGTAACAAACTAAACTGAATGTTAATCAAAGAATTTAGGTTGTGTTTTGATTTTTCGTATAAACTTTTTTATATACATGCACCGTGATTATCATTGCATTCATTTTTCTCGCATTTGACCTCTATGTTCACCATCTTATATTTCTGTATTAGAATTTGTAGTTGACACCCAAAATAACGCAGCTTGCTATATACAGATAATATGCCACACTCAAAGATTTAAACATGTAAAAATGTTCAGATAATGTCAAACTCATTAATTTAAAACATTTTTATACCAACTGTCTTTTATATTGTTTTCCATAATCATTAATTGAATGTGTTTTATGTAAAAAAAAAAAAATAATAATAATAATAAAAAATGGAACTCCACTCTTGTGTCATCCCACCGCAATTCTCAATTTCTATTTGTAAAATGTGTACAAACGGACAGAAGGACGGACAGTCCAACTTTTGAATCAGATAGCTTCAGAACTTTGTATTAATTTTTTGATCGTGCTTTAGATGAGTGTGATTGCAATACATTTAGACTACCCTGAGTTTAACAGCAAATAATGGTTACATGGAGTTAGTATTAGTAGCTTACATGTTCTGCAAATATCTGTATGAAATTATAGTTTTATTGCTGCAATCTATGAATAAAAATACATTTATTGCTAGTTAACATCCAACCGTACGAGGGTTAATGGTCACGATTTTGGTCAAAAATTATTTTTCCGATTTTCATATTTACAATGCTTTAGAATGGCATTTTTAATAGACAACTGCAATTTGAATGTCATTTGTTGAGTTATAACCGAGTTACCGAGCTTGAAATTCTTCGATATGTAAACAAAGCGTTTGTTTACATTTTGAACGTTGAATTAAAAATTTCAGTTTTTAACCTAAAACGTATGTTTTAAACTTTAGGAACTGTTTATCTATGCTTAAAATGAATAGAAAGATAGACAAATAAGCTGGAAAAAGATTTTTTACTGGTATATTGTACCTATGTAAACAAACACAGGGCACGAGCCTTGTTTACATGACAAAGAATTGTGAGCCCTGTATCTTGCTTGTAACGCTACGAATGACTCTCAAATTTTATGTGATCATTAGAAATGCATTTCTAAAGCATTGTAAATAATAAAAACATAAAAATAGAATTTGACCAAAATCGTGACTATGCCCCTTTAAAAGATGAATGTAAATATCAAAGTAACCAAACAAACAACCCCAAAACCCATTTTTTTTTCAACATGGCAGTACGTTTATATACTGCACTATCGTTCTTTATTCTTTATGGCTCAGTTGCGGTCATGGGGGGGGGGGGGTTAAAAATGATACATGTTGTATATTATTTTTGGACCAATAGAATGTAGCATATAAACGGAGCACGGACATGGGATTCTAAATGAATGATGTTTCAGAGACAATCTATTTTAGTGAACTATGTTAATTGAAAATGACAGTTTAAAACACATTTTAAATCTAGATACACCTATTTTTCATGATCTTATTTTGTAAAACCCGGTTGTTCCTTATATTAGCAGGCATATTTACCGTACTCCGACCTTATTATTGTTTAATGAGTGTATACGGAGGACAGAAACATACATTTTTTTACTTTTAAGTGCACATGTACGTCTTTGAACGAATTATTGAAATAAACTTTAATGAAATGTACGATTCTTTATAAATTTGTTGATGAATATGTCATAATTTACATTTAAAAATCGCTTTTAATAGCTGCTATTATTTATCTCCCAAATATTTCTATCAAAGGTTATGGCATAGGCTAGATAGCTTTCCATTAGCCCGCAGTAATTAAATTGTTGATTCAATATTCACCAACTGTTGCCGAGCTGGTCTTCATCCGGGGCACCTGAGATATTTGATTGATATCTGCTTCGAAACTGTCTACACTCCAGTGCATTCATACATATGCAGACCAATTTGAAAATCAGCCAAGTACATTATCATACAAATGTATGATATTATGGATTAAGGAGACGACAAACGATGTTTTCCTTTCAGCTTATTAAGTATAATTGACTGTCTTGTCATCATTTGAGTTCGAGAAAATCATAAAAAACATACATTGGGAAAAATTTTTAAAAATAATGTTCCTAGAAAAGGCGTCATTTTTTTAGTCACAAAAACATTAGTTGAATAAGTTTAATTTGGTTTTTCAACAAAAGACACTTCATACAATGTTACAAGCTTATCTTTTTAAAAAATGAGGAAGCTAGCGCAATTAATTAGAAAAAGGAAATAAATCCATAAAAATGATATGTTGTAAGTTGATAAAGTGTTGATTATTTAATTGATATATATCTTCGACTAACTCCTTGTTTCTGGACAATGCGACATCAAAAATATACATCGCAAGAAAGTGAATTTAAAGTACTTTTTGCACTGAAATTTTGTTTCTAAATACAAGGAAAGCTTTAACATATAGGTTTAATTACTGTGTATGTTTAGCTGGTTGTTGATGTCCATAGAATGCGGGGGGGGGGGGGGGGGGGGGGGTGTTACATGCGCAATTTTCCATTTTTGTCGAGAATCAAACCATTTGTCTGCCTTTACAATAAAAACCATGTGTAATAATGAAATACGAAAAAAATAATGCTTCGGTCACCATGTTGTCATCCAGAGTGCATATTTCCAAGAATAACTATTATGCGTATAACAAACAATCAGTAGGTGCAAAGGCGCTCACAAGTAGGTCTGTAGCAAATAATGATACATTTTTGAGCAAAATAACCATGAACACATAATGCATATACTTACAACATATTTACACCCTTTCATCATGGTAAGAATGTATGCATTTTAGTACATATATTCATTAGAGTGTAATTTTTTGGAATTAAGTATGTGGTTTATCATTACGAGTGAAGCTCCGGCAATCAATGCGAGCTCACTCAGCAAGGCGAGTGGGAAGAGAAAATTCGGGCCAGCTGCACATCGATCCTATGATTACCGTGTTCTTTGTAAGACTGTCTTTGTTTCTCTCTCTCTCTCTCTCTCTCTCTCTCTCTCTCTCTCTTTCTCTCCTTTGTGGTTGGTAAAAAATAATGATCGACGCAAAGGAGACAATTTTATGATGATGATTTAATTTACGAACGACATAAACGGACACTATTTTCCAAGATTCTCAATCTTAAAGATAGAGAACGAAAAATCATAAAATTGCTATGATGAATGAAAATGACGCGTTATTTTTTCAATAAACCAGCTGAAAGCAATATTCGGGCGATGCCCTCGAGAAATATGATTTTTTTTTCGAAGAATAAATATCCATATCTCCCTCTCCATCATGCAATAAATGTATATAATAATATAAAATGTGTTCCTTTATTATGCCAACCCTTCATTATCAATGTGGTTTGCTATTATGGTACATGTAAGACTAGCATCTGTAAACGAAAGTTGCAGAAATGTGGCGGTATTTACTTTTCTTTCATTAAACTAAAATTATTTATTTTTCTACTATAATCGATACAAGCCTTACCACCAAATAAATAAAAAAGATATTGATTATTTAAAAACGGAAGAAATGTGTAATTAAATATAAGTATTTAAGTATATGGTTTATTATAGTGACACGTGTATCTAATTAATTACAAAATTTATTTTACAGATATAATGTCAATACACCCGGCCCAACGGACCTAAAAGTCGCTTTAAAACTGTTATTAGATGAATAAAATTTGCATGTTTTAGGGTTTTAAGTTGTATAATTTATAAATAATATGAGAAATTTGGCGGGGATAGTTACATATTATATAGATCAGTGAACAGAGTACTATAATTGATAATATTTTGACTTATAGTTAAATTTTATCCAATTTTATGAAATTAAGACTAAAGTGACTTCTCTGCTTATTGAAGAATGGACAATGTAATAAAAATACTTTTCAGCTTCTATTTCATTCAAGTCACACGTTACATATTCTGTCCTCTACCGGTTCTCCTCTGTAGCGACCTGTATCAACCCTGAGGGGAACTACACCACATCTAAGCATTGCCAATTTTAATCTGATGGATTTTGGAAGATCTAGCGTATCGTACATTGTATTTTTCGACGGAGTAGCTTGATTTAAATAGGTTATATATGTTCGGTACAGTTTTGGTACATCTTGAATATTGTTGAGCCATTCGGTTTCAAAGTTATTACGTAACTTTCCCCATGCATAGTGTAAATTACAAGGTGTAAAATTGGTGTAGGTACCTCCCATGTTTAGAGATTGCAGGGTTTTTCTAACTTGAGAGCTCCAGTTAGAGCTATTGTTTTGCTCACAGTCCCAAAGAAACACACGCTTGGTGGTTCGTTCATTTTCCATGTATACTAGTAGATTCCAAAGACACAACACAATTAAGTATAATTATGCTGCGCTCATAGTAAAATATATTTTTATACTTTCATGTTAAATACTGAAATCTGATTGGTTTATACGCAGGTGATAATCCGTTAGCAACACACTTGGCAACGGGTAACACAACGAATTGTTACATGCGCGTAAATTATGCGCGTACGGTTCACCGTAGAACTCACTTCATTTCTATATAAAAGCAGTAAAATTTTCTTTAAAATCAAGACATTCAGTATGATAAAATAAATAGTGCCTGTTTGGGAGGGTAACTGTTGAAATTGACACCCCGAGAAAACCATTGTCAACCGACGCGAAGCGGGCACTATTTATATAATGGCTTCATAAAATTATGTCAAAGCAACTAGGCTCATTAGATTTGGGTTCGGCATTAATCTAGGCGTAAAATAAGAGTGAAAATTTTATAAAAAAAACAACAGCAGAACACCAATTGGTGATTTTTGGTTATGGCTTATTTATTTTACAAAATTTACCAACAGTTTAACAACCGACCTGCCACCCCCTTGATGAGCAGGTATATGGCTGTACAATAAACAAAATCAAGTGTTCAATCAATGTCAATCAATCATGATAATCAATGCAAACAATGTTCAAGCAATTTAATAATCACAATAATGCATGCAATCAATAATTAATGTCAATTATTGAAAAATGTCAATATAATCAAATGCATAAACAATAATGTATCATATATGTATATGATTAAGGCGGGTTAATGGCTAGGTTAGGCGGACCCTGGGAACAGTTGACCACCTAATCCCAATCTTTGAGCAGGCCCTGGGAACAGTTGACTACATCAAAGACGTGAGAAATCTTGCCATGGTGCAAATTCCACCGTACAGAGAGTTCATTCACATTCAATTTACCAACACTGAGCCAGTCCACTGTTGAAGCACAAGCAGAAGATGAAATAAGCTATGATGAGTTCTTGAATCTTTGATATACCATACATAGTTGATTTTAAAAGTCCTCATAGTAAACTGCAAATACAACGGTAAACAACAGCAGTATCCGTTACCAACAAACATACAATATTATTAGTACGAATTGCAAATTAACATTTGGATAATTGCGATTACTAACCACAAACGTACGATTGTAAGACAGTTGTTATAAAATTGTTTTGACTTTAGAATACTATTGCAACAAATATGCAAATAACTTTCAAATAGCAAACTGTTCCAAAAACAAAATTTATAAAATAAAATTTAATATAATTGAATAATTAAATGCATCTGCAATGTCTGAGGGTTGGGTGGGTTTGGGCAAAATTTCAAGGTATCACACCGGTAATTGTTTCACTATATAGCACTATAGAGGGGAAACAATTCTTAAAAATCAGTTTGTATTTCTCATGACAAAATATTCGGAGGAAAGGTTATTTGTTACCTATCTCATCAGCTAACACCATAAAAAGGGCAAGCGATACGGCATTTTCTCAAAATATCTAGCTCCAAACAGGTCTACCCTCAAAACCACGTGTTTTCCATTTGTATGTAAACAGACTGCACACTCCCCAGGAAGCTGCTGCATGTGCCCTGAAAGAAGTAGTCCCTGTGAAAAAAGATCATCACCTAACAAAATACATGAAATATTCTACTCAGTGGTACAAAAAATTTTAAAACTGAGAAAAAGAAAATGTAAAAATGCACTCAAGAAAAAAAATAATTCTGAAGTATATACATGTATGGAACTACAATTGATTACCGGTGTGATGCTAATCGCAACTTCTCGGGTCTTTCCGGCAGGCTCGGAAAAACATCTCGTATGTATTAACTAGGCGTCCATGACAACCCCCCTTTTTATAAAACTTGATATAAATACAACACATTTTACGATTTGTTGAGATGTGAGCTATACTTCATTAAAGTAAACGATATCCATTAAAATATAACTCAGAAGCGACATACAAGACTGTCTAGCCGATACTTATTTTAATGGGAAGCGACTCCATTTTGTATAAAATTCTTACATCCGGTGTTTAAGTTAGTTTAATCAGTCTGGTTAAACGCTGCTTTTTATCTAAAAATTCTACTCATGTTCAACAGTTGTTAAAACTGATTTAAACATATTTTATTGTATACATATACGATACAAATACAAATGGATGGTTTTTTTGGTCTTTCTATGGATTTTAAACATTTACTGTTAATAAGTGTAATTGGAAATATGACCTAGAGATAAAAAAAACATGTATGGAAAATATATTTTCCGTTAACATTTAAAATAAAAAACAGAATATATTTATTTGTCCGCGTTCTACATGTGTGCGCGAGCGAAGCGGCGGATGTGGTGTTTGACACTGACTCTGGAGAGGAATCACAGCGACTGATGTATGTTTAAAATACGTTTATCTTTTTACAAAAGATTAGGTAGCTAGCGTAGTTAAGGTGGTTAAGTGTTAAACATGGTAACATGTCGCAAGAAATACTCTTCTTCAAAGCCTTCACATATTAAAATGTTGTCTACATACGTTTCTGGTTGTTAAATGTGGTATAAGGCGAGGTGCAATAAAATCTACAGTTTTTGCCTAGGACCGGAACCTTGCGTCCGTATACAAAAAACGTATTTTATAAGGCACAATGAACAAAACAAGTTGTATTATGCCAACAAAAATAAAATAGACGGTCACAAAACCCAATTTTTCGGATCTTTCCGACAAAAAAAAAGTTCTAAATGGGCGTAAAGAATACATAAGACATACTTAAGTAACCTCTACAGGCCGCCTAAGCTTTGGATAAATTGTCCTAGCTAAGCACTCTTAAAAATTCTAGTTACGGACTAAATTCTAAGAATATACTTAGTTCTACTTAGGCACTGTCTTAGAGTTGGTACCCTTTATATTACGAGCCCCTGATAACGAATTATTTTTCCATCAACACTCCAAACAGATACAAGAGAACGCTCTTTATAAATAATCTTATGTGGTTCATCACACTGTGCCTTTATTCTACAATATTTTAGTTTATTTAGGTTTTTCAGTGTTTGTTTTGGTCAGTATTTTCAAGTGAATGAAAGGGCATAATTGACAAAAGAAGATTGGAAATATCTTTTTAATGAAATGCTTGGATCAAATATCATATTCAAATACCACAATTTTTCTCATAATGTAACAAAAGAATTTTCAAGTTATAATGAAATAGCAAAATTGAATATTATCATCAAAGACAGTACAGGATCTTATTGCTAGAGAGGATAAAACAAAATCACATCTCAATAAGGATTTTAAATTTCGTCGACTTGTAAATAGCTACATAATCAGGCGATGAAATGTGCGGCGATTCACTCAACCGGAAGTGATGCGATTGCGTCTGATATTTTTCACTATGGCAACTGAGGCGAAGACGATGGAATATTAAAAATCGGAAAGTTTCAAGCTTTTAATGTCGGCTTTTATTTATACGTTTCCACAGAAGGCGTTGGGACACATATTTAGTCTTTTGAATAAAAATGAAGAATTACTGACGAAGAAAGGAATAAAATAAAACTCGCGAGATCTTTTGTCCCATATTTTATTGCAGCTGGAAAGAAAAACATGGAGAGTTTAAAAGCGTGCGAGTGTCAAAAGGAAAACTAGAAATAAATTTATCACCTATAACGGATTTAAATCAAAATAGACTGTGAACCCAGGCATGAGGCTTGGTAATTATTTATTTACAAAATATGAAAAATTGGATTTTTGTGACTTGTACCCCGTGTGTGTTATATCCAGGGTTTCTAATCGTCCCGTCTTCTGAATGAAGACTAAATCCCTCCCTGACACATGCATTCCTCTTCCTTTAGGCAAACGTCTTATTCAGTTTAAAACTAAACCCAGAACAAAACCCAATCCAATAATGCATATACGGGTTAGTACAGCATTCTATTTAAGAGAGAGAGAGAGAGAGAGAGAGAGAGAGAGAGAGACACAGAGAGACAGACACACACAGACAGACAGACAAAGAGACACAGACAGACACACAGAGAGACAGACAGACACACAGAGGGAGAATTTTTAAAGAATTCTTATGTTAATAATGAATGGTAGTAAGAGATATTTTAAATGAATTCTAATTTCAATACTGTTTGATTTTCTGTGAATCTTTAAAATCATGAGGAAAAGGAGTTAGCCAATCTGCTTCGTGTATTTAGACATTTAAAATTTCAAAAAAGGTTCATAAAGTGTTTAATTTCTTGTATAAAAGAAACTCATCTTTGAAGATTTTTTAACGAAAAAGCAGGTGTGTACAAATTTTCCCAAAGAGTTACCGGTAATCATGTGTTAAGTGTTCATTTGTCAGAACGAACTTGGACTTGGACACGATTTGAGATTTAAAAATTTATTTTTATTTAATGTATAAAATGGTTTACTGGTGCATTTTGAATAATTGACCCAAATACTAAATGTTAAAGTCAAGTCACAAGCGAGATACAGAGGTAAGAATTGATAGTTATGTAAACAAAGCTCGAGTCTTATAGCTGTTTACAAAAAATGAAATGTAGAGAATTACCATTTGTTAGACAAAATGACATGTAAAAAACAATTTAAACTAGTTCAATGTCTTCTTAAATACTATTATCAACAAATGAAAGTTACATTTGATTGAAATTTACACCAATACCACGAATATGTAAAAAAAAAAAAATGACAATATTCGAGCTTTGTTTACAAAACAAACAATTACGAACTCCGTATCTTGCTTATAACTTGATATTTGAGTTTCTGACATAGCATTATAAACTTCTATATTTATCAGTATAAACATTGAAAATGGAAAAATAAAATTTGAAAATTTGAATTTAAATCGTGTCCAAGTCCCTTTAAGATTTAAAATATCTACCTACATTTCCATTATTTAAATTTTTTTTAAAAGATTAGCTGTCCAGAAAACCGACTAAGCTTTAGGGTCATTACGAAAAGAGTTACAAGAAGGTTAGTACTTTACGCTGTCCGTCACGAAATAAAGCCCAGTATTTTAAATACATGTAACTCAATTGACCTTTATAATCACAGTCTGCGAGATATCGGTAACGCTATGTAGATGTGATATATGTGATTAGGTTTGTATTAATGCATTTTGGCCATTTGACAATTTACAATTGTTATTAAAATTGCTGATTTATATGATGTTTATGGTGGTAGTAACTTAAGTTTCCATGAAAGCATACACTGTTTAATGAATTAAAAGGTTTAATTAGTACAAATATAATATTTAAGCATTTTTTAGATAAATCATGTCGTTTTGCATAGCGCACGAAATGCAATATTGTGTGATTATTTTAAGTAATCCACTTTCCTTTTACTTAAAATCGGTACTCCAAAATCGGGCTTTATTAGTTTTGATCACGCCCCGACCGAAATTATCACCTCATAATACTCAAAGAATGATTCCTTATTCTTTAATTAAAATCGTTACCAAAAATTCTGTATTAGTTACCACGTTTTCTTTTACCTTCTTGGAAGGGGGCTTGAATTTTATACATAATAAGATATTGCTACAGAATTAATAATTAAATCAGAAGATATATGTATAAAAGTACAAAAAAGAAGTAAGAGTGACATAAGTTTGTTTAATGTTTGAATCAAAAGAATTCAACGATTGTTAATTTCTTTTGATTCAATCATTAAACAAACTTAAACTTATCGTTCCTAATCAAATATTAAAATATTCGTTTTTTATTTGTAATATTAAAAACCGCAAGATATCTTTGATCGGATCCATTCATCGACATTTATTCACGATGTTAAAGATGACGATAGATTGATTAATAATTAATATCTAATTAATGACTGTTATTAGCGAGTCCTTGCACGCACGTGCTGGAATTTAAACATACCCGATAATCCTTTTGTACCAGCTAAATGGCGAGCGTCATTTAAGGAAACTGCCAATAGTTCGTCACGGAAGCAGACGATATATAAACACCGTGCATCGACAAATGCAGACGTGTCTGATAAATGAATAATCCTTAATTAGATACAAAATAGCCTAAAACGAGAAGCATCCCCCACCATTATTGGAGCTGCGCATGCATGACGTAGGTTTTCTGAAAATGCACGTGACCATCTTGTCTTCTGGCAAAGAGGTGTCAACAGATGAAAGATGTATGCATTGCGCACACCTTGCGCCATTATTTTCTAATATTTTTTACTTATTTATGGAGCACGTTGTGAATCTGAATGTGAAATGCAGTTTTTAGCAGCTAAGTTCATTATCCCTTTTGTTAAGTCGACTCAAAAACAGTTTTCAACCACATGTGTTAAAGATGCTTCATTTCTTCAGAGTATTTTAATAAAAAAAACTAACGGTAATCGTAGGGAGTTTAATTTTCGAAGAATGCGCAAGTGTACGTGTTCATATATTTACATCAAGTGAAAGTTTTGTACGATAATCGATTGTAATTCACACATGCGTGACAAGACAGAAATTACTGTTAGTCCCAAATATTTGACGTTTTTATAGCTATTTTCCTGACAAGTAAAATATCAAAATCGTTAACAAAGCCAGAAAAACGTTAGTTATGTATTTAGGACTAGAAAGAAATCTACGTTACAAAGTGAAATGTTAAGACGTTACGTAGACGAATGTATATCTGTTTCGCCAAACCAGTATTAGACTTGTGTATAAGTCTAGAGCGTCTTTTATTACGATACTAATATTAATAAGTGATATGAACATGTTATTTAAGTTTTAGGAGCATATCACTTGAACTATTAACACGGACGTTAAGCCCCTGTCACGATTTTGAGCTATGATAGTGTACAAATTTAATCATCGCATTTATTTGGGATTCATTGTAGAGAAAATCGTAAACTCTCTTCCTTCATTGCAGCAAATTGTCAACCGCGGCGATTGTCCTGAGCATGTTCAAAACAACGTGCCCAGACTTTCGCACGACACTCGCACTGAACTCTTGCGTAGGAAACTCGCGAATCTTCGTAGTATACTTACGATGCTATGAATATCCTACGATCTATACACCGGGTATTCTACGAGTTCATGCGATTGTTTCTCTCGAGTCTTCCCCGAGTGTCCTCCGAGAGAATGTAGTTCGATTTGATGCAAATACAATACGAAAACAGGCGATTGGGGGCGAGTGCAATACGAGAATCTTGCGAGTGAACTAAGAGTTAGTACGAAAATGAGAGACTAGTAAGTGTTTCGTAATAGTGTTCTTATTTTGATTACTAAGTACGTAAGTTACTTGCAGAACCTTTTATTTCAAAATACTTGTGATTTCAAAACAATAACACAATCTTCTTGTTCCTTTATAGCTAAAATGATAACTGTCCGTTAGCAAAATATTAAAACATTTTACTCAAAGTTGCAAACATTGTCACAATGTGTATTTCGCGTTCGTTGGTATTCTTAACTCACAAATTTACACCTATATAATTGTATGTGTTTTCATATATCTTTTATAATCTAAAGGAAAATAACTCTGATTGCATTCTTCATAATTAAAATATGCTAGTACTTCCACGTAAGTATTTCAGTCAAAAATGCAATCATTATTTCGTTTATTAATCACTTGATAATTTAACACACAAGATATATAATCGTAAACACTTATTTATTCGTGGGAATATCGTGTATCAATTGTACAATTTCTTACTCATTCGTAAGAGCATATCATACAAATTGTCTTCCATCCTAACTGCTCGGAGGAAGATCTCAAAACGTTCGTTACTCAATCGCCGAAATTCGTACATGAATCGTCACATCTCATCCTGCTATCGCACAAACATCGTACATTGTCGAACAGACATCGTGGTCGAGTCGTACTAGATTCGAAAAATGCACCGTCTGTACAATTATCGCAAGACTAATCTGGCGAAAAATGGCGAAAATGACGTAATTCTTGGTTAATCGCAGTAAAATTTCGGGTTGACGGACCGTGTAACTGTTGCAGTTACATGAACATAAAAAAATAATATTATACGATTGTCAGTTTGAAACGTTTTCCGCTGCAGTTTTTGTTGTTTCTATTTTCATTATTCTGTGTGTGATGGGGGATTCTTTTTTCTTTTTTTTTTCTTTTTTATAGTCTTATTTTGTTTTGTTTTTGTTTTTTTGTCGGCGGGGGGGGGGGGGGGTTGAAGTAGGCAATAAAACAGTATTTATATTGACACACACGCAGTTTGTTTGTACTTACAGTGCAGTGTTTCTTGTATTTTTAATGAAAGAAAAACACATTTTACCTTAAAATAATCATAAAAGCTGTACATTGTGTTGTCGAGTCCAGCTGCAGTAAATCATACTTGGTGACGTGTGCAATTAAACATTCCGTGAAGAACATCGATAGTTTGTCAACTAGACGCTGACCATCAAAACTAGCCTACAGTACAAACTACCAACTGGTCCACAGATGTACCGATTGTTCCTTGTAAACACGGGACAAACTATCTATGAAGAGAAGACAAATTGATTCTTCATCATTGATGAAGCCTTAGACATATTTTTAAGAAAACTTTTCAGGGGGGGGGGGTGAATTTCGTTTAAAATAACGACATTATAATGCTGTGAGAGCGTCAGATGCTTCGCATTCTGCATTGTTTATAACTTTCTAGTACATATCATATTGCATTCTAAGATTTTTCTTGGTTTCTGGTGTTTTAGTTTGTCTTTGAGTTTCATCATTATTAGAAAAAATTTGTGAAATAAGTTTCTCAATGCAATAACCCTTCAAGATTACGTATATTCATACCTGCATTGGTGGGTTTTTTTCAGTCAACTCTGAAGTGAAGAGCATGCAACAGATCGTCGGGTTTTTATTGGTAGGTAAGCTATTAGGCAGGCATGCAGTCAGTCGCGTGCTGAACGAGAGCTGGGCGTGGCTTCTCGTGAGCTAAATTTGAAAGGTGGGCGGTGCTTAAAGCTTTACATGAATGGAATACGGCACAGGTAAAAGTCGCACAGAAAGTGTCATTTAAACCAGTCCACGTGCTTCTGTTGATGAATGAATTGGCGACTTGTTCCTCTCAGCTGGTGGCAAAAATGGATGTTGTTCATTCTTATTACCAACACTATTTTATCGTTAAGAGCTTTGATTAAGATCAGAACAGACCCCTATTAGCAAATCATAAACAAGCCGCATACGTAAAATATTAAGTGGAAGATAAAAAATAGCCTAATACGATATCAGATATAAAAAAAATCTCAATTTTAAAATTGATTCAGAGAAACTTGTGAAGCATGTGAGTAAATCAGCATTATAATCCATGTGTAAAAACGAAATTACATAGCGAAAGTCGAAAACAGCGGACCACTGAATAGAACCTCCATATGATTATTAATCATATTTTCTTTTTGACGTTGTAATTCTGAAGTGTTGACATTTTTGCTTGCACTATAGTATTATAGATTGTGTTCGTATCTTATCTCTTCTTGTTTCTTGTACACTACACCTGACAGGCCAGTTAGCCCTCGTTTCTTTCTTTCTTTGTTTTTTTTGTTTTTTTGTTTTTTTTTTTCATCAAAATTCTTTCTTGATTAGCATGAATTAGAACGTCAAAGTCATATTAATTGGTATTTTTTTTATTTCAACCATCGTAAAACTTCGTTATCTATAAATATGTATAATTAATATAAAACAGCAGTATTATGTACAGTAATTCAGGCACTATAGTTCAGTGGTATTGATAAAAGAACACACGGGCTTGTTCAATACATGTAGGTACACGATAGTATCATGAACAACCTACTTCATTCAATTTATGAACACACAACGGCGTGATATGTAAAATGGAACGAAATCTCAATATTGCGAGCGTTATGATCATGAAGTAAAATATCATGTTTATATGATGAACATGAATCAAAAATAACAAAAAAAAAATCGTATAAAACATATGCCATTCTATGTATGTAAATACAAGATTTACATGATATGAACACACTTCGGATTTCATATGTCCGTGAACACTTTTTATACATGTAATATAAGTATATATATATGAAAATTTTAAGATAATATTAGCTTCTTTTCTTCCTTTCACTACACTATTATAATCTTCAGGTGGACGGGTAAAATCAGCTTACTTTTTATATTATAACTTTCATACCAAGACAAATCTAAAGAACGAAAAAAATTCAATCGCTCAACGCCAGACAAAAAGTTTGTACTCGTCTAGAAAAAAAGTTTTCAGAGGAAGACGATTCATACATTGGTGGTGTAGATCCTGTAGTAACGCTATGTACTCAGAGAATCTTCACTACAACTGGCGTTGTCGGTCTGACTAAAGATATCACAAGGGATCGTGTTGCCCGCTTTCAGTTTAACGCTCTCGGGGTCCTTACCATCGGAAATGTCTTTCATAAATGAAATGTAAGTCATGGCTAATTTCAGCGTTTCGATTCTGGAGAGCCGTTTTTCGTAGTTAAATGCTGGGAGCCGCTTCCTCAAATCGTCAAAGGCGGTATTCAGATGGAACATCCGCTTCCGCTCGCGAACGTTCGCCGCTTTCCGCTGGGACTTGGACTGCACTCGTTTCCGTTTAGGTTTTCCGTTTTTGCTTACAGATTGTGGACTGGGTGACAAAAAGTCTAAATCAATGGATGAGGATTCTTCTGCTGCACAATATTGGTCAAAGTTACTAAATCCGCACTCACTTGACAAGACATCAGTCCAACTGGTGCTAGTTTCTAGATGATTTTGGGAAGATATTCCCATCAATGCTAGATTCTGCTGGGCATCACCGTCTTGTTGACATTCGGAATACATCGGGTATGATCCATCATTGAAGTTAAGATTGGGCACAGCCGAATAATAAGAATCTTCGTATCCCACATGATTGGCAAAGCCAGCCTCTGGAATCTCCATCATTTCGAAGTTGTCAAAGTTTACCTCTTGCTAACTTACAGGTCCTTGTCGGATATGCGTTACTTTTTAACCCCCAAACCAAGCAGCACCAAAGAGGATGGGGGTAGAACACTGTCTAAATATCAAATCGGGGAAATTTATACCATTTGCAGATTGATACTATAGTTATCCGTTGCCTTTTTGAACTTGGTAACAGGCAAGCGTGTTTTTATTGGCTTAAGCGGGTCTCGGTTTTTGACGACAGACGCGTGCAGGGGCGGAGCTTCCAATAATCAGACGGGGGAAAAAAACGGAAGGCGTGGCTTCGACTAAAAATCCGACCGCCAACAAGGCCATGAAGACGATGATGTGCCAGCTTGAAGATTTTTTTATTACATGAAAGTCAACACCTTCCGCAAGTCGAAGAGAAAAAAAGGCAAACCATGAGGGATCGATCGTCTCGGCAAGACGGGCAAAATAGGCGAATTTAAACCTGACCTCCGTAATCCCTGCGTAATATTCTATTACTCCTGTGCGGCACGGAGAACACAATAGGGACCGGAGCGTCGCTGAATGAAAATAACGCTGTTATTGTAACGTCCTCAGATAAAGAAAAGGAAAACACACCGTGTGTGTCTATAGTGTGTCAGAGATTGGGCCTTTTCTATTTGCACTTTAATGAAGCAGAACTAAGCTAATTTACCACTATAAAGACAATATTAATCTTTCCTTTAGTCTTCAATTATAAAGTGATGCGCAACGAAGTTCTGGAAATACAATGCAATTTGTTTTTTTTTTTTTTTTTTTTTTCATTTTTGTGGTTTGGAGTGACAAATGTTTTCTTAATTGCACGTAAATCACTATATGATGTTGATTTCAAGGGAAACTTCTTTTTTCCCCTCTTTTTTCTACTTTGGGTAGATGGATGATTTGTCGTATTTTAACAGAGTTCTTTTCCACAATTGGGTTCTATTGAAATATTGTGATGGATATGCCACTGAATGAATCGTGAAGTGTTCTCAATTCAGGAAAGGGTGGTCCTATACGTTTAAGAATTTTCTCAGTGATTACAATCTGTAGCTATACAATGTACAACACTAAAAGAAAAATATCAAAGTTGAAATTACAAAAATTATAATGAAAGGTCCATGCAACTATACTTTAAATGAATCTTATTCACAGGGGAAAATTGGAAAATTTTGACAAGGATGGCAAAATTTAGAAACACAATGAGGGAACTCTGAACCAGCGTAAGGTCTAAGTATTCAATCTCTATGCTTTAAGGATTAAGAAACCCTAATCTGCTTGTAGGTTCTCTGGTGTTATGCACGCATAGTTTGACACTCAATAGGGCATCGGAGGGGCTAATTTCCACCCCAAATAATTCGGTGGGGTCAATTGGCGCTCCGTCACTAACGCGATTTCAACGAGAAAAGAAATGCAAATACATGGAGGGGATTTTCCCGTGCAAAGCCTTTAATTCGCCATTAGTTCCACGATTTTACTATACTTATGAATATTTCATATGAGAAATTCTGCACTTAAGAATCTTTTTTTTTTTAAATCAACAAACAGAGCTGATAATTTTGTCAATATTTCAAACATATACTATATTTTTACTGTGCGACAATGCAGACATATATATTTTATGGTAATCATTAGACACAGGCACGTAGCATCGTTTTAGAAAGTGGGGGGGGGGGGGGGCAGACTCATCCGAAAAATCTTGACAAGCAAAAAAAAAAAAAAAGAAAAAAAAAGGGAAATTTATATGTAAATTTAAAAAAAATTGTTGCTGCGAGAAAAAGTGTGTGTGGGGGGGGGGGGCCAGGCCCCCCCCCTGCCCCCCCCCCCCCCTGATGCTACGTGCCTGAGACATATACTTTTGGATTGAAGGATTTGACGAGTTTATTCTTTGAAATTCTAACTAGCTTTAGATATTCGTGTTTTTGGAAAAAAATCATTAATAGATCATAAAGCATTTAAAGTGTTTTTAAATCAAATTGATAAACTGTTTTATTTATTTGTCCTTACCCAAGTTCAGTTTATATTTGAAAGTATAATGGAAAAGTTCCGAAATTTTTATTTCAGTTGTAGCGCACTATATATAGCTACATGTACATGTAAATATCCCATTAAACCCAATTTAACTGTATATTTAGTGTACATAGCCATACATACATGTACATGCATATGTTTAATTTCCTAGAATACTACCTTTGCCAAATCTCGTCGATAAAAACGTGGAATATACTTTTGTATGATAAATATTTACTTTTTCTCTCTCTCTACCACTTACAAACTTACAAACAAATAGATTCGAGAAGAAAGATGGAAAAGATCAAGTAGCAAAAACAGAGTTTTCTTTCAAATAATCCTTCCATTTGCAGATTCAAACAAATAAATCACTTCGCAAAAATTACCTGTTTGAAACGGAAAATTAATTATTTTGCGGTAACTTTTGCAGAAACATGAGAGGGGCACCGTCTTACCTGACCAGAAAAGGACAGGTGCAAAGCTCAGGTAGGAAAGAAATTGAGAGTCAGTTTAACTTCTTTAATACCCAGTCAATAATTTCAAGAAATGTTCAAACAAAATGTCTAAAAATCCAGCGAGGTTTCGCTGATTTATGGTTTTTACAACAAGTGAATATACTTCCAATTAAAAGGATATTAATGCAATACTCCCTCTATTAACGGCGCAGCCCGGGATGACATCACAAAGATCGATATATTAAAAAAAAATATTAATTCACGGTAAGTCGACGAAATTGCCAGCAGCAGCAAGCGTTCTTTTCATAATATCTTCTCGTTCCTTTTTACCAAATTAAACATTTTGTAGTGTCTATAGGCCTATCTTTGGGATTATCCGGATCAATTCAGATCACTTAAGATTCAATCAGTCAAACATTTTGAACAATTTTGTGAGGGCAAAGAGTATTGCTTCAAAGAAATATTTTTTTAATTAAAAAACAACTGACGCAAACACATTTGCAAGGGCAATTGTTAAAGAGCAACACAAAGGAATAAATAAAGTGTATTTGTATAAATTTATTTAATTTAATGTCTGAGTATGCTGGTGTCGTTTAACCTCTATATCTTATTTTTATAGCGTAGCAATAGAATCACACCTACATTGTATACCTAACTACATGTATTTTTTTTATTTAACACTTGATAAGAATGCTCTCTGTGTGTTTGTGTGTGGAAAATTGAATATGGACATACTACAATTAATTTCAAAATAAGTTATAGACTAAAATTAATGCAGATAAAATCCAAGAAACTGGTATAAAGTTTAACCCACTGCCGTCGACATGTGTCATGGACCACTGAGAGATGTCTCTTAGTAGACACTGATGATAATAGGCATTTCTACAGTGTCAGATTTCACACTTACCGCATGTTAATCAATTAATGAACACCGCCAAACATTAATTGATATAGTTTGTCTCTTCCCAATGATAGAATTTTGACGTTTGTCAAATTGACGTGACCACGGCATGTACTGATGGGCGACTCCGCCAGCGGCCATAGAAATGGTGCTGACAATGATTCACAGGTAAATCCTGCATATAAATTATAAAGTCTGATTATAATAGCTAGTGATGTTCAATGAACATTACATAAAACGGTGTTCAAATTTCAAATATGTACATCTGTATGCGTTCTTTTTATTTATACAAGCAAAGCTTTCTGCGTCTCCTTTTGTTCAAATTTGTAATGCACTCTACACAGTCCAACAAAACAAAACAAAACAAAACCCAGACGCATAAATTCTATAATTGTTGTCAATTATTTAGAACGTCATCTTTCAGTGATTTTTTTATGTCCACCGTGTGCATATTTAAACGTACGACGTTGTCTGAATACATGTCCTTACCGGATGTTTAAAATTTTTATTTTTAGGTTTCTACAAAAATATCTGATTAATAGAAATTGAAATAATATTTTAATTTAAATTTCAAACATATTTCATAATATTTTATTCATTTGTTGTATGACAGCGGTTTGAGATACATAAGGTGACGTTTTAAAAAAATATTTTTTTCTGTAAGACAACATTTCCTCGACCTGGTCCATCCACTGCACGGGGGGATGAGGTGTCTGGCGCACATCCTCAAATGCTGGATCCGCCGCTCATAGTGACTTTAAACAAATGTACACAAAGAGTAAAGATTAATATCATTGTTATTATCAATGAATACTAAATTAATGCAAGGTAATTAGAATGTTGTGATCATGTTATTAACTTGCATTCTTCAATGCTCAAAACATCTGTGAATTTAGTGGTGGGCGGGGGGGTGTCATGAAGTGCATAGATTTATTGTCAATGCATTTTCATGTCTATAAATTTCTTTATTAGGTACAGGTCACTCAGTCGAAATTTATGGTTAAAAATTGTCTAAATGCATGTATTATTGAAACTATTTTTTATTATACTTTTATTACTTTGTCTGTGAATACGTTTTAGATAGTTTTGTCTTTATAATTATCTACGAGTAAATGCCTTTTTTAACAATAAAGTCGTCACATTTTTCACTTCCTCAAAGAAGAATGTATAGGTAAATACCGTACTCGATTCTGTAGTAAACATTTCAGATCGGGATCGGGATCGGGATCTGTGATGGACAAAATTACGTTGAGAAGGTAAACAAGGTAAGTCCTAGACATGACTCGCAGAAAATGACGATTTTTAAATGAAACAATCAGTCAAAGAGGTATTTGAGTAACAATTTATCTAAAGAAATATGTATTTAGTAAAAATACACGATATACTTTTAGATAACTTGTTTTGATTTAAAGTTATTTTATCGAAGAAATACGTAAACAATGTGTTCGGAATTCCTCAAACTTTAACAGTATCATACATGTTTGATAATCTTAAGACACATAAAAATAATATAACGTTATAATAATTATTTATAAATCAGTGATACTTGGTTCCAAACTTTATTTTATTCATTTTAGGTGCTCCATCCTTCAATCATGTCTAGTCCTAGTTGGCCGAATAGAACAATGGATACGAAGCCATTCATCACACAGTACACCTCAGACGAATCGAGTTAGTATAAATGGTTCCTTTTCATTAATATGTAGCAGCAAATAATGCTTTATAAAATTTCAAAACCCAGTCTTATTAAATATTGTAAATGATGTCCCTTTGTTTTTGTAACTGTTTTGCGATAGACATAAGTACTGGTAGGTTAACATTGACATTGTAGAAGCAAATAATGCTTTACAAAATATCAAAACCCAGCATTATTTCATGTTGTAATTGATGTCCCTTTGTTTCTGTAACTGTTTGTGGGATAGACGTATGTACTGGTAGGTTAACTTTGACATGTTTAATCTTTTGAATCTTTGAGAACATTTCTCAAAATGAAAATGAACACAGATAAAATATGAAGTATAAACCCTGACATTTTCCAGTCAAGGGTTTCTGAAATGCTGTAGATTCCCCATGCACATGTAGTGGAACAAAATTCCTCTAAATGGAAAGAACAGGGACTGTGACTCATCATGTTTTATCATATATGCCTATTTATTACAGACAGGATGCAACTGAGAGTAAATAATGGAATACGCAGCAATAAATACCTCCCAGTGGATTATGACAAACTTAAACTCATGGCTGCTGAAAAAAAATTCTCTGCTCAGAAAAGTCTGCTCAAAGTAAAGAAAATTGAGCAAATGTCCAAACAGAGCAAAGAAAATCTCCTGTTAAAACAGCACAAGCTGATTTGGCAGAAGGAGTTTATGAGACTGAATAATGTCAGAAAGAGGGCACAGGCTGAGGTAGAGGGCCATCGTCGGCAAAACGCCACAGAAGGAAGCGGCTGTTGTCGGATGTATGAACACTTTGACCTCTATGAGGCATCTCTTGATGAAGAGTTTGCAGAGTTTAAAATGAACACTTGTGATCCTGTGTGGAATTTGAGGTACTTTGTGTGTCTATTTTTTTTAAGGGGGTAGAGGTGGATAAAAGAGGAGGGGGGGGGGGGGGGGTTGGAAATGCAGTAGAGATGAGTATTCAGCAGGGGGTTCATAGAATGAAAAGTGTGTTTTAGACATTTTTTACCCTGTCTTTAAAAATGCAGATATTTATTAGATAGTAAAAGGTCCTTGAAAAGTGCCCAATGGCATAAAATTTATGATATTCAATTTTCTTCTTTATATAACTGCCTAAATTCTTTTCTATAGTGCTTTGATTAATGTTTATTCAGTGTGACATTATGGGAGAAACAGAAAGAAAAGAAAAACTCTGTTTTTTTCTTCTGTTGTGTGCATTTCTGATATTTACTTAGTAAGCCTAGCTTGTTGCTTATAAGTCTATCAGATGCCTAAATCCATTATGCCTTTAGTGAATAATATTTACATTTCCCAGTGTCTTTGTCTGTGATAATTTTTAACACTATGAATCAGTTTTCCATTTCATCAATACTAGTAATAATTAATATTTACCAAGTAATTGTTTAATTGCTGAAAATTATATAAATATAAGTAATAAAGAATCAGTCTATCAATAAACATGTAGTATTTTCCTTGAAAAAGATTTTAATCATCAAACAGCACATGCATGTTACCATTAATCTGTAGATGATGCTATTATCAAAAAGGTTAAAAATAGTTCTACAGATGCCTATAGTTCTAAAAAAAATATTGTAGTGGAGTGTATGAACTCGTTACCCTGGTCATATCACAATTAGAAAGAAATAATACATATATCAGCCATATTCTACTTGATATAAAAACATAAATGGTACATATAACAGGGAAGACTTGCAGTTTTGGATCCAGGACAACCACGAGGGAATCCGGATGGGTGACCCGGAGGTGGTGGAGAAACATGCCGAGATCCGCCAGATGATCAGCCAGGTCAAAGGTCAACAGAACAGTATACTGCAGCAGCTGTACAACGAACAGAAGTGTCTGGAGGGCGAGCTCAGCTCAGGTAGATCTCATACTCACACAAAGACATGTATGTTGCTCACTCACAAACTTGTATCTAA
Organism: Magallana gigas; assembly: GCF_963853765.1. Taxonomy (NCBI): domain Eukaryota; kingdom Metazoa; phylum Mollusca; class Bivalvia; order Ostreida; family Ostreidae; genus Magallana; species Magallana gigas. Next base: position 19,628,983 of record NC_088862.1, read on the forward strand.
AGCATTGTGAATTTTTGATTTGTTCCATAAAGTACTGGTTTCTGTAGATAATATTTTCATAAACACAAGTTAGACTTATTATCTGAGGTTAATTACATACAATAATAATTACATATCTCTTACATATCTGCCTCTGTACTGTGATATTGGCTGAATTTGCTTTTCCTTGTTTCTTTAAACTTCTGAAGCTGTTAGACACAGTTCACACACACACATATATATATATATATATATATATATATATATATATATATATATATATATATATATATATATATATATATATATATATAATCCAAAATGAGTGAAAGGTGATATCACACAGTATAAATAATCAAAAAAGAAAAAGAAAATGAACAGTTTCAAAGTTTCTATTCACTAGCGCTTTCTAGATTTACATCCTTCTTCAGGTGAACGTACATAAGTTATGTAACATATGAAGAAGGATGTAAATCCAGAAAGCGCTAGTGAATAGAAACTTTGGAACTGTTCATTTTCTTTTTTGATTATATATATGTGTGAGGGATCGACATTAACGGTTGCCCGATTGCCCGGGGCAAGTAAAATCTCTATTCGGGCAAGTGAAACTCTGGGTAGACTTGTCTGATCAGGCCAGTAAAATTTCTGATTTCTTTTGTTTTGGTTACAAATAATTTTTATCATAAAATCAACATCCTTTCCGAATTGGAACTCTTCAGTCTTCTGTTACCTTAGCGTTTAACTTTAGATAAGTGTTCCATATGACATTCTTGTTACATTGATTTACAGATCCCGCGAATATATATCCATGTGCTCGATGACAGTAGTTCTTTTTTGTATTACGGTATGTGCTGTCACAATAAAGAGCCAAACCATTGTGCATGTCACGATATTCTGAACGATTTGTCGTACGACTTGATTATTTCACAAACACGTGTATTGATGGAAACGGAGATAGTTCAGTTTTATTAAATGTCATGGCATCGCAGTCTTCTCTTTTTAAATACTTTGGGGGGAAACAAAATGAAAGTAAATCAAAAGAATCAAAAGATTCTACTGAAAATAAAAAAAATACGAACTTAAAAGAAAACGGGGATTTGTTGATTCTTGGAAATAACAATCTGATTATCAAGATCCACTTGCCTATGTGCTGTAGAATAACATTATTGGCATATTACTACTTGTTTATATCAATAAAATTGATTGACAGTGTGTTTTTCTTCTTACTGAATTCGGGCAACCAAGTTTAATTAGATTCGGGCATGTCAAAATTTGAGTTCACTTGCCCAAAGGGCAAGTGAATTGAAAAGTTAATGTCTATCCCTGTATATATATATAAAACCTACATTTTTGTAATTAATAACTTTTTTGGAGTTGAATATGATGGCTCAGGTACCTTCCATGGGTGATATTCACTTCACTTTTAGACTTGGTTAATATTATCTATATCAGACATCTGAAACATTATATATTCAGTTCAAAAATGTAAATAGTTGTAGAGTATCTAATAAATACAAAATTTTAATGTTCCTCAATTTTTGTAGGCTTTCTGTGGGAGATAACTCATGGAGGATCAGAAACACCACATATTGATTTTGCTGAGGGTATTCCAGAGGAGGCCTTTGACCTTGAGTGCTCTGATGATGAGTTGAAGGTCACAGTGTTACAAGAGTTTATCATTCTGGATGAGAAGTTCAGAGAGAGGCTTCACTTTCTGGAGGATGAACACTCCAAGATATTGAGGTAGTGTGTAACAGGTGTCTGCCTAAACAGTGACTATTTACACCCTGGTTAAATGACAAATTACTTATTATCCTGATGACATGTTTCTTCAAATGATCAAAGAGGAAGCTAGTAACATTACAATGTTTGTTATCAAAAGGATATATGGTTTGTTTAAATGAGATATGATTTTTATCCAATGGCATATTGATAACCCATAGCAAATAACAAAGGTTTTCTGCTTTGTGAAGTCACAATTAGAATATGTTATCTGCATGTATATGCATTTATTTGTACTTTTGAACAGCCGAGGCACACATGGGGGCTGGAGTGAGGAGGATCACTTTTGTTTTGTGGTCAACTATGATCAATATCCCAGGGAACTCAACAATCGCAGAAAGTTAATAATGGACAGATTGAGGAGACATCTGCCTCATAAATCTAGGCCTGAACTGGTGAGTATATGAAGCCCTGTACATACTACACCTCAGAAAGTGAGGCATAAGAGGAATGGTAGTAAATGAAATCAATGTATAAAATACTTCCGATAAAGTGAGGCTTATTTTGTTTAAGTGATTCAATCAATTTATATAATTTATCTCATGAAGAGACATTAGGATTTAACACAAATATATTTACATCTACTAAGTAGTATTTCCTATTATTCTAAAGGAAACTTATAGTTAATTCATAGCTCTATAGAAACAGCCAGACTGAAATCTACATGCCCCGTTTATGGATTGGTCGAAATCTACAGCGACTGAAACTGACAGGACTGAAATTGACATGCTCTGTTTATCGCTTAGTCGTAACCTGCAGCAGCCTAAGAATAATCATGGACTGCACTAAATAATCATGATGATGTCAGACTCAAAGGCTCGGGTTTTTTTTAGCTAACGTACTTATGTACATTAATAGTAAATTAGTGAATTTTACTAATGTTTCATAATCAATATTTTAACTAGTTAAAAGAAAGATGTTAATATAAACAACAAAATGCTTTCTTTGATGATTCATGTGGGTTATGAAGGTAGCGATCATTGCAGAAAAAATTTACATAACCCGCTAACACGGGTTATGTATTTTTTCTGCAATGTCGCTACCTTCACATCCCGAATGAAACACCAAAGAAAGCATTTTATTGTTTAAATATATATACATGTACAATTTAGGCACATAACATGGTGTATTTGACAAGTACTGCAAAAATTATTCATGTAAATAGAGAATAATACATGGCAAAATCTGTGTCTAGTCCCATCAGCCGTGACTTCAATATCAGCCCAAGACCAATATTGGCTGAGGGTTGATGTATGGTGTGATATAGATTTTGACATGTTTTTGTTGTTTTTACTATACATTTGAATTCAATATAACTAGTCTTCAATTTTCTGTGAATGCACAATTGCTGCTCTGTCCCATAATTATCTCAAAAATGTCATATTTCTAATGTTCACAAATGCATTTTGACATCATGTAAATTAAAATGTTTATGTCATGGTGTCACAATTCAAACTGCAGATTAGCATTGAAAAAGAGGAAATGTTTCAATGTACTCCAAATTTAAAATACAAAGGTGTTCAGAAAGGGGTAATAAAGGGTGTGATAAAGAGGGAAACCAAGTATGATGATACATGGGATGTGATAAAGGCACGTGCCGTTGTTCATATAAGGGGTCCAAAACCCTGTGTTTTATACCAAGTATATGATAAACATGTATACAACTTCATATTATTGGATCAAAAGGCTAATTATTATTATCTTTTTCATCATATATCTAGGTAGCTCATGAAGAATGGTGTGAATCCAACAAATATTTCCATGAGCGCAAAAGGGCTTTAGTGGTAGCCTGGAGAAAAGGCCGGAGTGAGTTATTCAGCAAAGCCCGCAATACATTCATAGAGGTGGAAATCGCCAAGGAGCTGGCAGAAGTCCAAGCAGAATATAACAGAGGGCAGAAAAAAATCAGGGATGAATTATATAATAAGGTAATCAGAATTGAAAGGGAGAAAATATATATTTAATGCTAACAGTGTTACCTAAAACTTAAATTTAAAATTTGATACCTTGATGAGATTTGCAAGTCCTGTTTCTTCATGATTTTAAACCTAAAGGACTATATATATATATATATATATATATATATATATATATATATATATATATATATATATATATATATATATATATATATATATATATATATATATATATATATATATATATATATATATATATATATATATATATATATATATATATATATATATATATATATATATATATATATATATATATATATATATATATATATATATATATATATATATATATATATATATATATATATATATATATATATATATATATATGATATGGGCCTAAAATGGCCCCTAAAATGAACGTCATCATTTTACTGTAATTCTTTGTTTTCTTTGTAAATATACATACGTAATATTTTTTCATAATTAGCTCACCTGAGCTGAAAGCTCAAGTGAGCTTTCTGATCATATTTGTCTGTCGTCTGTGCGACTGTCTGTAAACTTTTCACATTTTTGACATCTTCTCTAGAACAACTTGGCCAATTTCAACCAAACCCTTAGGTAAAGTTGTGAAAATTAAAGATCATGCTCTTTTTCAAGGGGAGATATTTAGGAATTATAGAATTTTTTTTAGAAATTTTCAAAAATCTTCTTCTCAAGAACCAGGGAAACTGAAACTTGTGTGGAAGCATTCTCAGGTAGTGTAGATTTAAAGTTGTGAAAATCATGACCCCTGGGGTAGGATGGGGCCACAATGGGGGGGGGGTCAAACTTTTACATAGGAATATATAGGATAAATCTTTAAAAATCTTCTTCTAAGAAACTAATCAACTGGGATAGCTGTAACTTATGTAAAAGCATCCTCAGGTAGTGACTGTGTGGATTTAAAGTTCTGAAAATAATGACCCCTTGGGGTAGGGTGGGGCCACAATGGGGAGTTGAACTTTTACATAGGAATATATTGAGTAAATCTTTTAAACTCTTCTTCTCGGAAACTACTCAGCCAGGAAAGTTGAAACTTGTGTGGAAGCATCCTAAGGTAGTGTGGATTCAAAGTTGTGAAAATCATGAACCCCAAGGGTAGGGTGGAGCCACAATGGGGGGTCGAACTTTTACATAGGAATATTTTGAGTAAATCTTTTAAAATCAACCTCAGAAACTACTCAGTTAGAAAGCTGAAACTTGTGTGGAAGCATCCTCAGGTAGTGTATATTCAAAGTTGTGAAAATCATGACCTTCGGGGGTAGGGTGGAGCCACAATGGAGAGTCGAAGTTTTACATAGGAATATATATAGAGTAAAGCTTTGAAAATCTACTTCTAAGAGACTAGTCAACCAGGAAAGCTGAAATTAGTTCGGAAGCTTTCTCAGGTAGTGTAGATTCAAGTTAGCTCAAATCATGATCCGCTGGGGGTAGGGTGGTGACACAATGTGGAGGGTCAAATTTTTCCTTTGGAATTTTTAGAGAAAAATCTTTAAAAATCTTCTTATCAGAAACCAATTGGCCAGAAACGCTGAAATGTGTGTGGAAGCATCCTCAGGTAGGGTAGTTTTAAGTTTGTTCAAATCATGATCCCCGGGCGTAGGTAGGGTCACAACGTAGAGGGGGCAAAAATTTACATAGGAATATAAAGAGAAAAATCTTTCAAAAATATTTTTTTTGAAAACCATTTGCATAGAAAAGCTTAAAATTTACTGAAAGCAACCTAAGATAATGTAGATTTAAATTCTTTCAAATTAAAATCTTGAGGAGTAGGTTGGGGCCACATTTGGGATCAAATTTTACAAAGAAATTTTTTTTAATTGTTTACAAAAACCGAAATGTTATAATATATGGTTTTACTTATATGCAAGCATTTTGACATATTGCTGATTCTTTAAAATTTATATTTAGACTTTTTACCCCTGGACGATTCTTGGGCCTCACATAGGGTCCAGAGTTTGATATAGGTTTATATTCTATTTATAAACAATTGTTAAGGATCTTTTGGAGAACTGCAATGTTCAACAACTATAAAATCATCCTGTTAGAAAGGGACTTGATTATAAACATATGAATATCCAGGGTGAAAAAAATGGATTTTTATTCAATATACAGGATCTGCATGTATTACACTACATTGTCCAGACAGTTTGTGTTATGACTCCATTAGGCAGATTTTATCATACCTATTGTTCCTCAGGTGAGCAATGTTGCCCATATGCCTCTTGTTTTTCATTTTGATTCAAGTGCCCACAATTTAGATATATATATGACATCATAAAGATCACCTTTTCTCGCCATTTTGCATTTTAGCATAAAACAGATTGTTTTCAAGCAGTTTTTCTTTCAAAAATCATAGAGCGCATGCTTGAACAAACAAAATATTTTGATCAGAGATGTATCTAGCCAAGACTAAAAATTTTCCTTGTTCAAAGCGTCTTCTATATTTTCCATTTGTAAAAAGAAAACAAATATGACAACGTTTGACTGATTCTGATTGAATTATAAAAATAGAGTCACTTCTGATGTCATATTATACTGCCAGTGAGTGCAAATAAATCAAATAAATAGATGAAAAATATATTTCATAACAACTCTTCTAAAAAAAAATAACATTACATTTTATTGTACCCAAAACACTTTAAAAAGTGGTGAATTATGGGAGCCAAATTTGACTCATATCATAATAATTATATAGTTCTTTGTATATGGATTCTTTGGAAATATACATGACTGTATAGTACCAGGTAATTATAACTTTTGATTTGGTCACATCAAGAGCAAGATTACAAGATTTTGATTTAGACACTATAAGATTCAAGGATATGATCAATTTTAGAGATACATGTCTAAGATTTTGATTGCTTTCACCAGGTGAGGATTTGGAGGGAGCAGAAGCTGGAAGCCATGATGTTACAGGAGAAGATGGACGCCAGGAGGAGAGAGGAGGCCCAGGAACAGCGACGAATGGAGGCCGAGAAAGAGAAGAAACGACGGGCACACGAAAAAGAAAAGGTCACAAAAACGTTTACTTACCAAATAATGTCATATACAAACACAGAATTAAGTGAATTTACTGCTTCAGTATGCTTCATTGTGATGTCCCGGCCAGTAAAATGCTTTTATCAACTTATCAAAATTTAATTTTGAATTAAACAAATAGTGATATTGAAAAATACATCTATATGTATAGGTATAGTTATAAATCCTTATAAATATTTATGTGAGTGACATGCAGAATGTTATACCATTTATTAACAACATTTGTTTTTAAAGAATTTGTTATGAAATAACAGCATATTATGAACATTGGTCAATATATGAAGTTTTTCTCTGGTCAAATTAAATTTGCTGTTTCCAAGTTTTGCTGCAATCTATTTGAAGATGCTAAACATTCACATGTACCTGACAATGAAATTTCTATTATCCATTATGATCAGTTTTTTTCTATTTAAAAGTACCTCTAATTATTAACATTATGATAATTAGTTCTGGCAAATGCTTTAAGAGCTTCCATAGGACAGGTAGTATATGCTCTGTAAATATATCATAAACATTTTCTTTTCTTGTAACATATACACCTGTAACAGTTTAATTATAAGTGTTATTGATCAATGTACATATGCCTTTTATTTTGCATTTAATCTTTACAATGTTAACAATACACCCATCCAAAGTGAGTACGATTTATAATATATATACTATACACATTTCTGTACACGTACAGTGTTATCGATAAAACGTGATACAGTAATTTTTATATCACAGGTTCAAAAGTTCAGTGATGATAGGACAGAGAAAAGAAGAAAACAGGAAGAGAGAGACAAAGAGAGGATGGAGGAACTTAGGCGACTGATGGAGGAACAGGCTGTTCTGGACAAAGAGAGGTAACTCTCACAAAAGTACTTTTTCCTCCTGTGGAGAATCTGTTCAGAATGATTGTTGCCATGGATATATCAGAATAATTCTATTCTATAAAATGAATGTACTATTTTCTTCCTTGAAACATCACCAGATAAAACAATTAAGATATCTTTGAAATGAATTTAGGGATCTGGTGGGTACATGTAGTGTTTATGTAATATTAATATGCTCCGATTGCTTGTTAGTCTTAATTTATTTAAGGTCAGACGCTACCTAACTGCCATTATTCTTGATTTTTTCCTATCTCCACAATTTAAGATTTCCGCTATGTAATTCGAAAATTATATTTTCATGTTATGTAGTATATTTCTGTTTGGATACTGAGAATCATTAGAATATTTCGAGGTGGCTCAATTTTTGTGGAATTCGTGGGCAACGCTCACCCATGAATTAACATCCTCCACGAATAAATAAATTAGGACTATAAAGTCATATTTCCTTTTGTAAGTATCCAAGAATACGCGAAATTATGTCTCAGCGAACCTTTAAAATTGAAGCAATCCACAAAAATTGGCCCCCACGAATTTCAGAGTATTTTAATTAAAAATATATACATTGTACTATGACTTAATCAATAACCATTCAATTGCATTTTGTATGCTGTTAAAAGAAAAATTCAAAGTATTCTCACTCCAAAAATAGCCTAGTAGTACACCTTGAATTTTTGGGCATGAACATGTTTAAATGCAAATAAAGAAGAATAGAGAAAGATCTTGTGACACATTTTCTTTTTCATATTACAGAGTAAATTATCGCAAAGAACAATTAGACGTAAAAATATCAGAAAGAAAGTTAAAGGAAGAACAGAAAGCTGAAGATGAACTGGAGAAAGAAAGAAGATTGGAAGCTTTACGAGAACAAGTTAGTCTAATTAGTACATTGTTGAGTTTGAATCTGAGTACTTGCTATTAATGTTAGTTGACATCGTACTTAGGAGGGGAATTGAAACTGTCCACATTTGTCTCGTGTATTTGCACTCATGTGACTGGCTTCAGAAATGATGCTGCATGATTACAGTAAAACTTGTAAATCCTCACTTAAACTCCTTAGCTAACCCATGTATATACTGTGTTGATGGTTTATCATCTCAACTTGGTTCAGCATTTGTAGTAATTGTGAAATACAGATGAACTTTGATATCTCGAGCACTGGTATCTCAAATACAATGGATCATGTTGAAGTGGCTTAGGTCCCAACCTCTTATTTTTTAAATATTTCGCCTTTGATATCTCGAACACTTGAATATCTCAAATATTAAGCTTTTTGACAGTCCTGCCTAGTTCAAGATAACAGAGTTTGACTGTATTTTATTAATGTTTAATTCTTTCAGGTTCGAGTGATTGCAGAAAGTGATCCAGTTCGGATGATGCAAGACACAAAGGTAAGACATGCACCTTGAAAGATGCATGTACAATGCATCTTTTTTCCTTTAACTATGTACAGAACATTTGCATCTTCAGTTTTGTTTACATTATATTAACAATGAAGAATAATTAAGCAAATTCCTTCCAGGCATGGCAAGCTAAGAATAATCCTAGTGAAGAGGATGAAGATATAAACATCAACAAACCTTTGTTTGAAATTAACACCTTTAATTCCAAGCAGGTGAGTTTTATTTAATATTATACATAGTTACTTTATGATTAAGAATCTACAGTACAAAGGTAGACTAGTTCTGATTGACCCCAATAAGTATTCCTTGTTATTTGATGATGTTTCAGATCACCACAGATCCACGGATGCGCCTCGAGGCCAAACTGAGGGAGGCCGGTCTCCACAATTCTCCCTATGCTCGGCAAGTAATGGCCGGGGTCCCTCCTCCCCAGCCCCCGCGGAGGGACATGAAATCCACCGTGTTTAAATACGACTAAACAGACCACCCAGATGCCACCCAAATGAACACTGTAAATCTATGAATGAATGAAGACAACACAAAATTATCCAGATATTTTCAGAGTATGGATGAAATACTTTTAACATCTTGTTTAAGATGTACATGTAATACATTTGATACCTGGAAATGATTTTCTTTTTATTTAAGTACATGTATACAAAGTGAAAACTGTTCAGTCCAAATTGTAACATCATCTATTATTTCTATTATGATAAATATACCATAAGTTGCTTTTATATTATCAGAAATTAGTCTTGAAAAAAATTGTCACGATTTAATGCAAAATCCTACTCATTTAAGTTTATTTTAAATTATTTTGTTGTTTCTGGGACTTCTCTCCACAAATTTTAAACATGTAAAGATGACATAGGGGTATTTCAACATGAAAATTATTGCTTTTTAAAAAATGATGGAGAGATGACTGATTATGTACTTTTTCAAAATATGTTTTGGAGGATAATAAACAAAGTCCATAGACATGAAAATGTTGTTTTGAATACTACTTTATACCACATATGATAATGTCTAGCCTGGTTCACTGGTTTCATCCTGGATTAGTGAATATTGAAAAGTAGTGTTTTGGGTTCAACTCCTGTTGATAATTTTCTTCTTTTTTTTTTAAGTATTTTGTGTTTAGATGTATGTTGATATAACAACTTGTGGAACTATAGAATATATTTTAATTAGCCCTTATTGATATCTGCTATAAGCACACTCTCTTCTGTTCTTAATATTACTATTTTATTATACACAATATAACAAGTAAGGGGTAAATCGTTAAATTGTTTAAAATGCATATATATATATATATATATATATATATATATATATATATATATATATATATATAGTAAAGAACAAAAAAAAATTATAAAATGCATATATATATATATATATATATATATATATATATATATATATATATATATATATATATATATATATATATATATATATATATATATATAATTCTAACATTAGTTTTATAATCTAAGTTGCCAGTTTTATAATCTAAGTTCCTAATAGTAAAGTATGCAAGTCTATAATACCTAAAATTTGTTTTGGAATAGTTCAATAAATAAAGTATTTCTTGCTTTAGAAAATAGTTTGCAATCAAATAAAATTGGAAGACCCATGACAATTCTTGCAGCGTGTAGCTGTACTTTTTCTAACTTTTCAGTTTCTGCGGAAGAACGACCATCCCTTACAACAGAAGCATATTCTAATATTGGTCTTACAGAAGTTATATATAAATTTGATAATTTGTCTCTGCCTGTAGTAAATTTAAGTTTTTTAAGTACCGGTAGTCGTAATTTTTTGCAAGCGATGTTTACTATATCTTGATGTACACAGACCATTCAAACCATCAGAAAGCGTTAGGCCTAGATGTTTATGAGAAGAACAATTTCTAACTGACAATCTTGAAAAAAAAAACAGTTCTGGGGTTTCATTACGTTTTGACTTGCTGAAAAAATACATCTTTTTTTATTAAATTATGTTTTTATTTCTTACGGAAATAAATGGTAAATCCTACTTCTGTATAAACTAACAGATCTGTAATCTAAACGCCCCGTTTATTAATTGGTTGAAACCTTAACCAATCTAAGAAAAATCATGGACTGCACGAAATTATCATTATAATGTCGGACTCAAAATTCCCATGGAAGTCTATTTGACCGGGGTTTTTTTCTAATATTACGTATTGATGTACTCAATAATTTTGTTAATTTTACTTACTTTTTACGATCAATTTAAAGGAAAGATTAAAGTTAATATAAACAATAAAATGCCTTCTTTGATGATTCATGCGGGTTATGAAGGTAACGACCAGAGGCGGATTCAGAAATTTGGAAAGGGGGGGGGGGTCCATTTGATGAAAATCAATATGTGCAAAATTCATTATTTGTCAATAAACAAGGACTTTTTGAACGTTTTCAGTGCGTTATACAACTGTATTTGATTAATAAACATTTATCTCATCACTATCCTATCTATTTCACATCTACATGTATTTCAACATCAGAGTGCACTGCATTATTGAGCGTTTTGGCGTTTTGGTTTAGGTAAGGCCACACCAATTTGATTTCTTGGTCTTCGGATTTTAGTCAAAAAAATATTGGGGCGAGCGAGCGATTTTAAAATACTGAAATTTGAAAATTTAGGAGCGACATAAAAAAAATAGAGGCGAGCGATTACATTTTATTTTAAAATATCATTATTTTCTTTGAAATACATGTAAAAATCATTATTACACTGTACTAAAACCACTGTGCAATGTCTCAGATTATACTTTCACACCCTATTAGTCAAAACTGGAATTATATAACAATAATGGTTTGGGCACATGTATACAATATGAACAGCTGTTACCTTCCGACAAAATAATGAAATAAATTGTTAGCAAAGAATGCACACTGTTCTATTTGTTACAATTTCTTTTCATTCAACAACAACATTCAACAGTTTATCTTCTGCACCTCTTGGTCAAATACATGACATCATAAAAAAAGTTTCACAAACCTACTTTAATATCAACTTTAATTTAGCGTAGTTAAAAACTGCAGGTACTGTTAAGCTTGCTAAACGAGACAGTGAAGCCACCAATAACAAACAATACTTTTAATTAAAGGAGGATATGCATAATATCTAGCCGTAAGAAACCTAAGTTTCCAGCAATGAGAAAGTGCGTCTAATATGCTTGATAGAAAAGAAACACTAAGGAACAAAAAATAACTCAGACTAATTGCGACAAACTATTATAAAAACGGATATTTTGGTAATTTTTTTTTATGTCTTTGATGTTTTTAAATTCTGAACTATTTATCAATTTTGATTTCTATCGATTGCCTTCTTAAATAAAGGTCTAAATGATAGGATATGACAAAAGAATGGGGATAATTTATCTGCTGAAAAGATGGTAGGTGTAATACAATGGTAAAAGCAATTGTCGTCCCAGGGAACTTGATGTGACCTCTGTAATGAGTGCGCTAACATCATCCGGCACTAGTACAGATGCGATCGTATTTAGAAAAGTTTTGAAAAGTTGTGCATTTTCATAATGGTTAACCCCTTACACGGTATTTTTGTAACAGAATTTCCGATTCTTGGAAACAAAACAATACGAAATTCTTTAAATAAGCAATTTTAAAAGCATTTATTTGAGATAATTACAGCATTTCTATTATAAGTGGGAAAAATTGCCTATAAATAGGTATTAAACAGTTTCCCAAAAAATTCATTAGCCGCTAACGTAATGTATTTTTCTGCAATGTCGCCACCTTCATATTCCGCATGAATCACCGGAGAAAGCATTTTACAGAATGTAGCAGTGTGAAAATAAAAGAAATGAAAAATTACATTAATTAAGTTACAGGGGAAAAAATGAAAATGGGGGGGGGGGGGGGGGGGGGGTCAGCAATATTATATGTATATGTACGTTTAAGTTACATACAAGCACATATATATTTTTACATAATACAAATTTACATTTTAAAATCGGGGGGAGGGGTTCCTATAAAATGATGAGTTTGTTCATAAAAGGACTTCGCCCTGAACAGATACGAATTTTGGTTTTCTGGACGGTCCCCAATCCCCCTGCCTCTGAAAAAACCCAGCATGTGTACATGTACATCAGAGACATAAATAACATGTTATTTATGTCTCTGATGTACATATATACTTCAAACTACTAATATTTTCCTCACCCCCCCCCCCCCCCCCCCCAACCAACCTCGCGGAATAATCTGCAATTTATGATCCGCACCCTAAAATCCATTATTTAACTGTATGGTCTATGGTTGATGGCCCAACAAGTGTGTCCATGATAATAGCTCACTGCACGGTCGGCCTCTGCCCACGTGACCAAGAGCAAGGACCAGACGCACTGTACTGAACAGTCCTCAAGAGCAGCAGACTTGAAATAATCATGCACGGCCTACAAGAACAGGTTCCCGCCTGGAAATTATCCTTGCAAAATTCAAAGGTACGTAAATATCAAATTAGTATACATATTTGCTAGCTCTTTTCACCCGTTTGATGATTTATTTTTCGTTTATATAGCAGTCTATTCAAACACTTCTTATTCTTTCATCATCATGTTTAAATAACAAGATGCTATTGAAATTGGTATTCACCCTGGTATGTGACAGATTTGGAAGTGATACATGTCTAAATTTTACCAGCAACATTTCTTGAGCTGATTTAAACTTCGGGGGAAGGAGGTGGGGGATCCAAAGAATAATTGTGCAGGTCCTGCATGTAAAATCACTGAATTTAGCTAGGTAGCTTGAATTACCTACATGTACATTGCTTTATTTACCTACTTGAAGTTGGTTTATTAAGACACCTTAATTTTTATGCAATTTTGCCTTTTACAGTAATTATTTTAGATCATTAGAACATTATTGATGTTCCTAAGTGCGACGTTTTGTACAAATGCTCATTTAGAAACAAATACGATTGAGTAGCTTTACAAATCTACTTCAGGTAGGTGGATAAAGCTATGTAGGTAATTCAAGCTACGTACTTTAATGTGATTATGTCGTACGTACCTGTTTTGTTTGTTGTGGTGATCAAAGGCTTAATTTTTGACAACTTCGGTTAATTTACTGAAATAAAATGTAAAAGATTTGCATTTATTTGTGTTGAGGGTGGGGGTATCTGGTTCCCCTGACACCCTCCTCTAGATCCATGCATGCTACTGTTCATGACTTTATTCATTTATTCATATTGTTTTTCTTTCATATTCCATGTAAAACGTAGAAAAAATCCACCTGTGCCGAAACTGATTGGGAAATCTGAGCAATTCAACAAAATCTCCTTTGAGGGAAGACAATATCAATTAATGCAACTCGGGTCATCAATAGTAAACGTAAGCTACATTGCTTTAGTTAGCAAAAGTCAGACATGTAGCATCGGCTGGGGAGGAATGGGGGAGGAAGTGTCTTCAAAACAGAAAATATCTTTTGATTTAATTTAAATGTTTATACCCCACTCCCCAAAATGAATTTGATGATTGGCACAGTTACATTTTATGTTTGATTTTCTTTGAACCCCCCCCCCCCCCCCCCCTCAAATTTAAAAACGATGCTACGTGGCTGATTATCATATACCAACATTTAATATATATAATAAAATTAGATGCATAGCAAACATTTGTTTTCCCTTGGACTGAAATGTCACACTTTCATTGGTTTAGACATAGCACGTGATTGCCTCATATATCTCTATATTTGTTCGGTGAGAAATAATATGAGGCAATATGGCCGTCATTGGCCGACGCTTTCTTTACTTATTTCGACATTCCATGGTATTTAATACATAAACCGCATGCTGTAAGTTCTTAAAGTATTTGGAGTAGTTGCCCTTTGAAATTCTTTAAAATTAGAGTAGTTGCCCTTAGAATATTGACGTCACAGTGTTTTGTCTGGAGCAGAACAAAATGGCTGCTTCGAAATTTGCTCAAATCCCTGCAGAGGAAAGGTAGAAAACTTTTAAAATTGATTTGCAATTTTTAACAAAACATTGTAAGTGAACATAGGTGAAGCAAAGTTTTTTAAAGAGTATAATTGAAAGGTGAGATTGAAAATTTTGAAGAGTTTAAATGAGTTAAATTGGACGAGGTGTTAAGCATCTTGTACATGGCTTTGCGTAGATCATCGCTATTTGTGAATAAATATGTCGCTTGATTATAAGTCCTCGGGAAAACAAAGCACTTAATAGCGGTTAGTTACTGACTCACTATGGAAATATATTGGGTTGATCAATCTCATAGACGGCTCGGCTTCGCATCGCCATCTATGAGATTGATCAACCCAATAAATTTCCGTAGTGAGTCAGTAACTAACCTAATAAGTATAATAATAGTATATGTACTTGTATACACAGCTGATACATGTATACTGTATGGTTTTTAAGTTCGGATAAAAACTCAAGAGGAAAAAAAAAGTCATCTAAAAAACATACACTTTATAACTTAAAAAAAAACCCAGTGTTAATTCACATTTATGTCAAAAATAAATGTATTAATTTGGTCTTCATATGTATTTGGGGGCCTCATGCAAGCCTGAAATATTTGTTTCGCCTTTGTTTGTAAAATCTGATATGCAGGGATCTTAAATTATTTAATCAAGAGTTGTTTATTACGTGCACATATTTAGAGAGAGAGATCGAGATCAGGGAGGGGGGTCAAAGGGATTGGGAAACTCGGAATACAAATTATCGATCTTTCGAAACCCTCTCCTTGAAAAATTCATACATTAACTTTTATGTATTTGTCAATAACTAATAATGTAAAATTCATTTAAACTAAATAAAATCCTACGCAAACGCAGAAATTAACACTAATTTTAAACATTTTAAGATATGATACAATGCTTCATGTGTGTGGCCTCTATTCTTCTTGTTGCCGCTGACTGTAATTAAAAAAAAAAATGCTAACTTTTTCATTTTATTTCAAACCAGGAAGTGGCTGTATGTTCTCTTATCTAAATTATATTCTTTAGGTCTTTATGCCA
The DNA here is from genome assembly GCF_963853765.1 of Magallana gigas. Lineage (NCBI taxonomy): Eukaryota > Metazoa > Mollusca > Bivalvia > Ostreida > Ostreidae > Magallana > Magallana gigas. The sequence continues at coordinate 19,645,041 of NC_088862.1, forward strand.
AAGGAGTATGTACGGTATTATGCATTTTCACCCCCAAAATTTAAGTTTTTCAAAGAGCTTTAAAAATAAAGTGGCAGATAGTTGAAATCATATTAAAAATAAGTGCGTAAAAGGTTATCACCACAGTGACGTCATAAGGTGGAAATGATGACATGAAAATCGTATTATTTTCGACTTGGAAACATCTGATCATGCAAGCGCAGGCTTGCTCAAGTACCATTTTTCAGTATGATGTGTATATATATTATAGGAAGAAAATCATATGTTATAATCATACTTGAGCAGACCTGCGCTCAATACTCCCGAATGCAATATATAAAGAAAAAATGACAATATTTTGATTTCTTTCAAAATTGCGGGAATAGGGTCAATTAGATGACGTCATATATAAACAGGGAATGAGTAATGATGACTAAAATCAAGATTAAAGTGATAGGCAACCTCTGTACAATGATTTATGGAGATTTAATTTTTATATGACACGTATTTAAAAAATGGTTAAAATGGGGGCAGAAATGTAACCATACCAAATATAGTCCTTTCACTATAACTATTATCACCGTCCCAAAAAAGATTTTCTGAATCAGATAAATGACTGTAACCTTACCCGACCCGATTCAAATTTCTTGTTTTATGCATGCATCATCTATTCACACAGACGTAGATTTGTTAACACGGTTTGTTTATGTTTACAAATTTATTTATGTGGCTTACTACCAATCTTCAGTGGTATAAAAATGTTTGTAATTTAAAATAAAATAATAGAAGATAAGTAAGCAGATTTTTATTTTGCATATCTTAAACGAAAGTTGTCAGATCCAAGGTACATGTAACTGCCTGATGATTAACTCGCCCTACTTTTTCCGCCATGACTTTGATTAGTTAACCTGCGTATTTAAATAGGTTACCCTTTTCTGGAGAGTACATATCCATCAAAACTAAAATCGCGCATTCAAGAAACGAATTGACTCATCTTAGCATTAATTCAACTTTTGACATATCTTAATTTTTATGTATACCCTAAATAAGTTATTTAATTTATTATACCCCCGCAAACGAAGTTTAGGGGGGTATTGGTTTCACCCTGTCCGTCTGTCTGTAGATGCAACTTTGTCCCCCCCTATAGAAATTTTTTAATACTGCATGGAACAGTCTGAAAATTTGTACATATGTTGAACACCATCTGAAGATGTGTACCTGCAATGTTTTTTAAGATCAGACAAGATTTAATGATTCTATGACAATTTTCATTTTCCTTATTCTATATATTGTTCACTGATGTTGAATAGTATAAAGGGAGGTAATCCTTACAGATTTTATTAATTAATTGATAGTATTAAAACACTCTAAAATATATTTATATAAATACATTCAGATGGAGGTTTTTTGTTTTTATGTCTTAAATAAGTTTATTTTTTGTAAGTATAATTCTATCAACTGAGAATGCAAAATTTTTGTTTGTCAATGATAATTCTTAGGAGCTAATAATAAGAACATCAAAGACAATATTTATTAAGTGTGGCTGAATTCATTTGTCCAAGGGGGCCATTATCTGAGCCATGGTTTAGATGGAGGATGTGTTTAGGGAAAATTGATAATCTGTAAAATGGGCGGTGGTTTTGGCGCTATTTTAAAACTGTTTCATGTAAACCAAAAGTTTCTATCATCATAAGGAAATAAATAATATCATTATTAATAAAGAAATTAACTATTTTTAGAAGTTGTTTAAATTTAGAATAGAAGAAAGTAGGGAAAATTTGAAACAACTAACTGCATCTGTCAACCCGGACTCTTATTAGAAAGATATTTAAAGTTTTATCAACAGAGGAGCATTGCTTGGCTACCGGTATTTCCATTTACTGCAAAGGGAGGGGTTATTGTCATTTTGTTGGTTTTTTAGCTCACCTGAGCTGAAAGCACAAGTGAGCTTTTCTTATCACTTTTTGTCCGGCATTCGTCCGACTGTCTGTCTGTAAACTTTTTACATTTTCGACATCTTCTCCAGAACCACTGGGCCAATTTCAACTAAACTTGGCACAAAGCATCATTTGGTAAAGGGAATTCAAGTTTGTTAAAATGAAAGACCAAGCTCTCTTTCAAAGGGAGATAATTAGACTTTATTTAAAATTTGTTGATATTTTTCAAAAATCTTCTTCTCAGAAACCATTTGGCCAGAAAAGCTGAAACTTGTGTGGATCGAAGTATCCTAAGATGATGTAGATTCAAATTTGTTCAAATCGTTGTTCCTGGGGACACAATTGGGTGGGGGGGGGGGGGGGGTGTTTAAAGTATTACATAGAATATATATAGTAAATCTTTAAATATCTTCTTCTCAGGAACCAATCAGCAAGGAAAGCTGAAACTTGTGTGGCAGCTTCCTCATGTAGTGTAGATTTAGAGTTGTGATAACCATGACCCCAAGGGGTAGGGTGGAGCCACAATTGGGGGTCATACTTTTACATAGGAATATATAGTGTAAGACTTTTAAAGATTCAAGTTTGTTTAAATCATTATCCCCTGGGTAAGGTGGGCCACAATGGGGGGGGGGTGTCAAAGTTTTACATAGAATATATAGAGTAAATCTTTTAAAATCTTCTTCTCAGAATCAATTCAGCCAGGAAAGCTGAAACTTGTGCGGGAGCATCTTCATGTAATGTACATTTAAAGTTGTGAAAATCATGACCTCCAGGGGTAGGGTGGGGCCACAATGGGGGTCTTAATTTACATAGGAATATAGAGTGTAAATCTTTTAAAATATTCTTTTCAAAAACCATTTGGCCAGAAAAGCTGAAACTTGTGTGGAAGCGACCTCAAAGGGTGTAGATTCATGTTTGTACAAATCATTGTCCCCGGGAATAAGGTTTGGCCACAATGGGAGTCAAAGTTTTACATTGGAATATATACAGTAAAATTTTAAAAATCTTTTTCTCAGAATCTATAATCAGCCAGGAAAACAGGTGATATGACTATAAAATAATCCTGTTAAAAAAGGGACTTGATTATAAACATAAGAATATCCAGGGTAAAAAAAATGGACTCTTACTTATACAGGATCTGCATGTATTATATACTACATTGCCAAGATAGTTTGAATCATGACAGTGTTAAACATCTTCCCAAGTCAAGGGTTTCTGATCCGCTGTGCTCTACATAAACCCTTGACCGAAAAGACAACACATATGCGGGTTAACGATTACGCCATCTAGCGAGAGTACTCATTTTTAAACCTTTGTGACCTTTGTTCTGACCAATCAGAGAATGCTTTATAAACAGACACAGTCTAGCAATATGGCTGTTCCCATGAACAAAATCAAATTCGTAGAAAATATGGACTAAAAACAGATATCAGTAAGTCCAATACTTACTATTCCGTCTCAAATTTATTTGACAACGGTTCAACATTGATCAATTCACAATTAACATTATTATTGAAACAACGTTTCTTATGGGATCATGCAAACTTGTATGACACCAACCAGCGTGCGAGGTTTCTAACCCCGTCAAACTCTGATTATTCGGTCAAGGGTTTATGTAGAGCACAGCGGATCAGAAACCCTTGACTTGGGAAGATGTGTGTTAAGCTGATTTTATCATACCTATTGTTGCTCAGGTGAGCGATGTGGCCCATGGGCCTCTTGTCTTTAAAACAAATAAATGAAAAGATTTCAGATACATAAATTTGTAAATGTATTACTGTTATACATATGCATTTACAGTGAAATTATGACAATTTTGATTTTAATTTTTCTTTGTTAGGTAATTTTTTTTTTTTACAATTCTAGAATTTTTTTTTTTGGTATGTGTTTCAAACCTTTATTAGTCAATTTAATTATTTGTCCCATTTCAAATAAGCCTTGCGGGGGTTTAAGTCCCATTAGGACATAAATAGTTTCTCAAGTATTACTTATTTAATAGGTGAAATTCATTTATTGCTTTCGGACATCAACTCACATCTGATAAAATACTAAGGTGTAAGCAATTACTCTGGTGCAGACATCTTGTGGATATTGGCAAAATGTCTATATGTGAATTGTTTTCATATAGTATCCAACACGACGATTAGATGTAGTGGGTTATCAATACATACATGTACACGGATCCATTTTGGCAAACAAATCCCTCTGACCCCCCCCCCCCCCCCCACTCCCAACAAGCTCGAACACCCTCCTCCCCCAGGGAAATACCTTGTCATACAAGTTTTTCCACACATCGGTTATACTCCTAGCGAGAAAACAATTAAGAATTCATCATATATTTTATTATCATGACGTTTTTTGTAGATGTAATGTTTATCCCTTGAGAATAAACCAAGTTTAAAATAAAATAGGGGCTATCATTAGACAGTTATACCGACACTAAGTGTTTGCCCCTAAATAACACTCTTCGTCAAGAAGATGGTCATATGGGGTACTTTTTATCCCCTCGCGCAAGTTGTTGTCCGTCACACTTTTTTGTAAGCGCTCTCATGCCTACAAATTTTGACGGATTTTCATTAAATTTATACCAAATGTTTATACCACTATTACCTTGGTCAAGTTCGAAAATCAGCATTGGTTGATACTTTTTGTTGGAGTTATGGGACTTTGTGACCTTGTAAGCGCTCTCTTGCCTACAAATTTTGACAGATTTTCATTAAATTTATACCAAATGTTTATACCACAATACTTTGGTCAAGTTCGAAAATCAGCATTGGTTGATACTTTTTGTTGGAGTTATGGGACTTTGACCACAAAAATGACTTTGTTTTATCCAAAAATTGACCTTGTAAGCGCTCTCATGCCTACAAACTTTGACGGATTTTCATAAAATTTATACCAAATGTTTATACCACTATTACCTTGGTCAAGTTCGAAAATCAGCATTGGTCGATACTTTTTGTTGGAGTTATGGGACTTTGTGACCTTGTAAGCTCTCTCATGCCTACAAATTTTGATGGATTTTCATTAAATTTATACCAAATGCATACTTGCCAACTGACCCGATTTCGTCGGGTCACACCCGATTTTTCGACCCTTCACCCGATTATTTTTTATGACCCGGCGGGTCATGCTTTTCACACGATTTTTGTCGAACAACCCGAAAATCTCCTTATTTCTGGATTTGGTTCGTAAATTACGTTGCGCGTGTGACTTCCAGTTATGAACCCAAGCTGAGCTTGGATTTACGTAACGCGTAAACAATGCCGATGGCTAGAACAGACACATTAAGTGTAATTATTATCGTGAGTTGTTTTGACTAACCGAAAGTTTAAATCATTAAATGTGATGGCTTTCAATAAGAAAAGGTCTTCATCAGGGCCAGCGGAATCAAAACCAACAAAAAGAAAACGATATTTTTGTACCTAAACATATCTTGGAAAATGAATCCCCATAGGTAAAACAAAGTAATCGTGTACAAAACGAGGCTTTTGTGTTCTATGTAACGCACATTTGAATATTGGATTGTGTGCCCAAAATGATCTGACATTCAAAAACGCTAAATCATGTATAGAATGCTTTTTAATACACAAAAGTTTTCCAAGTCACTTACAACTTTCATGCCATCATTTACAGAGTTCAAAGGCAAGGTTTATGTAGCAGAAACTCTTTTTGCATTTTTTTTTAACTGAACACAACCTACCATTTCCTGGGTCAGATCACTTTACAAAATTCAAAATCAGCAACTGTTAGTTAAAATGCTTCTTTGCAATAAAGTATTACACATAAGTTATTAAACATATTTCTATTGTATATACCTATGAAGTGCATGGTAAATATGTCGTGAATGTCGTTACGCGCTATGACCAGATTTTTTACTTTCCAAATCTGGTCATGACCAGATTTTCACATGTTGGAGGTTGGCAAGTATGCAAATGTTTATACCATATATATATATATATATATATATATAAATTTATTGCTTATCTGTATGGTGCAGATAAAAATACAAAGATAATCTGATAGATATTCTAATCCTATTGTAAGGTGTCCAAGTAGCGTAGTGGACAATGCACTCGCTTGTCACTGCTGCGACCCGAGTTCGATCCTCGTGATCGACAGTGGCTGTATGTGATAGGGTATGGCGGTCGCCCGCTTGGACACGTGGGTTCTCTCCGGGTACTCCGACTTCTTCCCACACCAATAACCCCCTCGCGCTAACATCCGTGCCAACGAGAGATATTAATATAAGTTGTAAACCTTGCTTATCAATCGTTGTGAAATAAATAAAGTTCAGTTTCAGTAATCCTATTGTAGGCATTTTACACACTTCTCCCATCTTCTTTGTTAAGTCCTGTGTACTGACTTACAATAAACACTTACATAAATGAAGTGTCTGATTTTGGTGTTCATGAGGTTATGGCGGTTCATGTATTCGCTGACGCGGGTTAAGTACAATGTAGCCTATACAGTAAAACTCGGTTATAGCGAAGTCCTAAGGGACCAATGGATTTACTTTGTTATATCCCTAATTCCTTATATTCCTATAACGATTTTGTAATAATAACTAAAGTGAATTAACTATATACACGTTTTCTCTCACCAGACTATAAGTTTTGTTAATAAATTAGGCTTAGAATAAAAATACATTACTTTGATACCTTTACGAATCAGAGTGTGAGTCAAAAATTTATATGAAAATAAATTCATTGAAACTATTATATGTTAAATGGTAGTGCAATCTTGTTTAAACTTTTTGAAATTCGTTATAAAAGTGTTAAATTTCGTTATTATTAACCTCTACGGAACTCAAAGTCAGTTTACTATATCGGTAAATTTATTAAATCCGAATTCATTATAACCGTAAAATTTTGCAAAGATTTGTCAAGAATATTACCGGGGACTCAAAGAAACTTTGCTTTATCCAAGAATTCACTATATCCATGTTTGTAATAAACAAGTTTTACTGTATTCATTTTTGCAATGATTGGCATCTTCATAGGCCATATAAAATATGATATAAATCTTTTTACTGTTTATACTTAAGATTTTGTGAAAATTAATTTAATGTTCTTAATTTTCATTTTAACATCGAAGAAAGATGTTGAAAGAAGGAAGTTAACCACTTCATCATCGTCGTCACATCTTCATCAACCCATCATCATCATCATCGCAGCACCAGCAGGTCTTGCAACAGATACCGTTAAGTGTTTTGTAAGTGTGCATGTTTTAGAAACATGTATTCATTATACTATATTTTGTTTCTGGCTCCTTTATAATTAATTGATAAATAAAAATGCATGTCGATGAAGAACAACTGAAATCAAAATACACAAATAGTCCTAGATTTTTTGTTTGACACATTTTTCGGCTCAGGTGAGATTTTCTTATCAAAATTTGTCCGTTGTCTGTCGGCGTTGTCGTTGTTGTAAACTTTTTACATTTTCATCTTCTGAAGAACCACTGAGCAGAATTCAACCAAACTTGGCAAAAAGCAACACTTGGTGAAGGGGATTTATTTTTGTTCAAATGAAGGGCCACACCCGCTTTTAAGGGGAGTTAAGATATATTGAAAATTTGTTGGTATTGTTCAAAAATCTTCTTCTCAAAAAATGTTAGGCCAGAAAAGCTGTAACTTGTATTGAAGCATCCTCAGATAGTGTAGATTAAAGTTTGTTCAAATCATGGTCCCTGGGGTTAAGGTGGGGCCACAATAGGGGGATGGATTTTTACATAAGAATGTATAGAGAAAATCTTTAAAAATCTTCTTCTGGAAGGTTATTCACTGTCGTGTATCCGCGCCGGTAGTGACGTGTTTGGATAAAGTGAAAATGGTGGTTCCGTTTGCTTCTTGAAAAGTTTTCGTGTTATTTAAGGCATACATTGTCTACTTTTACATGAAAAAGATCGTCAGATCTATTTAAAAGTGTATAAAATCTTAAAAGTTCTACGAAGTTTATGTTAAAATTATGTAAATAAGCAGTTCATGTCGATTAATTTTGAACAACGGAACAGGTTTGGATGACCTTGTTTTTCAAAATAGGAACGGTTTGGATACGCATCTGATACGGTTTGGATGTAATTAATATGTGAGTGTAAACAGTTTCTTTAATTTCCCCTCGCGAGGGGGATATAGCATCGCTACCGTGCGATATACATGCCCTCATTGAAAAGCATGCTTTCAATATTATGGATATCATCATGTGATAGACATATACTATAAAGTCACATTGTTTAAAAAAATAAACATACACGTTAAAGACTTGTCCATTTAAGCCAACAGAACTTAATATACCGTAATTTGAATTTAATAAATTTTACACACGCTCCAAGTAACTTGCAATTGGCTTATAAAGATGGCATACAGAGTGCTTTACAAATATGTTAAGTCTGTTGTATAATCATTCCATCGATATTATTTTCGAAAGATTCAGCCTTACCAAAATCTTTACCGACACAAAAACACATGTGTTTACGACAGTTTCAATTGTTATGCTTCTATAAAGTTATCGGCTTTAAACGTGAAAAAATAAAAGAGATCAGTCAAATACAGAATTATACCAACTTTAAAAATGTTAAAGTCTGAAAAATCAACTAATGATACAAATATTTTTTTTTCTTGATCTCTTTTAAAATTGAAACGATATAATATATAGATACACTGCACAGAACAAACCGTGATAACGTGGATTTTTAATTATTGGTATCCTGATATGGGTTTCATGAAAATGAAAATATAATCACTTTTGATACAGAGTAATTAACTTATCAAATATCATACTTGTCTCATTTTCAAATTAAAAATTGAAACGTTCCAAAACAACTTTTTAGTTTTGCAACAGCCTAACAACTGCGCTTTGGCATATTTTTAACTATGAATTTTTTATCATTATACTTTCATGTTAAATACTAACGCGGGTTTTGTACATTTTCTGCAGTAACGATACCTTCATTTCCCGCAAGAGTCACCGAAACTTCTTGATATACATTGATACATATTAATCGTTTTGATTTTCTGGTGAGAATTATGATTGAATAAATGTACATATAAAATGGCTATGTTTACTTAGGTCTCGACATCACTTGAATTTTTTGGACCAACTATTTCTAACATCAGAGTAAATATATGACTTGGCAGACATCTATGGTACTTTGTATTATATCACTGGGAGTGAAATAATTGTAGAAATTTCTTTGTCTAGCGATGTACAGGCTTGGTGTTGAATGAAAACGACGCTCACTTTCATGATATTATTACCAAGCACGTTCTCCGTTAAACGTACTTCACGATTATAAATATCATTTCAGAATAACTAAAAAACACATCATATAGTCGCTTGCCATAAAAGTAGTAGATAGTTGTCTGTTAAGGTGTTAATATGATGTATTGCTTTTCAGGTTAAAGGTGAAAATCTTTTTTTTCTTACATTTTATTGTGTTCCTCATGTTTCAACTCATATTTTCTTTATAATTTAAAATTAAAGAAAGTAGTCTTTTGAAATGTTAGTAAAAAAAAACTTGATATAACTATATTTACATTTTTCTGTGTTTTTTTTCATGTGATAACACTAAGATATTCAGTCCAGTAAATTCAAATGACATTTGCTTATTCAAATATTTGAAAGTACAATTGCTTTGAATTAAATTAATATAAGTAATAAGAAATCATTCTTTCGATATTGTGAGGTGTAATTTCGTTTCGAGCTTTATTGGGTTTGACCACGCCCCGACCAAAATAATCAACTCATGATATTCGATCAAAGAATGATTCCTTATTTGTTAAATAATCAATTTCTGATCAATTATATACTTATACATTTGTATACCATTTAATCAGAGGGAAAAACTTGCTTGTCTAAAGAAACATAGGCGTCGGAACCGGGGGGGCTAGGGGGGGCTTAGCCCCCCCACTTTTTTTGCAAAGTTATACCTAACCATTAGAAACATAGCATGATAGAGGGTTCAGCCCCCCCACTTTTTCTCGCAGGAAAGACTATTGTTCCTAAATTTACCTTGAAAGATTGAGAGGTTAGATTCAGAAGCATACTAGCCCCCCCCCCCTCCCCCACGGATTAGGAATTTCATGATTTTGAGAAAAAAAATTTTGGTAAGTAAATATTTTTTTTGGAAGTATAGGTATACTCCCCCCCCCCCCACCCCCCCCCCCCCCCCCCCCCCACGGATTAGGATTTCCATGATTTTGGGAATTACTTTTTTCTCAATATTTCTGAGGATTAGTCTAGCCCCCCCACTTTCAATTTGCTTCCGACGCCTATGAGAAATGAACTTAGTCATCCAGTTTTAGATCCCTTCGAACATGTGGAAGTATTTTGGTTTCATCACATTCATAAAAATGTCGAACAGGAAGGAATTCATCGTCTGTACATTATGTTCTTTTTACCTAACTTAAAATACATCTTTTGCATGCTGTGTAATTGAATGACCCAATATTTTTTAAAAAGATGTATCTTCGGTTGCACACCGATAAAATGCAAACTGCTCTCTTTATGTCTAAAATATCAAAAATGCTATAACTTTAAATTATTCAAACCGTACCATTTGCACAATTTATATATTTTAGCATCCAAACCGGAATAATTTATTTATCCAAACCGTACTACTTCTTTAGCAGGTGCATGAAGTTATTGCTATTTTTATACATATTAATGTATTAAAAAAATCAGTTTGATTTTATTTGGTTAATTTAATGTTTTAAATAAATTTTGGCTGCTTCAGATTTTTAGTATGTGTTATATTATCTACGTAATCTAGAAATAGTTCTTGGTTTTAGCGTTAAAATGACACGTTAACGATTGATTTTTCTACAAATAAGTCGTTTTTATTAACGATGAACAAAAATAACGCACACTCTTTTCAACTGCAAAACCTTCAGAAAAATATAAACGACTATTACGATATTTTAATTAATATTTACCTCATTGTCGATAGAAAAAAGGACACAACACTCATTGTTTTTGCAATGGATACGCCATTTTCACGTTATCCAAACATGTCACTACCGTCGCGGATACACGACAGTGGTTATTTGGACAGAAAAGCTTAAACTTGTGTGGAGGCATCCTCAGATAGTGTAGATTTAAGTTTGTTCAAATCATAGTCCCCTGGGGTAGGATGAAACCACAAAGGGGGGGGGGGGTCAAATTTTTACATAGGAATATTTAAAGAAAAGCTTTAAAAATCTTTATTAAGAATTGTAAGTTGTTGAAAGATGAATACCATTCTGATTTTACCTTGAGTCTTATTGAATAACAGCAATTTTCGAGTTATGGCCCTTGGGCGTAGAAAAATTCTAGTTTTTTGCAGTTTCCGCTCATGTTCTTCGCAGAGGATGAACATATTGAAATGAAATTTGGTATACAGGTTTATCATGATAATATCTAGGTCAAGTTTGATTTTGGGTATGATAGAGCTATTTTCGACAGAGTTATGGCCCTTGGACTTAGGAAAATTCCAGTTATTAAAAGTTTACGTTCATTTTCTTTGTGGATGTAATTTCCAAGGGAGGGGGGCATAAGTGTTTCACAAACATCTCTTGTTTTTAATTGTTTAAAATATCAGTCTGCTTCCAGATTGTGTTTCTGTTTTAGAATTCTTATATGAAAGTGAAGTGTTATGAAGTTTGAAAATGAAAGACAAAATAATCATGAATGATATTTCTACACCAAAATATGAAACTAAAATATTTAAAAATTCTTTTAAAGCAAACTGCTGGATGAAATCCCACAAAAATCTGAAAATTATAGAAACAATATTTGCTGGTTAATGAGATGAAAAAAAGAAATTGATTGAAATTGAAAATATTAAAAGAAATACTGAATTATTGCAAAAATCTTGGTTTGAAAGATCTTGTTAAAGAGTTGTCTATGTTAAAATGTTGGTATTAGGTAGGCAGTGCTTATAATAATGTTTGATTCTGAAAAATTATATATTTGATGAATGCATTATATATATTAAACACCTTAAAAGAAAATGTTAGTAGTTACATTGCCTTTTACTTTTTTATATACCGAAGCAGTTATAAAGAACAGCCATGTGCATATTAATACATACATTAGATGTTTATAGTGATACACATGTAGATGTGGTAAGAAAAACATGCTCTTTTTCAAGATTCTGTTGTTCCCTCTTGGCTTGCAAATCTGGGCTTCCACTGCTATTGCTATTTATAGATATATCTACTTTAGTTAAAATACATTAGTTTAATGTCAAACTTTCAGTACAAGTCTTATACTACAAATGTTTTACATTTGGGAATTTAGGATCAATACAAGAGATGGTACTACATATGGTACTTTAGTTTTGTATTAATCATGCATATATGGTTTAAGTGAATTAAAATATAATATCTGCTTACCTTTATCGATAATCTGTCACATATTTATGATCATCTGTTCAGATGACATGATAAAAATGTATTGCTAATAGCAGGGAAACAGAATATTGTTTAGATCCTACGTTTTCTTTACAAAACAGCTAATAATCGATGTTAGTTGAAAGCTTAAATCACAAAGAAAATTGACATATTTTCTAAGCGTTTTGTTGATTTCATTCTTATCTCATCCCCCTCGTTAGAAGAGTTTAATTAAACGATGTATAGCTATTTTGTACCACAACATAATGCTATCAATCTGGAACAAAAAGTCTACATGTAGATATTTGGTTATTAATGTTTATTACAATTGTAGGTACCAAAGATAACCAAACATAATAATCTCTGTTGGAGCATCAAGAATAACCAAAGGATTCATCATTCAGGAACCCCGAAACGCAACTGTTTGTTTTGGAATTCTTCGAGACAATGAGTCATCTTTATTGCATGCGTTTAAATTCTGGAAAAAAATAGACCTATCTTTGAGGAGATATTTGTCATTTTCGTGGTCAAATTTATGCACAAAGGCTGGTGTGCTTATATGTAAAAGATTGGCAATGGATGTTTGAAAATAATCCATGGTTGGCACAAAAGACTTTATTCTATCTAATGATCAATGTTTGTATGTTTGGACTTACTAGTATATGTTTATACGTTTGAGTTTATATTATTAAAGTTCCTTGGTTTGTTGTTATCTTTGAGTAAGGAAGTGGTGGTGGGGGGGGGGGGGGGTGTAAGTATTGGTGAAAGTGGAAAGATAGTGTAATTCTCTCTCTCTCTCTCTCTCTCTCTCTCTCTCATGCTTTCATCCAACTCTCACCCCCACCCCACAGAGAGTGGGGTGCAAGTGGAGTGAGAGAGTGGGGCACAAGGGGGAGTGAGAGAGTGGGGCGCAAGGGAGTGAGAGGGTGGGGTGCAAGGGGAGTGAGAGAGTGGGGCACAAGGGGGAGTGAGAGAGTGGGGCGCAAGGAGGAGAGTTGGGTGTGGGGGGGAGAGTGGGGCGCAAGTGGAGGGGGGTTGGGTTGTGAGAGTGGAGAGAGAGTGGGGCGCAAGTGGAGGGGGTTGGGGTGTGAGAGTGGGGTGCAAGTGGAGTGAGAGAGTGGGGCACAAGGGGGAGTGAGAGAGTGGGGCGCAAGTGGAGTGAGAGAGTGGGGCGCAAGTGGAGTGAGAGAGTGGGGCACAAGGGGGAGTGAGAGAGTGGGGCGCAAGGGAGTGAGAGGGTGGGGTTGGGGTGTGAGAGTGGGGTGCAAGTGGAGTGAGAGAGTGGGGCGCAAGGGAGTGAGAGGGTGGGGTGCAAGGGGAGGGAGAGAGTGGGGTGCAAGGGGGTGAGAGAGTGGGGTGCAAGGGGTGAGAGAGTGGGGCGCAAGGGGGAGAGTGGGGGGAGGTTGGGGTGTGTGAGAGTGGAGTGGGGTTCAAGGGAGAGAGTGGGTGTGAAAGGGAGAGAGAGAGGGATGGGAAAGTGGGGGGGGGGGGGAGGTTGGGGGGTGTGTGAGTGGGATGTGAGTGAAACAGTGTTGCGCAAGGGAGAGAGTGGGTGTGAGAGAGTTGGGATGGGGAGAGAGTGGAGTGGGGTGCAAGGGGAAGAGTGGAGTGTGAGGGGGAGAGTGGGTGCAAGGGGGCTTGAGGGGGAAAGTAAGGAGCGAGGGGGAGGTTGCAGTTTAGGGGGAGAGAGTGGTGTGGGGTGCAAGTCAGAGAGAGGGAGAGAGTGTGGTGCGAGGGGGAGAGAGTGAGGTGTGGAAGGGAGGCTGCTGTATGAGACGGAGAGTGGGTGTAAGTCGGGGAGAGTGGGATGCGAGGGGTAGTGTGATGGGGAGAGTTGAGAGTAAGAGTGGGGTACAGTGGAGTGTGAGGGGGAGAGTGGATTGGTTGTGAGAAGGAGAGTGCAGTAAGAGAGTGGGTGAATAGGGGACAGGCATGATAGGAGGGGAGTGAGATTTGGGTAAGAGAGTTAGGTGAGAAGAATGAGAATAGGGAGAGGGTAACTTGAGAATAGGGTGAGAGAGTTTGGTTGGATTTTGTTGGGCGGTAAGTGAGGTGAGATATATAAGTAAGAGAGATGAGAGAATGTAGGGTGAGACGAGGGATGAGAGAGAGATTAAGGTGAGAGGGGGAGTAGGATGAGAGTGGAGTGAGAGTTTGAAAAATTGTGGCGAGAGTAAATTATTTGGCATCTAGTATACTTTGACTGTACACTACTGTACATTTCCTTACCGATTTTTACTGTACAGGGCACTGACCAGCACTGCACCCCACTGTACAGAAAAAAAGTCTTTCTCAATATTTTCAGTACGTATTATTTTCCTCAATAGTCAGATCTATGCAGAATTTATACAGGAAAAATCAACAGGTCATTAAATCACAATTTATTGTTTTATTTATCAATTTTGTATTGATATTTGCAGTTACGATAATAATGACATGTTCTTTAATAGCATTGCCCCGAGAAGATGAACAACCTGAATTTTACATTTTGAATCCGGTTTTAAAACTTTCAGCAATACCGTTATTTCATATAAACTGACGGTTATTGTAATATAAGCATATTGGGGAAAATACACCTCCCTAACCGAGGAGGATACAAAATTAATATTATCATATAGGTTATTGAATTATTTGTTAGGCAAACCCTTGGTTAAATATGACCAGGCTGTTAATTCCCCCTTTCTCGTTAATTGTGCTTCAGACACTACAAACAAGCCAATTACCACAGAGTCAACAGAATATATACATGCTTGTTCTTTGTGTACACCTATCCTGGCCTATTTACCATCATTGTATTTTAAACGACCAAATCCTTTCTAATTTTTTGAATCATTTTCATGTAAAAAAAAAAATGAGCTTTTATTAATAACCTATGTAAAATCTATATTATAAATAAGAGTCAACTCTCCAGGTTGATTATATTGTATATTTTCTCTATGTTCTTTAATACAATTTGAGAATAAATAAAATGACAAAAAAATGAATGAATGGTTTAAATTTAATGATAGCATCCTCTGCAGGAGTCATCGATATAATTATGAAGTGTGAACGAAAAAACCATCAGTGACATATTAAACGGCATAATTTTAGCAAGAAATAAAAGGTTTTTTAAATATCTTGAATTTCTACTCTTCTTTTAGAAATTTTAAGATCTATAAGATGCATGTGCTATAAACTGATGAGAAAGGGAGAGATTTCATTCAGATTGTAATGACCTTGCTTGCTATAACACTATATTTTGATATCAGTAAACAAAGTAAAATCATTTAACGGCAAAATTTTTATCATTTATTGTATTACATTGTTTGGTAAAAAAATTCTGCCGAAAAGGTACCGTACTATAGACCACCTCCCTGCATCAGGTACCGTTCTATAGATCACCGCCCTGCAACAGGTACCGTACTATAGATCACCGCCCTGCAACAGGCACCGTACTTCCCTGCATCAGGTACCGTACTAAAGATCACCGCCCTGCAACAGGTACGTCTACAGATCACTATTCTGCAACAGGTACCGTACAATAGACCAGCGCCATGCAACAGGAACTTTAGAACACCGCCATGAAACGGGTACCAAAATATTGATCACCGCCCTGCAACAGGAACCGTACTATAGACCACCGCCATGCAACAGGTAGAGGTACTTTAGAACACCGCCCTGCAACAGGTACCGTACTATAGACCACCACCCTGCAACAGGTACCGTACTATAGATCACCGCCATGCAACAGGTACCGTACAATAGATCACCGCCCTGCAACAGGTACCGTACTATAGATCACCGCCATGCAACAGGTAGAGGTTCTTTAGAAAACCGCCATGCAACAGGTACCGTACTTAAGACCACCGCCATGCAACAGGTACCATACTATAGACCACCGCCATGCAACAGGTAGAGGTACTTTAGAACACCACCATGCAACAGGTACTGTACTATAGACCACCACCCTGCAACAGGTACCGTACTATAGACAACCGCCATGCAACAGGTACAGGTACTTTAGAACACCGCCATGCAACAGGTACCATACTATAGACCACCGCCATGCAACAGGTAGAGGTACTTTAGAACACCACCATGCAACAGGTACTGTACTATAGACCACCACCCTGCAACAGGTACCATACTATAGACCACCGCCATGCAACAGGTAGAGGTACTTTAGAACACCACCATGCAACAGGTACTGTACTATAGACCACCACCATGCAACAGGTACCGTACTATAGATCACCGCCATGCAACAGGTACCATACTATAGACCACCGCCATGCAACAGGTAGAGGTACTTTAGAACACCACCATGCAACAGGTACTGTACTATAGACCACCACCCTGCAACAGGTACCATACTATAGACCACCGCCATGCAACAGGTAGAGGTACTTTAGAACACCACCATGCAACAGGTACTGTACTATAGACCACCACCCTGTAACAGGTACCATACTATAGACCACCGCCATGCAACAGGTAGAGGTACTTTAGAACACCACCATGCAACAGGTACTGTACTATAGACCACCACCATGCAACAGGTACCGTACTATAGACAACCGCCATGCAACAGGTACAGGTACTTTAGAACACCGCCATGAAACAGGTACCTGAAACTAGAGTACCTGATGCAGGTATAGATTACCGCCTTGCAACAGGTATCTACAATAGATCACCGCCCTGCATCAGGTACCGTTCTATAGATCACCGCCCTGCAACAGGTACCGTACTATAGATCACCGCCCTGCAACAGGCACCGTACTTCCCTGCATCAGGTACCGTACTAAAGATCACCGCCCTGCAACAGGTACGTCTACAGATCACTATTCTGCAACAGGTACCGTACAATAGACCAGCGCCATGCAACAGGAACTTTAGAACACCGCCATGAAACGGGTACCAAAATATTGATCACCGCCCTGCAACAGGAACCGTACTATAGACCACCGCCATGCAACAGGTAGAGGTACTTTAGAACACCGCCCTGCAACAGGTACCGTACTTTAGATCACCGCCATGCAACAGGTACCGTACAATAGATCACCGCCCTGCAACAGGTACCGTACTATAGATCACCGCCATGCAACAGGTAGAGGTTCTTTAGAAAACCGCCATGCAACAGGTACCGTACTTAAGACCACCGCCATGCAACAGGTACCATACTATAGACCACCGCCATGCAACAGGTAGAGGTACTTTAGAACACCACCATGCAACAGGTACTGTACTATAGACCACCACCCTGCAACAGGTACCGTACTATAGACAACCGCCATGCAACAGGTACAGGTACTTTAGAACACCACCATGCAACAGGTACTGTACTATAGACCACCACCCTGCAACAGGTACCGTACTATAGACCACCGCCATGCAACAGGTAGAGGTACTTTAGAACACCACCATGCAACAGGTACTGTACTATAGACCACCACCATGCAACAGGTACCGTACTATAGATCACCGCCATGCAACAGGTACCATACTATAGACCACCGCCATGCAACAGGTAGAGGTACTTTAGAACACCACCATGCAACAGGTACTGTACTATAGACCACCACCCTGCAACAGGTACCATACTATAGACCACCGCCATGCAACAGGTAGAGGTACTTTAGAACACCACCATGCAACAGGTACTGTACTATAGACCACCACCCTGTAACAGGTACCATACTATAGACCACCGCCATGCAACAGGTAGAGGTACTTTAGAACACCACCATGCAACAGGTACTGTACTATAGACCACCACCATGCAACAGGTACCGTACTATAGACAACCGCCATGCAACAGGTACAGGTACTTTAGAACACCGCCATGAAACAGGTACCTGAAACTAGAGTACCTGATGCAGGTATAGATTACCGCCTTGCAACAGGTATCTACAATAGATCACCGCCCTGCATCAAATACCGTACTAGAGACCACCGCCCTGCATCAGGTACCATACTACAGACCACCGCGTGAAACAGGTACCGTACTATATAAAACCGCCCTGCAACAGGTAGCATACTATATAAAACCGCCCTGAAACATATACTGTACTACAGGCCACCGCCCTGCATCAAATACCGTACTAGAGACCACCCCCCTGCATCAAATACCGTACCATAGACCATAGCCCTGCATCAAATAGTGTACTAGAGACCACCCCCCTGCATCAAATACCGTACCATAGACCATAGCCCTGCATCAAATATTGTACTAGAGACCACCGCGTGAAACAGGTACCGTACTATATAAAACTGCCCAGAAACAGATACTAGTACTGTTCTAATTGACCACCTCCCAGCATCAGCTACCGTACTATAGACCACCACCCTGCATCAGGTACCGTACTAGAGACCACCGCCCTGCATCAGGTACCGTACTATTGACCACCGCCCTATAACAGGTACATTACATGTACTATATAAAACCGCCCTACATCATGCACCGTCCTGCATCAGGTACAGTACTATAGATCACCAACCTTCATCAAGTACCTTACTAGACACCACCGCCCTGCATCAGGTATCGTACTAAAGACCACTGCCCTGCATCATGTACCATACTATAGATCACCGCCCTGCATCAGGTACAGTACTATAGACCACCGCCCTGCATCAGGTACCGTACTATAGATCTCCTCCCTGCATCAGGTACCGTACTAGAGACCACCGCTGTGCATCAGGTGCCGTACTGAAGACCATCGCCCTACAACAGGTAACGTACTATATATCACTGTCCTGCATCAAGTATCGTACTAAAGACCACCACCCTGCATCAGGTACCGAACTATAGATCACCGCCCTGCATCAGGTACAGTACTATAGACCACCGCCCTGCATCAGGTACCGTACTATAGATCTCCTCCCTGCATCAGGTACAGTACTATAGACAGGTACCATACTATAGACCACCTCCCTCATCAGGTACCGTACTATAGATCACCGCCCTGCATCAAATACCGTACTTTAGACCACCGCCATGAAACAGATACTGTACTATAGACCACCGCCCTGCATCAGGTTTCGTAATAGAGACCACTCCCCTGCATCAGGTATTGTACTAAAGAATACCGCCATGCAACAGGTACCATAATACAGATCACCGCCCTGCATCAGGTACCGTATTTTAGATCACCACCCTGCATCAGATACCGTAATATAGACCACCACCCTGCATCAGGTACCATAATATAGATCACCACCCTGCATCAGGTACCGTAATATAGACCACCGCTCAGCACCAGGTATCGTACCATAGATCACCGCTATGCAACGGGACCTGTACTTTAGACCACCGCCCCTGGTACTAAATATTTCAAAAAGGAGTTGTGGGGGGGGGGGTCGAATCCTACTTTTCAAAAAGGAGTTGGTTTGGTCGAATCCTACTTTCTGTGGTTTTTCTGTACGATTTTTAAATTTTTTTTAATAATAATACTTCTATTTTTTATAGAGCAGCTTCTAATTCTGTCTGTGGAAAATTTTGCCTTTTAAAAACCGCTTTTCCTTTATAGTGTCAAAAATGATGTGAATATGTGATAATTTATAATAATTCTGTAAAAGATTCATTTCGTTTTTTCGAAATATCAAAACCGTTAAAAATAATTAAAATTTATTATGAAAGCAATCTTACTTGGAAATACTCAGTAGTCCATATTCCATAACATATGAATGTCCCACATCACCAGATGTAAAGACACGATGTATGCGACAGTAGCATTACTTTATCACGGTTTATTTGAAAAAGACAGTATACATGAATAAGTATAGGCAATCAAAAGGGACATAGCATCTATAATTAAATCACTTGATTATGAATATTCTTGATTTTGTTCGCAATATTTTGGATTTTTTTCCTTTGGTTAACAGAAATTACTAAGTGTTCCGAATAGGTGTGTATCAGTTCGTCGAACTGACGCACCTTTTTACAGGAATCAATCTGTTTACGACGATTTTCAGGGAATCAGCGAAATATATGGAACTACTCTACAAAGTGAAAAATAAGCAGATGTATAAACATTTTAAATAAATCAACTCGATTAGCCTTTGATTGATCGACTACAGTATTCTCTCTGAGCAAATTTGACATCCCCAATATAAACATTCAATTAATCATAATGTTTTGAATGAGAACCATAATTCATTATGTTGTGGATCATATAAAAGAAAATAATTCTTTGTCCAAATTTCCTGTCAGCTTTATACTATGAAGTGTATATTATGTTATGTATGGTAATATATTTAATGAATCAAATTTAATTCTATTTTTGATAACATCTTGTATTTATATTGTCATATTCAAAATAAAAAAGTAAAATTACTTTAATACTACCAATGGTCTAACTTCCAGTGATGCACAGATACAATGAAATGATCTTAATGATTAATTCAAAACAATTTTTTTTTCATAAGTGATCTTTATTTCATTGAAAAAAAAACCCTAAATTTTCAATCAATGTTTAAATAAAATACAATCAATACAGTATAATAGTTACAAATCAACAACATATAAATTGGAGTGGGCAATGAACATTATCTTTACAAATACATGTATAACATAAATTAATTCATAGGGTTTACGTTCAGCTTCCAATAATGGCAAATTCCAAACAAGGGAGACAACGAAAATCTCCAAACAAAACATCTTTGAAATAGCGCACACCTTCATTCATATTTTGTCCCATCCTAAAACATAAAAACAAATGTGATGAACTTGTAGTACATATTTGGAATAAATCTGATTCCACATCATAACATTCATTAGTAAAGAATTTTTATATGGAAATATACACTTATCTATGTTCACATAATTGTTCTGCCTTATACTGTGTAACATTGAAGTCATTCTTGATCTTATAATTTTTTTTATTTCACAGACATCATATCTTTATCATTTGCCTTTTAAATCAATGGGGATCATATGGGAGGAAGGGAACCAAGGTTGATCTGGAGGGGGTATAAGTGGATCTAGGGGGGGGGGGGTTAAAACCGGCTCTTGGAAATTTTTGATTCACAAAATTCATATCTTCAAGTAACCAAAAGCAGGGGAATTACACAAAGGGACAACCTGATATGTTTATTACTAGAGTGGACTAGGGGACTATCAAAATCAACACTTACTATTCCTCTAGTGCAGCCATGATTGGCTCTTTTTTGGCTCTGTTATGGATAAATAGTGGCCATGGCAATAACCAATTCTTCTGAAATATCAGAATTGACATTTAGAATTCTTGAATGACACTTCAATAAATACATGTGTATGTGATGGAAAATATCGAAAATGGTAAAGCTGGTGCAGTCAAATATGCATTTTTATATATAATCCTGTATTGCTTTCATTCCCATGCGATCCCAAAAATAAATTAAAAAGCTTATGGTAAGTAATTAATTAATATAGAAACTAATGATAGAGTGTAATTTCATGTATTACTGTACATATAATAACAGATGATAGATTTTTTCAAGCAAACAAAGTATATTTCAATAAAGCTTAAAGAGGCATGGTCGCGATTTGGTTGATTTTGTTTTCTTTTATAGTAATGCACATTAGAGTTTCAGTCATAAAGTTATAAGCAAGACACAGAGCTAAATATAATTCTCTGGTGTGTTAACACAGCTCAAATTTTGTTTGACTAATGGCAATGCATCACTAAAGCATTGTAAGCATTAAAAATGGAAAAATAAATTTTGACAAAGAACAATGACCACGTCCCTTAAATACGAAATTAAAACTACTTCTAATGCTTTTTGTTTGATGATCCTTCAGTTAATTTAAATGATTGAGTACAACAGATACAGTACTAGAAATCAAAGGGATTCTGAAATTGCAGCACACTTCTTTTTCAAAATCTAGTTTCAAATTGTGAAACACATTTACCATGTGCATTAGAAAACTTACGTTATTGATTTTGGCTTGAAGACTCCAAATTTTTTCAAAACCAATGCATGCAATTCTTTCCAACACTGTATGAAAATAGTTAAATATATATTTAAAATATAATCACAGTTTGTATTCAAAGTTGAATAAGAGAGAGAGAGAGAGAGAGAGAGAGAGAGAGAGAGAGAGAGAGAGAGAGAGAGAGAGAGAGAGAGAGAGAGAAATTGTTAGGTGACTTAACACGATACATTTCCAAAAAGTTTACTTCTTTCCTCCATAATTCCTCATCTCTAGATGCTCATAAGTGGCTGCCGTTTAATCCATCTTACATGCTGCCAATGTGGTTCATAACAGCTTGCAATTACATATAACCATACCAATTCATTATCTTGCTTTCAATTACATGGGAAAAAATTTCATTTTGCCATAAATGGTATTGTAGATTTGCATGAACAAACAAACCAAAGAGGATTTCTTGCTATAGTTAAAAAAAACAAATTTTTAACATATATAAAGCAAAATCTAGCTCAGAATTAGTATTTTGCATGGATAGAAGAGATTTTGTACAACTGCAATTATCACTTAACATATATTTCAATACATAATTATATAGGTATAAAAGCAAATTAGCAAAATGGCTCATTGATTAAATTAAGTTTGGATCAGATTTATTAAGTATGATCAAGAGTTAATTTACATGGCAGTTTTTTTCAATACAATATAGGGAACAGGGGGTATTTCTTACATTTTGATAGGAATTATCCCCCTTTTCTGGCATTTTTTTAACAATTTCAATTTTCTGCAATAATTATTTTATTTGATGAAATTTATTTGCAAATCATATTCATTACATGTAATTTTGAGAAATAAAACAAATTTAAAGATTGTTTACAACATTGTTTTTTTACATAGCAATATCATAATTTTATCAATGTATCGCTATAATCAGCACTTCAAATTTTGAAGTTTTTGATTCTAAATTTGAACAAAATGTGATGGCACATAAAAAATTGTCAGACAAGCTACATGTATATATCTGGAACACACATTCAGAAGGTACATAATAAGCACTCTATTATTTCACTGATGGAAGTTTACAACAATTCAATAAAAGGAACAGAATAAACAATTTAAGTTCTATAAAAATAATTGTCAATGACATACACATTTTGAATTCATAGGCAAATTAAGAGTTTTGGAAAACTGATTGTAAGGATAAGTATCTGTGCTGTATTACAGGGACAGAAACTAGAGGAGTCCTATGCTTACCATCAAATATCAACCTTAGCATATGCTCTGTAATTTATAAAATTTTCATGGCAACTTTCTTGGCATTAATAAGAGAGATACTGCAATAGGAACCACTCCTACCCCTTAATTATTTTGGAATTATGACCTTTTGTGACAAATTCTGTATGGAACCATCAAAAAAGTAATGCATTATTTAGATTTATCAATTAACATGCACAGATCATTATCAGAATATATGTCTGATTATATTAACCTCCTATGATTTTGTACATTTACATTAATAAAATTAAAAGTGTTAAATTTCCAGCTCATGTTTTGACAAAGACTACTTTAGAGCCGTTTAGAATAGGAAAAAGATCTAACAAATCCTGCATGATGTCATAATGAATAAATGACATCACAGCAATATACAATCAAATCAATTATGATGTCATAATAGAGTTAGCACATCAAAGCATCATTGCAATGATAGTCACGTGATACGTGTCCTGTTCCCCCTTAATCATTAAACTCTTGATTGTAATTTCACATTGTACTCAGCACTACTCACCTTGATCTTCGATCTTTCAATCTAATAACCTCTGTACGCTTTGCCTTGATATGTGATTCTCAAACTGAAATTTAATTTATAGATATCTAATAATATACAGTGTAGATGGTATATTGATCAGCATAACTTCGGAAAAGTTTATCAGACTTATTTTACAGTATCCAACACTTATTTTGTGGCATGAGACTGTTGAAGCTCTTTTCATTAAGTTCCTTCCTGGACTTAATTGACATAATGCATTGACATTTAGTCTTTTAAAAATTTAAAGGTTTCAAATCAAAAAGAAAAAACATAGTTTTTGGTTTCTTTTCTGGAAGGCAATCGCAGAGTAAAATAAAGAGATCCTATCATTATTTGATACATGCATGTCCTTAAGTATTGCACAACTTTGTAAATACATATAATGTAAACAACCAAACTACCAGTTTATACACTTACAAGTAACAAAGATTAAGATAAGGTTCCACTTTTATATACCATAAACACTCCATCAGAAAATCACAAATACATACATTGCATCAACTTGTACATACATGGTAAAATATACCTGCATCATAAACAATAAACATATCTTTGGCGTCTTGGGGGCTACTCATTTCAACCATCAAAATAACTACCTCTAACATCTAAAAACTAGCTACCCCCTTAGCAAAAACAAATCCATTGAATCTTCATTCATTTTTGAGTTATTTTCTGAGCATTGAATTTCCATTGGATTTTGATTACGGTAGTAGAGGAATCGACTTTAACTCATAACTGAGTTGCATGAGGAAAAACCATTGAAAAAGCATTTAACATTGGTTTTAGATTTATTTTGCATTTATTTTTGATTGAACGTGGCTGGATTTGGCCGAAAAATGCAAATGAGATAAATGACTTGTATGACATCACAGAAAAATGCAAAATCAATCAATATACAATGAATGTAAAAGAAAGCATTTATCTGATGTCATAAAAGATTGTTTTGACATCACAAAAAAATCAAAAAGAAATACAAATGAAACCATTGATGTGATGCAATAAAACTCACAAAATAAGAAAAATTAAATGCATTGAATATGAAAAAATCAAGAAATATATATCAAATTGCCAATAGTTACTCCAAATCTCTAATCATAAAAGATGCTAGCAAAAATAATGAATAATAAATAAAAAAAGTCTTGTAACCAAAATGTTAATTAATATAAAAGGGAGAAATACCTTTTCCATGACATTTAAGCATATATATTTGGTTTCCGCAGTATATAACAAATATTGATAACATGTTACATTACATTATATACATGCCCATATTGGCAAATAGGGTAACACCGGTAATCAAATCTATCTTAATTTTGTTGTTGTACAGATATACTTATCTGGAATATTTTTTGTAGAGTTTTGAGTTAAATCCAATGTTAAATTTTAAATCCAATGAATAAACAAACTATATACACTTATAAACTTGACTCCAAAATCACATTTGTTCACAAAGGCACTTCATTAAACAAGTGTGGCCTTTCCTTTTGTCTCGTGTCTCAAGTTTCCGATTTTGTTTTGTATTGTCTTGTTGAAGGTCTTCGGTAGAATTGGATCTAACTGCAGTTTTCTGCATTTGGTGTGCATGTACTCTGAAAGATATTTAAATAATTAAGAATTAAGTTTTGTGTGCACCGGTAAATGATTTTAAATGTAAAACATTTTGAAAATCAAATCATTCATTTGAATGTTCAATGATGAAACACAGATTGTTTTAAATTCAAGTAACATTGCTGTGTAATGGTTCAAAATACCTTGGACTGCTTCCAGTTTATGTTTGTCAAGACCTCTGACCCCTTTGCTGGCCCTCAGTTCATCTCTGGTGAACACCATCTCAACTATTTTATTTAGCAGATAAATGCTACCATTCTTTGTGGCAGTCACAGACTTCATCTCTGCTGTCTTTATGGTTCACCAAAACGTCACTATATGTATTATTCTCATCATTGATTTGGCGTTTGTAGCCGAGTGGTTAAGGTAAAGGACTCATGACCGAAAGGTTGTGGGTTCGAATCCTGGCCGCAGGTCGACGTTGCTTCCTTGGGAAAGACACTTTACATGTATTTCCTCACTCCACCCAAGTGTAAAATGGGTACCTGGCTATAGACAGTAAAAGATATTGTCAGAATGTGAGTGTCTGAGCGCCTTAACGACTGCTGCACTGAGAAGGCTCTGGAATGCTTTAAGGTCTGCTGGGGTAATAATTGTAAAACGCTTTGAGAAATGCTTCGGCGATTTAAAAGCGCTATACAAAAGCTTGCAATTATTGATGAGAGGCAACTTTCTCTATAAAAAAGAATGAAAAGATATATGTATATTTATATATAAATTATACAACATATTGCAATAAATCTCTTATGCAATTATCATTTACCTGTCCCATAGTGAAGAAACAAGAGATCATACATAAAGAAAATTTACTGGTTAATATTTGTGATTTATATATGTGTGTGTTCATTTGTAATTTCAAATTAAATATTCTATGCGTGAATAATTTAAGATATGATTAAATTTTATGAAAATAAAACAATATCATCACTTACTAGCTCTTTAGCAGATGGGGTTTCTTGGTCAACAGTCTGAGAACTTGATCCTGGTGTTTCAAAATTTGGTGTATAACTACAGTCACGTGCAAAAAGTATTCGGTGTAGCGGTATGTACCGGTGTACTGGTAGATCCACTTGCAGAGGTCTGGGAGGAATTCTGTAGTGTGTTTGTCAGCATGTGCAAAAATGACAAAATCCCAGATTGCTGCTCAAAGCTCAAGCCTCTGTAGTATCCTTTAGAAAATGAAAATATTTACCATTTTAAACAATTCAATCAAAATGAAGTAGTTGTAACAGTGGTTGTAAATAAGTCATTTCATCTTTAATTTGTCAAATATGTAAACTTACCTATTAAATTTTCCACTGGAGCTACCAGATTAAAATCAGATTGTCCCTGATTTGTCTCCATTTGGACATGCATTCCAGCATTATATCCATATTCATGGAAAGATGGATCAGGCATCTAAAAAAATAACATATAAAGTAATTTTAAAGAAATTTCAATTCATTAGTTGCCATATTTTTATAGAATAAACAATAATAATTGTTTAACCATTTAAGTTTCTTTTGTTTACAGTTTTTACTTTAAAGTTCTTATATAATCCACGTTAATTACGATATTTAGGTACATACTGATACATGTACTAGTAAATAATAAAATACATACATCTTCAAACTCCATGGCACTGTCAATATGATGACCGTGAAAATTCTCATCATCATTTAGAATGCCCAACCCCTGGCCTATTATAAAGGATGTAGATTCCTGATATTCTTTCATGACTGGAGTTTTCCGAGGAGACTTTGGCATTTTGTTGTGGAATGACTTGGAAGGTGATTTCTGAAGAGACTTGGATGATGATTTTTGGGGCAAATTGGATGGAAATTTCTGGGGGAGCGACTTGAATGGCGAATTCTGGAGGAGCAACTTGGATGGCGAATTCTGGAGGGGTGACTTGGACGGCGATTTCTGGAGGGGCGACTTGGACAGCTATCTAAACTGCGATTTCTGAAGTGACTTGCATGGAGTTTTCTGAAACTTTGACGGAGTTTTCTGAAGTGACTTTGACTGAGTTTTCTGAAGTGACTTAGATGGAGTTTTCTGAAGTGACTTTGATGGTGATTTCTGGGGGAGTGACTTGACCGACGATTTCTGAAGTGTCTTTGACGGAGTTTTCTGAGGTGACTTGGACGGAGTTTTCTGAAGTGACTTGGATGGAGTTTTCTGGGAGAGCGGCTTGGCAGGAGATTTTTGCTGAGATTGAATTCCAGCAAATGCCTCAAGTTCCTTCAATTTCAACTCGCTGAGTTTTCTGCTTGCACTTGGTTTTGATTGATGTACAGGTGTACTTGTAGGTTTACTTAATATTTTGTTGGATTTTCTTGCTTTTTTGCTTGATTAATCTTTTTCTTCCTCCAACCCTTTTTTTAGCTTGAGGCTAGATCCTCTCTTTCCACTTTTCCTCATTTCTTCAGACAGATTTCTCATTTCATTCACCAAAGCTGATATGTTTCTTTCCCATTATTTTTTTCCAATTACTCCTCTTGGATTTTTTTTTCATAACCACGGCATTTCTGAAGACCTTAAAAACAAAGGATAAATTTAAAACATTAGCACACAACATCATTCACTGGCATAATCATTATTTGATATACATTTAATTAAAAGAATGATTTGGATGTAAAGCTTTTCTAAAATACATTTATAAATGTTAGAGGAAACACATGTTCAGCAGTGTTCAATCATAATATGATGAATATCTATGTGCTTGATTATCAAATACAAGCTTTTTATTTTGTTACTTTATTTTACATGGACTCCACAGCAATGCATATAGCTTCCTTAAAATCAAATGCATGTAATTAGCATAGATAATTTTGATAAATATAATGTGTTCACATCTAGGCACTTGAAGATTGTATAAACACCCCCTTGAGCAGATTAAGCAGCAGATAACCCCCCCCCCCCCCCATTTCCAGTTGAAACTTGAGAAGATAGCTACCAGCTGCGTCCATCATAAATCCACATGCTGGTCTTTGCATTGTTTATAGCATTCACTGGTTTGTTGACTACAGTATAAGAACCATAAGAAATGGGGATGTTTTAATATTCTTTACCCCACCAATAATATTTCCAAAAGGGTGGCTCCCATCAGCCATGCACCTCCGTTCACTTGACTCTACACTAATTTAGTGTTTCGGCGGTGTGATACAAGGTTAATAAGTAATAAATGGTTTTGAAAAAGGAATCGGTTTATAATTTAGGTATTCCTTTTATCTAATTTTACTGCTGCAAATCCGCCTCATCAGGAGTTTATTTGCATTACTGAATGTGTATGTACATAGTACATAGATTAGTTATTGTTTAATTATTGAGGAGGTGAGAATATCACCAATATTTTGATTTCGTTTGTAGGACACAATCGGTAATTCTGAGAAAATTTGTCTACATTCTCGTTCTCTTGTAAGAATGTGCCAGTATTTAGTCAGTTTTTGTTTAAGATGCCTGGGTTATATTTGGTGACAAAAACTAGGGGAATATGCCGGTTTTTAGTCTCGTTTTTTATTTTTCAATGAACTGTCTCTGCTATAGTTTGCAAGTACACATTGTATACTTGTTTTGATTTCTTTTTCACTGTAGCCTCTTTTTAAGAGATGCATTTCAAATTCACGTAGAATACTTAGTAGAGTATTTTCATTGCTTGTATTTCTTAAATGGCGTATAGTTTCGCCTTTGATAAATCCTTTGAAAACAGAGGAATTATGAGCACTGCTCGTTCCAAATATTGGAATGTATTTGTTGGTTTTATATAGGTTTTGAAGTCAAGGATTAGATTTGATTGAAATCTATTTCCTTTAAACACCGTTGTATCGAGAAAATTAATTTCTTGTGTAGAGAATTTTTGACGATTTCAATTGTATTTCTTTCACAGGTATGTGTATTTTTATTTAAAATCATCAAAAATTGATGGAAGCAAAAATTAACTTGGGACAGACTATAATAAAATATATATTCATTAATTCATAACCCCCAAAATATTAATTTTAATACTCTACCTCATCTGGGAGCATGGTTTTTAAACAGTAAAAGGACCTGTCACTCAGTTTGTATGGTCTTATCTTGCTACACAGATGATCTACCCACTGCGTTTTTGAGCTCAAATATCATCAACTGAGAAGTGAAAATGTAATGTTTAGTACTCAAACTAATCACATTCATTTTACAATTGTAAAGGGCACCCACATTTATTTTGTGTTGTGTTCACCGTGAGTTCTCTGTGTAATAAAATATGTAATAATTTGTGGTCAGGTCCATATCTAATACCATTTTACATACGGTAATATGTTATTATCCTACATTCCTTTTAACTTGGATTTAACTGACAGTAGGCATCATTAAATAGATATTAACGTGTTACTGCAATTTGATTCTGCTTAGATAATACAATAGTCATTCAATATAAAAGAAAATCATAATTTCAAAATAAGATATTTAAAAAAGTAGGGATATTTGAACAGTTAATAACAGCAGGGTAGCACAGCGATAGATATCCTGACTAGAGCTGCTGGGGCCTAGTTCAAATTCTGGTCCAGCCATATATCTTCTTTCATTTGTATTTATATGTTCATTCATTCTTTCCTATTAAATATACATGTACAATTATTTATAATGTCATTCTTAAGTTCTAATTTATGTCCCCTTAACCTACCTCCCCTTATCATTATTAATAAAACTAGACATCATTGAAATGGTGATCATCTCAAAGGGCCTGCTCAAATAATGGACAGTAGGATGAAAAGCATTTCTGAATCAGAGAATTTTGCTTTGACTTGGACCTTAACTTAGAAATTTAAGAGAACTCATTACCCCTTTATACCTTTAGATAATTTTTTTCAATTTAAGCAAGATTAAGCAAATAGGAAATAATTCATGGTCAAAAACTAGGTAATACAGATATCTGCTATGACCTTCACATTTGATCTTCTGTTGAACCTTGGTTCAAGGATACTGCACAAACTTTACCCAAAAGATCTGTTATAATGTGAAGTAGGGGCCAGAGAACACTAAGTGGGGAGTATATATGCTCTAGGATTTTTTGTGTGGTCCAATATGACCTTGACCTACAAACATCTATCAAATCACTGCATACTTTGACCAAAGGCACCCTTTGGGTGATGTATGATCCAGATTGGGCCAAAGGGCCCGGAGAAAAGATATGCTCTGGACAATATATCTCGAATGGACGAAAGGATGGACAGACTGATCACTATAGGTTGTCCGCAGAGCAAGCCCTAATGACCAGATATGATTGACATGCTTTATAACATATTGCCTTCGGGTGAAGTTTGCTTGATGACTGCATGCCTTCTCAATGCTGAATGGTGCTCAATACATTGATTTAGTACAACAAAAAGGCCTTTAATGACATTTATAAATGTAATCGTAAAGTGGTTATTGTAACGTTACGGCACCAATGTAATCGTATAGTGGTTATTACTTTTATTTATACCAAGAGTTCCATGATATTCTTACGTCTCTAGTCACTAAAGTTTAGTCAGTCTCAAATCTGTCACTTTTCTTAGTCTAAATCCAAAACTCCATAATAATGTGAAGGTTCTAGAAATTTATATCAACGCTCAATCAACCTGTCAGATATTTACGAGTATTTCAAAATCACACCAACTCTACTCCAAGTTCCAGATACAGGTAAATGAAAACACTTGTTATGGATCCATAGATTTATTAATGAGCAACTGTTATATACACAAATATACAGCTATACAAACTTCCCGTTATCACCATCCTTACCAAGTTGCAACGTAAATGTAAGCCTCCGTTAAAGTCAATTTAAAGTCCAATTAACCCAAACCTAATGCCAACCCACTTAGCACGGACTAAATGTCTAGCATGCTGCACAATGGAAATTTACGGCACAATTAACAAAATACTTAGCAAGGCAATGCACGAGACGGGAAACTGCCGGACGAAGGCAAATCCTAACTTTATATAAACCGCGCACTGGGGGTGTGTTTCTCTTAACCAATCAGAATGATTACATGTATTTATAACTCGAACCAGCTTTTCCCCACATCATTATGAGTAACACAGACACCTTCCGAATGATACTTAAACAAATACAACCAATCATATTTATCGTTACGTTTTGCTTAAGCTATAGACGAATATGTGTTTGACATGTGACCATGCTAAATATAATCCTATCACATAAACAAGACCAACTGTCAAACGGGTTTCATATTAAGCAAAATAACATCTGGGGCACTATGGTTGAGATTGACATTATTTTTTTTAAATGATTTATAATTATTTGAGATTATTAAATCATACAAGATGTGCAACACTGTTAAAAAATACTCACTGCATTGTGGGTTTTCAGTTCTCCCATCACTAACACCCTACCCATATAATTCTGGATCTTCTGCAGATTCCGCTCCTATCAAAATTTCTTCTTGCCCTGCAGGTTTATATAAAACTGTATATTTGTATATAGTTTTAACATACAAAATATTCTTTCAACAAGTGTATGTTTAAAAATTTAATAAAGATTGCTGTTATAAACTAAATTCACTTTAGCTACTACAGTGTATTCACTAGATGATGTTTTTTCAGATAACAGTGTTTCACCACACCTTACTTCATCAGCATAAATCAATGGGCTTTTTAGATTTCTTTCTTCCATCTTCTGTAAGAAAAAACAATCATAAAAGCTGCAGTTATTTAAGACACTATAAATCTTAATTTGAAATAGGATTTTTTAAACTTTACCTGTAAATGTATTAATATTCTGTAGAAGCAGAAATATTTGTTAAGGATTAAATTTCGTTATTTTCGTAAGCAGTATAAATCAACAAAATTAAATCCATGATGAATTTTTAACCCAAGTATTAATGAATACAGAGAGACTACGATATGATGAAATTAGAAGCCAATGAAATATCTTACTTCGTTTAAAAACAACGAAATTTTGACCTAACAAAAAAATATATGTGCTTCTACATGCAGTATACTTAAGTGTATCATGTATTTAATCTTTAAATTTGCTATATTAAGAAGTCTTGGACATTAGCCATTAAAGAAAAATATTCTAGCTTGAAGTTTTTCTCTTCAAAAATTGTCAGGAGGTACATATTACATTTACATCATGATGTAAAAATTTAATACCTCTTCTACTCTTAACCCCCTGAGGTTTACGTTTTTCCCTTTTCTTTCTTCTTGATGGAAGGGATCGATTTTTTTTTGCCTGCAGCCTTTTTACCCTCAAAGAAGTTGTCCTCACTAAAAGACCTTTATGCTTGGGGATCAATTTCTGGATTGTCTTGCAGACCTTAAAATTAATATATGAACCAGCTGTTCTTGATTGGGGACAAGATATATAGAAGATGAGATGTTTTTTAATAATTGAATAAAGTTCAGTCTTAAATTGGATTTGGTACATGTACTTGATTTTGGTCTTGGAATATTATTTTCTGCCTCTCTTTCTGCCTCAACATCATTAATATCATTTTCATCAGTCCTTGGTCTAGAACTTCTTGGTGGAGAAATCTCTACAGCTTGTTTAAGGATATCTATATCTATTTTGAAGCGTGGACATTCTATATAATCTAGGTGTAAAAACTCCCAACTATATATGGCCAGGAAAATGAAAGAAAATACTACCCATGTGTTTACAGGGAAGGTGGCATTTACTCCAATCTAGGCACGAGCAGCTGATGGCATTAATTCTTCTAGCTCTCCAAATCCAAAAGGTAGAAGTTCTAACCATCAGAAATTGGGACATGAAATTCTCCACTTGGCAATGATGTTAATGCAGTAATAGGCAGATATGGACATTTCGGTGGAATTCGTTTCATGCAATGTTCCAAGAAGAATTTTGGCCTGTTGCCCAAAAATTCAGGAATATGAGCTGAATATTTCTTGTACTCTCCCATGCTCTGAATATTGTACTAAATGTATCTATAATGCAATACAAAAACAATTTAAAGAAAAAAAAAATAACAAATGAGAAACAAATTCTTTTTTTTAAATTTTAACTTTTCAATACTATTACAATAAACTATTAATAATAAATTTGATTAAAATCCTACACTAAATTGCTAAAAAATGAGCCTAAATATGTCATACTGTGAAATGTCAATAATACCTCCTGTCATAAGTGCATTTAGTTTAGAAACACATTAATATATTACTGCTTTTATATAGGAATAACGTGAATTCTACAGCGAACCGTACACGCATTATTTTCGCGCATGTAACAATTTTTAATGTTACCCATTGCTAAGTGCGTTGCTAACGCTGAGGGTAATAGAACGGATTATGAACTGCCTCTTAACCAATCAGATTTCAGTATTTAACATGAAAGTATAACAATATTCTTTACAATCCTATCGTATCGTGTATCACTCCTATCGTATTGTGCGTGTATACTATCTTATCGTGCGTTAATCCTATCCTATCGTGCGTTAATCCTATCAGGTTTATCGTTTAATTTTAACAGTTTTTCCGTTTATCCATTTGTGTAAATCGTATCATGTCTTTTCATCAGCAATTACATTTATTTCGATGTTACAAGTCGTTCCGTGCACCATATGCGAAAATTTATCGAACAAGAATTGTAAAATTCTATCCAGCTTTCTATTATGATACTTAATTCTTATTCTTTAGATAAAAAATAACCAATAGTACATGTAAATCATATCTGTAAGCAGTGGAAGTGAATAATTAATGTAAACTATCGACGTTTTTAGGAACAAGGTAGCATATTCACCTGCATATCGATTATATTAAATCTTACGCAGAGTGTATATCTGCGTAAACATTAACTTGTATATGTAACATACACTACACTCTCTCCCTCTCATTCCATTCTCCGTTCTATATCCCCCACTCAGAACAATGAAGACGAAATTATATAATATTATGTATTTTTCAGAGAATGCAGTTCTATATCATACATGTACTGATGCACAGTTTCAAATATAAAGATTTTTATATGTTCATATGCCATTTCAAAATCCTGGGTATGGGGGATTTGTCAGGCCTTGTAAGCTCGTCCTTTGTTTGTGTTCTTTCTCAAATTCTGCCATTGTCAGTTTATTCATGAAGTTTTAATCGTTTAAAGCGATTAAATGTTTATCATTAACATCGTTTATCCTATCCTATCAGGTATCAATCCTGTCGTATCGTGCGTGTATACTGTTCTATCGTGTATTAATCCTTAATCCTATCGTGCGTGAATCCTATCCTATCGTTTATCTTGTAAAAAATAATGTTGCGGGTACTGTATACAATTTTATTTACATTCAATGAATATTTCCCCTTATGTTTGCATTCATCTTCGCTAGCCAAGGGTTTTCGGTCCACTTTGCTCCCCATAAAGGAGCAAAGTGGACCGAAAACCCTTGGCTAGCGAAGATGGCCGGTTTGCATTGGAAATCTGCGACTTTCAATTTCCTATGTTTGCATTTGCAAATATGTTTCCTTATATGAACCTAAAGAATAGCGAAAACGTTCAATTCTGTATGAACAGTTCCATGACATCACAATCAGGTCATAGCACACGTGTATCGCTTGTATTATTGTTAACATAAAATCTCTGTAATTTTAACAGTTATGAACAATTTGTCTATTTCAAACGTAAATATACCGGTAAGTAAAAAACAGCAATTTTAAAAAGTTCACTGGGATTTGAAGTTGGTTTGTACGTGATCAAATCTACTGAGAAGCCCTTTGGGCTTAACAGGATTTGATCACGTGACCAACCAACT
This sequence comes from Magallana gigas, assembly GCF_963853765.1. Lineage (NCBI taxonomy): Eukaryota > Metazoa > Mollusca > Bivalvia > Ostreida > Ostreidae > Magallana > Magallana gigas. The sequence goes on from NC_088862.1 coordinate 19,680,349, forward strand.
TCATATCCCGTAGAACTTTTAAAACTGCTGTTTATTTCTTAAATGAACACAGGTTAGATGATGAGTTTTATTATGACGTCACAAACTTCGAAGTGCAACATCACAAGCAAATTTAAAATCAGAGATCACCCTTGTGGCTGTTACAATATGGCTCTTCCATAAATTGAACTTACACTTACTAGGATAATACAGTAATTTTGAGGTATAAATCACATTGCAGACAAAGCAAGAATTAAGAAGAATTATAAATTTAAGCATTAAATGCTTATTTGGGGATGTCGTAGGTCCAATAACACCAGGTCAGGCAGACAAATTATCATACCACGCCTACGCGCAGTGTTCAATTTGTCTGCACTGCCTGGTGTGTTATAGGACCGACAACATCCCAAAATAAGCATTCATTGCTTAAATTAACCATGATTTTTAAAAAAGGTTAAAAATTTACATTTAACCATTCAAATAATGTTTGCAGATGAGTTAATACATTAGTATCATATAATGCTACAACAGCAATTAGCTAGCAATGGTAATATTAGTATTAATTGGCTTGTTCTTAGTTAACAAGGTTTTTTTAATTTTGAAATTATAAATATAGAATTAAGGAAATCTTTTACTGTTTGTGTGATTCTGGCAAATAATTTGAAATCAACACAGACAAGGTCGAAGAAAGAGATCCGTCTCTGTATTTGGCTTAGTATGTTTTCTAGAACTCATGATGCTGTCTCTCTAACACATTTGTATAGTTGTGACTCTAGTATTCAATCGTGAGCTGCGAAAACACCACATCCCCCTCTGAAACAATGTTTATCAAGAGTTACACATACATGTATGTATACCATGGTACATACATGTAATTGCATTTTATGATTGTTTATTTAATATATTATGTGACCATGTTATCCTTGATTTTTTTAGTAACCCCCACCTGGGCATCACATAACTATTTCGATATCTCTCTCATGGTACTTAAATTATCTAATTTAATTGTTAAAACAATATAAAACAAAGAGTAAGTTCTTTCTTCACAAGATATCAGTAACTCTAATCAAATCATGTACCTGTATTTTAATTTACTTGTAACAATGGTCATATATACTCTGCATTGTATAAATGATAATATTTGTAGGAGCTGAAATACCTTTGCATTTTTCAGCCATTTCCAGTCAAACCATTTCTGTAGCAGAGTACTTTCTTTCCAGTGAGTAGATGCCTTAAGATTCTGCACATGAACATGAAACTCACTCTCGGTAGCTGGTGAATGGGCTATTTTCCTGAGCCTACAATAACAATAAAATATGATTTAGCAAACATATATACTGTAGAATCATTCATTTTCGTCGTGACCAATTTTCGTGGATTGCTAAAATTTTATAGGTTCCTGGGGACGTAATTTCGTATATTCTCTTAAACCTACAGAGAAAATATTACTTTATTACCCTAATTTATTAATTTGTGGAGGATGTTAATTTGTGGAAGATTCCACGAAAATTGAGCCACCACGAAATCTAATGATTCCACATTATATAAATGTTGATGTACATGTAATCATATATGTACCAAATAAGATCAACTTACAGTTCAAGAACTTCCATTTGGACAGTAGTCAGACCATGTTTTCCAGCTTTCATCCACCTGGTCCATGCCTGATCCCTGTGAAAATCACAGAGTAAACTCTCACAATCTGGAAATCAAAGTACTGAAGAACTGACAGGAGTTGATTTTGTCGATGTCTATTTATTTTAAAATCAATGATATGTTATTTTGCATGACAAGTACATTTTAATTTTTAGTCGTTGAGTTTTAAGCAAGATACAGGGCTTACATTTCTTTGTCATGTAAACAAGGCTTGTGCCCTGTTTTTGGGTTCAATATACCAGTAAAAAATCTTTTTCAAGATGGTTTGTCTATCTTATTATTCATTTTAAGCCTAAATAAACAGTTCTTAACGATTTACACATTCATTTTAGGTGTAAAACTGGAATTTTCACTTCAACATTCAAAATGTAAACAAACGCTTTGTTTACATAGCGATGAATTGTAAGCTCTACAACTCGCTTATATTAACTCATCAAATGACACTCAAATTTTGATTGCCTATTAAAAATGCCTTACTGAAGCATTGTGAACATTAAAATCGAAAAAATAATTTTTGAACAAAATCGTGACCATGCCCCTTTAAAGGTATTTTAAATTTGCCAAAATCTCCAGCTTGTCGAAGTCCGTCATGAAGTACTGGGGATTTCATTCTGGATTCCATTTCTTTACCATCTGCAGTCCTTCTTTTACATTCTCTCTATTCACATTGGCAACAACAAATGAAGCGATGATGGAATATCCTACATTTGTGTGCACACAAATTCTGTATTGGCAGATTTTGTAAAGTTTTTGAGCAAGATCCACTGTACTCAGTTGTCAAGATACTTTAATACTGGTTTGCCAATTTGATCAGAGTTAAGGCTATTTTTGCTTAGGTGAGCCTCTTGTTTACATAGCGATAACAATGTGGGTTTCAAGCATGCATTTGACAATGAGTGGTTAACACTCCGCATTGATTACAATAGTTTCAAAAATGTCATCGACATCACCGCCTCGATAAAAGAAAAGATTTTTCTAAGTTTAATGCTGACTGGAGAGAACATAAATAGGCATTATGCCTGCTGTTCAATCCATTTCAATGTATCTATATACTTGAATAAAATACTTCTTAAATTAACGCTGACTGGCTGAAAGTATTTGACTTTCTTCATAGATCAAAAAAAGGGGATCAGTATGCGTTTTGTCATACTCATTCTCTAATAATTACTGTATATTAATTTCCACGATTATGATTTTGTTTTGTTTTTTTTTTGTTCTATTATCATGCCAGCGTTGACTCCCTCTAGATGGGACACCAGTCCTTTGCAGGTTAATTCCCAGCATTCTCTGCACATCTTACTTAGCTTTGAATTTGGCCAAGAGATTCAAAATTATGGATGATGAGGATCTGGATGCCTTGGGTGACGAGTGTCATGATTTGTCTGTTTCCCTCATGATGACCTACCATCATTTGAAGACCAAAATATCAACAGATTTTGGCTGGACATGTCAAGGATGAAGTTGGCAAACGATTAACTTAGATTTCCCAAACTTTGTTCTATTATAATATTTGCCATGACTTTTTTCAACTCATATGCAGAATGTGAAAAGGTGTTTTCTCATTTGAAAAAAATACAGACAAGTTTCAGATCTGAACTATCAAATGACACTATTTCTTCAATTTTGGCCACCAAGTTAAATAATAACAAAAGTTGTTTTGAATCAATTCCAAAAAGACCACTCTAAAAAAAGCAAAGCTAATTACAAAATCCTACTCCAATAAACACAAATAAATCTTTCTTTGCATGTGGTAATAGTGTTATTGTTTCATTTATTGCATTCCTTCATATTCCTTATTTAACCATTAGCTTTACATGAAAATTGAAACGCGCCGTGCGCAATGCTACGGCTTTTGAGTCTACCTATTTTTCATCACTGGAGGTTAATATGTATGGTATGGTCAGGTAAGGTAATGTGAATTTCCAGGTTTTTCACAAGAGGTCCTTCCTCAGACACCCTCTGGTGGAGGAGTTTTGATAGCTGTTTTCTCCTCCAAGAAGAATCATTTCCTACAATCTGGAAAATGCTATTCATAAATTCATTTTCTTTGTGGGCAGCAACAATGGTCTCGGAAGTTTCCTAAAAATTATAGAAAAAAAATTATTGGCCATCTACTTTTTCATACAAATCTCATGCTCCTCTCTCCCTCATGCTCCACTCTCTCATTCTCACTCCACTCTACCCCTTACACTCCACTCTTTCCCTCACACCCCACTCTCTCCCTCATACTCAACTCTCCTCCTCTCTCCACTACCCCCACTCTCTCCCTCACACCCCATTATCTCCCTCAGACTCAACTCTCCTCCTCTCTCCACTACCCCCACTCTCTCCCTCACACCCCATTATCTCCCTCAGACTCAACTCTCCTCCTCTCTCCACTACCCCCACTCTCTCCCTCACACCCCATTATCTCCCTCAGACTCCACTCTCATTCCAACCTATCCCTCACAGCCCACTCTCTCCCCTCTCCCCCTTACATCCCATTGGCGGATCCAGAGGGGGGGTTCCGGGGGTCGGAACCCCCCCTTTCTCTGGGACATATGAATTATTTGGAAAACTTGTAATGCCTATTTAAAGGCAATTTTTCCCATTTATACCATAATACTTTAATTATTTCAAATAAATGCTTTTAAAATTGCTTATTTAAAGAATTTCTTATGCGGGTTATGCTATTTTTCTGGAATGCTAGCTACCTTAATACCTGAATCACAAACGAAGCCCCCCCCCCCCCAAGAATAGGAAATTACGTTATAAAAATACCGTGTAAGGGGTTTATATGTAAACCATTATATAAATGCACAACTTTTCACAACTTTCTTGAATATGATCGCATCTGTACTAGTGCCAGGTAATGTTGCGCACCATTACAGAGGTCACATCAAGTTCCCTGGGACGACTATTGCTTGTACCATTGTATTACACATGTACAATCTATTCAGCAGATAAAGTATCCCCATGCATTTTTTGTCATATCCTATCATTTAGACCTTTATTTAAGAATGCAATCAATAGAAATCAAAATCGATAAATAGTTCAGAATTTAAACATCATAGACATAAAAAAAATTACCAAAAAATTCATATTTATAATAGCTTGTCGTAATAAGTCTGAATCATTTTGTTTTTGTTTTTTGTTTTTAGTGTTTCTTTCTATTAAGCATAGACGCACGTTCTCATTGCTGGAGACTTGTTTTTTTTCTAAGGCTAGAAATTGTGCAAATCTTCCTTACCGAACCCAAAACGCTTAATAAATGCAGTGCACTCTGATATTAAAATAGGTATGAAATACATGTAGATATTGACGAGATAACTGTTAATTAAATTTACGCATGGAAAACGTTCAAAAGGCCTTGTTTGTTGAAAAATAATGAATTTTGCACGTATTGATTATCATTAATTGGAACCCCCCCTTTTCCAAATTGCTGGATCCGCCTCTGCATCCCACTCTCCTTCTCTAACTCCACTCTCTCCCTCTCACTCCATGCTCCCCCTCTCACTCCACTCTCCTTCTCCTCCTTACACCCCACTCCCCCCCCCCCCTCACACCCCAATCTCTTACTCACACACCCCACTCTCTCTCTCTCACCCTTACACCCAACTAACACCCTCACTCTCTCCCTTACACCCAACTCTCTCCCTCACCCTTACACCCAACTCACACCCTATTCTCTCTCCCTCACATCCCACTTTCACTCCCCATTCTCTCCCTTACACCCCACTCTCACCCTCAGACTCCACACCCCCCTCTCATTCCATTCTCCCTCTCCCTCACATTCCACTCTCCCCCTCACACCCCACTCTCTCCCCTATCCCCCTTACACTCCACTCTCCTCCACTTACTCCCTCTCACACCCCACTCTCTCCCTTACACCCCACTCTCCCCCTCACGCAATCCACTCTCTCCCTCTCACTCCATGCTCCCCCTCTCACTCTACTCTCTCCTTCTCCCCCTTACACCCCACTCTCTCACTCACACCCCAACTCTTACTCCACTCTCCCAAGCCCACTCTCTCCCTCACCCTTTCACCCAACTCACACCCATCTCCCGCCCCCCTTTACATCCCACTCTCTCCTCACACCCTACTCTCTTACTCATACCTCCATTCTCTCCCTCACCCTTAGACCCAACTCATACCCTCACATCCAACTCCTTTCCACTCTCCCCCTTACACCCCACTCTCCCCTTTACACCCCAACTCTCTCCCCCTCCCCCTGACACCCCACTCACACTCTCTCCCTCACACACCCCACCCTCCCCCTCCCCACTCCACCCCTCACATCCCACTCTCTTACTTGCACAGCCACCCTCCACATCAGATCCCACTCTCTCCCTCTCACACCCCACTCTCCCCTCACACACCCCACCCTCCCCCTCACACCCCACCCTCCCCCTCACTCACACACCCCACTCTCTCCCTCTCACATCCCACTTTCACTTGCACACCCCACTCTCCCCCTCACTCACACACCCCACTCCACTCTCCCCCTCTCACACCCCACTCTCTCCCTCTTACACCCCACTCTCCCCCTTACACCCCACTCTCTCCCTCTCACACCCCACTCTCTCCCTCTCACACTCCACTCTCCCCCTCACACACACCCCACTCTCTCCCTCTCACTTGCACACCCCACTCTCCCCCTCACTCACACACCCCACTCTCTCCCTCTCACACCCCACTCTCTCCCTCTTATACCCCACTCTCCCCCTTACACCCCACTCTCTCCCTCTCACACCCCACTCTCCCCCTCACTCACACACCCCACTCTCTCCCTCACTCACACACCCCACTCTCTCCCTCTCACTTGCACACCCCACTCTCTCCCCCCCTCACACCCCACTCTCACACTCCCCCTTTCACACCCACTCTCACACACCCCAACCTTCCCCAGCGCCCCACTCTCCCCCTTGCGCCCCACTCTCACATCCCACTTGCACCCCATCTCTCTCCCCCTTGTGCCCCACTCTCTCCATTTCACACCCAACCCCTTTGTGGCCCCACTCTCTCACCCCACTTGTGCCCCAATCTTTCACTCCCCCTTGTGCCCCACTCTCACCCACCCCAACCCCCTCCACTTGCGCCCCACTCCCTCCTCTTGTGCCCCACTCTCACCCCCCTTATTACATCCCACTCTCCCCCTCACACCCAACTCTTCCTCTTGTGCCCCACTCTCACCCTCACCCCACGCTCACTCCCCAACCCCCCACTCTCGCTCTCCCACACATCACTTTCCCCCTCACTTACTAGTAGGGGGAAAGAGTTGGGATTGAGGGCAAGAGGGGGATCAAGATGGGGGAGTGGGGTGGGGGAGTGAGAGTTGGATGAAAGCATGAGAGAGGGAGAGAGAGAGAGAGAGAGTACTACACTATCTTTCCACTTTCACCAATACTTACCCCCCCCCCCACTTCCTTACTCAAAGATAACAACAAACCAAGGAACTTTAATAATATAAACTCAAACGTATAAACATATAAGTCCAAACATAAAAACTTTGATCATTAGATAGAATACAGTCTTTTGTGCCAACCATGGATTATCATCCAACATCCATCCATAAATTGACCATGATAAGTTTCTCTTCAGTCTATATTTTTTCCAGAATTCAAACGCACGCAATGATGACTCATTGTCTCGAAGAATTCCAAAACAAACAGTTGCGTTTCGGGGATCCTGAATGATGAATCCTTTGGTTATTCTTGATGCTCCAACAGAGATTATGTTTGGTTATCTTTGGTACCTACAATTGTAATAAACATTAATAACCAAATATCTACATGTAGACTTTTTTTGTTAAGGAGGCTGGATGGTATTTAGTAAAAAAAAAAATCATCTTATTTAAGCTTGATAATTTAAACAAGGGCACCGCAAAGTGGAGCATCCCCTTGCGAAATGAAAATATTATAATAATAATAATAATTGCAAGTTTTTATATAGCGCTTTTAAATTGCAATGCATTTCTCAAAGCGCTTTTACAATTATTACCCCAGCAGACCTTAAAGCATTCCAAAGCCTTCTCAGTGCGGCAGCCGTTAAGGCGCTCAGACACTCACATTCTGACAATATCTTTCACTGTCTATAGCCAGGTACCCATTTTACACTTGGGTGGAGTGAGGAAATACATGTAAAGTGTCTTTCCCAAGGACACAACGTCGACCTGTCGCGGCCAGGATTCGAACCCACTTTGAATTAAAATATTTTGTTTATTCCTATCCCCATGCATGCTCTGGGTGTATCCATGGGAGATGGGTGCATTAATGTGGTTGAACAATTCCTCCCATTACTAGCGAAAACACACCACAAACGTGTTAAACTTAGGGCATGCTTAATTAAGCTTTACTTGGTGTACACCGGTATACACTGGTGTAAAAATTTTGTATTGTATATCAAGTCCTTTCAATAGTGTAGTGTACATGGTGTAGGGAAGTTAAGAATAAATATGACGGAAAAGGGTGCAGATTTATCAAAGAATCTGCTGTTCTGCGACAATTAATAGGTTTTTTGTGATATAAATGCAATAAAATAAACACACATTTCAAATTTAATGACTTTCATACAAACGACAACTTTTATGTGACTTCTAATCCGTTACATTACTTAAAATCATTTTCCAAGTTTCCATCATAACATTCGTACGCCATATTGGTTTCAGTGCTACACCCAACAACACATGCCCCTGACTCGGTGTAGAAAAGTGTACACCTTAATGCTACACCTTTGCACCTGATTTACAAAAGTGTACACGGTGTACACCTTTTGGTAAAATCAAGCGTGCCCATCAGTTATAATGTTTTATAAATTCTCTTTATCCAGTGACATACATTACACATTTAGACAATGAAAATGAAATGTAACTTTGATCTCGTGAATTCTTATATAAGTCTGCTCTATGAGAAAATTCAAGTTACATGACGTAATTTTAACCCCAATATTTTAAAAAGAACAATGTATCTTTAGCGATTTACATGAAATGAATTCCCAGTTAATCATGTTGACAATATTTGTCAAAGTCTCTTCTGAATTAAGAACCTGTTGTTCTTCTCCAAGGAATTTGTTAAATATAGCCCGAAATTTGGCTCAGACAGCTGCTTGCTTTGATTGAATTAGGAGGAACTTAAGGTGGAATATCCCTCCGATATGAGAGATAACTTCTGTAGAAGATAATCTCACTCGTTTCTGTTAACTCACAATTATTAAGGCATATAACAACAAGGGAGGCGGTGCTGGGCCCCAATATATGTTGGAAGACGACATTTATATTCTAAGATAGAAAAAGAAATTTTCAAACGGAACGATCGAACTGAACATCAACTTTTAGCAGGTGGAAAAAAAGTAAAGATTGAAAACTTTTACAAAAAAATTGCAAGAAGCGAATTATATTGATCAAATTTTTATGAGGCAATATCTGCATGAATATCCCCCTCCCCCATATGGATTAATTTAAAAAATACAAAAAAACTAAATTTTATGTACTAGTTTGAAACTTATAACATTTTAAATGTTTAAAATTGAATAAGGGTTTTCTATTCTGAGAGAGCAGATATGGGACAACAAAACTTAAAACAAGAGGCCCATGGGCCACATCGCTCACCTGAGGAACAATAGGTATGATAAAGTCAGCTTAATGGAGTCATAATACAAACAATCTGGACAATGTACAATAATACATGTAGATCCTGTATAAATAAAATCCATTTTTCCCCCTTGGAACTCGGATAGCCCTGATTGCTGCCAATATTTACAAGAGCAGACTTGAATCACCGCTCCTGCACATATATAGGGACTCAATGTTACGCAGGGAGGGATGACCGCACACCTACGCTACTCAACAGGTTCCAACGTTAACGCAAGCAGGGATGACCGCACACTTGCGCCAACAGCTCAACCTAACGCAAGCAGGGAGTGCCACACACTTGTGCTAGAAAGGCCTGAACACCAGCAGGGATGACCATACAAAGCACCACCGCCGCAACCACCACCAATACAAGCAGGTATGACTGCACACTTGTATTAATGCGATACAGGGCAGGAATGACCGCACACTCTGTATCGAAGATTAGATAGAGCAGGGATGTCCACACACTCAATCTATTAGTACCTGTTCAAATTTAACCCCAAACAGTCGCTCTTCATAATGCTATAGACACTGTCCCTATATATGTGCCGGCCTAAAATAATTCATAGTATCTAAAAATTGGAAATCAAAAATAAACAAACTAATCCGGCCTAACCCAAAACTTCTTATGCAGAACAACTTATATACATTAAAGTTTTATTATTGTATAAAAATAATCATCACAATAATTGGTTAACAGTGGATGCATTAATTAAAATAATCAAGAATCAATAAATCAAGGGCAATAACTCACTACAGTAATACAAAAAGATTCTAATGAAAAAATAGCTGCCTGCTTCAATTTTATAGTCATATCAAATGTTGAGTATTGCAGTTCTCAAAAAGATCCTTTACAGTTGTTTATATATGGGATATTTAGCTACATCAAACTCTGAACCTTCTTGTGAGACCGAAGAATTGTCCTGGAGCCAAAGTCTTAACAATTATAAAGAATCATCTTGCTGATTAGTTTCTGAGAAGAAGATTTTTAAAGATTTACTCTATATATTTCTATGTAAAACTTTAACACCCCCCCCCCCCATGTGGCCTCACCCTACCCCCAGGGATCATGATTTTCACAACTTTGAATCTACACTACCTGAGGATACTTCCACATAAGTTTCAGCTTTCCTGGCTGATTAGTTTCTGAGAAGAAGATTTTTAAATATTTACTCTATATATTCCTAGGTAAAACTTCGACCCCCCCATTGTGCCCCACCCTACCCCCAGGGATCATGATTTTCACATATATATATTTCTATGTAAAATTTTAACACCCCCCCCCCAATGTGGCCTCACCCTACCCCCAGGGATCATGATTTTCAAGTTTCAGCTTTCCTGGCTGATTAGTTTCTGAGAAGAAGATTTTTAAAGATTTACTCTATATTTTCCTATGTAAAACTTCGACCCCCCCTTGTGGCCACACCCTACACCCAGGGGTCATGATTTTCACAACTTTGAATCTACACAACCTGAGGATGCTTCCACACAAGTTTCAGCTTTCCTGGCTGTTTAGTTTCTGAGAAAAAGATTTTTAAAGATTTACTCTATATATTCCTATGTAAAATTTCGACCCCCCATTGTGGCCCCACCCTACCCCCGGGGGTCATGAATTTCACAACTTCGAATCTACACAACCTGAGGATGCTTCCACACAAGTTTCAGCTTTCCAGGCTGTTTAGTTTCTGAGAAGAAGATTTTTAAAGATTTACTCTATATATTCCTATGTAAAACTTCAACCCCCCATTGTGGCCCCACCCTACCCCCGGGGGTCATGAATTTCACAACTCTGAATTTACACTACCTGAGGATGCTTCCACACAAGTTTCAGCTTTCCTGGCTCTCTGGTTCTTGAGAAGAAGATTTTTTAAAATATCTCGAAATTTTTCATTAATTTCTAATTATCTCCCCTTGAAAACGGGTGTGGTCCTTAATTTTCACAACTTTGAATCCCCTTTGCCTAAGGATGATTTGTGCCAAGTTTGGTTGAAATTGGCCTAGTAGTTCTTGAGAAGATGTTGAAAATGTGAAAAGTTTACGGACGGACAGACGGACAGACAGACGGACAGACGGACAGACGGACGACAGACAAAATGTGATCAGAATAGCTCACTTGAGCTTTCAGCTCAGGTGAGCTAAAAACAAACAATATTGCATTTTATTCAAGACAATACATGTATATCCCTATGTAGAGAACATATCAATTTAACTGGAAGATCATTCATTTGATCCCCTTTAAGAGTTTTAATAATTAAAATGTTCAGATTTACATTTGTAGCATTTCTAAAACATATCGATCCTTTTACTATTAGCTTATCTTTTCTGAAAAATTAGAAACTTTGGCAATGTATTATGTACTGTATGTAAATTAAAACCTTTAATAGTCTATTATAATAAAAGAAAGATAACTCTTAATTGCTATTGATATTGACTTTGATGAAAATCAATATGAATTTTTTTGAAAAATACAGGTATATGGAAAAATTAATAGCAGCGGGATATTACACTTTAATCTCCTGCTTGCTTCAGATTTTCACTTTGGACAATCCTTCCAACTCCCCATTTCTCAATAAACGACTGATACGATAATTATTATTGTAAAGAAACTATCTTACATGTACTTCACAGAAATATATATAACATCAGGTGCCTGTCATGGTAATTAAAATGTTTATTTATTAATATCATTAATATTACTATATTTTAAGAAAAAAATTCAGGTTATAGCAAGAGGTACTGTGACTTCGTCATGGTGAGTATTTTATATTAAAACTATAATCTGCTTCAAAAATCTCTTTTTATATGGAGAAAATACATTATTTTAAAGCAATATGAGCTGCAATTTTCATGTTGAAATTTTTTTTATAAAAAGATATTTTCTACTAAAATGAAAAAAAAAATATCATAGTTTTAAAATTTCTGTTAGCCATATTTTTGTGGGAAAAGCCGTGAAGAAGTTTTAATTGGAGCAAAATTGAAATATTGTCGTCCTATACAAAAAATGATCTGCTATCATAAAAAATTCAAATTGCTATCATATGATAGCAATTCGAATTTTTTATGATAGCAGATCAATTTTTTTCCTTAGAAGAGATATCTTTCTTCTGACAAAAATTGCTGATTTTTTCATATCTTATTTATCATAAAAGTTTAAGTTACATGCAGATTTATCATACTAGCAGGTTTTTGCAGCAAAATAAAAATCTAAAAAATACAGCTCATATTGCTTTAAAACATTTCAATGGATAACGAAAAAAGGCCTGATTTGATCTGAATTAACTAATTTAATTTATCACTTGCAAGAAGATTAGATAAATTTACATAAGGGCAACGTTAAATGATGCACTGTGCAATTTTAGTCGAAACTGATTCAGAGCTTAAAATAGTATAAAAACGTAAAGAATTAAGGCAGAGAACGACAACAAGTCAGATAAGAGAAGCTCACTGTCACTGATAATATACTGCATGTATGTCTGTCACGGTTTCTCCTTTTCTTCAATTTTTGTTTTTATTGATAAATTGGTTTTCACAATTATTTTCATGTCGAACTATAATTTCATTAATAAAATTAAAAAACAAGAGGCCACATCGCTCTCCTGCATTAGAGTTCCTTGTTACATTCTATTTCATAGCATATGCTACCGGTATTTCTATTTTAAACTTAATTTGAACCCCTTCTGGGGCCCCAGTATTAGTCCAGAGTTTATGGTTGGCTTTAACAATTTATAGAATCTACACTATTTGAGGATCCTTGCATAGTAATCTCAAAAACTGTAGCATCGTAGTTCTCCAAAAAAAACTTCTTAAAACATTTGGAAGATATATTTTTATGTTAAACTTTGAACCCATCTTGGGGCCCCAGTATTAGTCCAGTGGTCACAGCTTTATTTATTTAGAATCTACATTTGGATAGAAATCTCACAAATTGAAGCAAATTGTAGTTCTCCATTAAAAGATTCTAAAATATTTTCCCTCTATATTTCTATGTTAAACTTAATTTGAACCCCTTCTCACCTGGGGCCCCAGTATTAGATCAAGGGTCACAGGTTTTATAATTTAGAATCTACGCTATTTTAGATTGCTTACGTAGTAATCTGACAAATTGAAGCATTTTAGTTCTTGAGAAGGAGATTTTGAAACATGTTCAATTTATACTTCTACGTTAAACTTTGTACTCATCTTGGGTCCCCAGTATTAGTCCAGGGGTCATTTTTTTTTAAAAATACATGTATTGAATCCAAGGTAGTAATCTCACAAATTGTAGCTCTCGAGAAGAAAGGTTTTAAACATTTTTCCTATTTACTTCCACGAATGTCTCTTGGTACCCCATTATTAGCTCGTGGGTCAAGTTTTTACCAATTCAGAATCTACAATATTTCTCTGTTAACTTTGAACCCCTTCCAGGGCCCCCAATATTAGTCTAGGGGTCAAGGCTTTCACAATTCAGAATTTTCACAATTTGAGTATGCTTGAATAGTAATCTCACATATATAAGTATTGTAGTTCTCCAGAAGATTTTTAAACATTTTTCCTCTATATTTCTATATGTTAAACTTTGAACCCCTTCTAAGGCACCACTATTAAATCGAGGGTTAGGGCTTTCATAATTAAGAATTTTCACTATTTGAGGATCCTTGCTCAGTAACCTCACCAACTGTGACATTGTAGTTCTTAAGAAGAATAAAATTTTTAAACATGTTTCCTATAAATGTCTACCTATATTAAACTTTGAACCCCTCTTGGTGCCCAGGTATAGGTCCTGGGGTCACAATTTTAACACATTAGAATCTAAAATAGCCAAGGATGTATTTACGGATATAACAAAGTAAATCCATTGGTCCTTAAAATTAGGACTTCGCTATAACCAAGTTTTTACTGTAGTTCTTGAGAAGAAGATTTCTAAAACATTTTTTTAAACATGTTTAAACATGTTTAAATTTGAACCCCACCTGGAGCCCCAGATTTGGTCCGGAGGTCATGATTTTTACAGTTTACAATCTTCACTATATATATAAAAGCCTTTGTGTAAAAATTGGCATTTCTAGTGCAGTGGTTCTTGAGAAGAATATTTTTAAACATTTTTTCCAATGTATTTCCATCTTAAACTTTCAACCCCGCTTGGAGCCATAGTTTTGGTCCAGGGTTCACAATTAATTTTACAATTTATCATCTTCACTATATATACAAGCTTTCGTGTAAACATTGGCATTTCTAGTACAGTGGTTCTTGAGAAGAAGATATTTTTAAAGGCATGCACCCTATTTTCACTGTTTTGTTATCATCTCCCCTTTAAAAGGGGTTTAGCCCCTTTTTTTTAACAATTTAGAATCCCCTTATCATAACGATGCTTTGTACTAAGTTTAACAAAATTTGGCCCAGTGGTTTTAGAGAAGTGAAAAATGTGAAAAGTTTACAGATGGACAGACAGACAGACCGACGACGGACAAAGGATGATCAGAAAAGCTCACTTGAACTTTCCGTTCAGGTGAGCTAAAAAACAATACAAGTTTTCTGTTATGAAATTTTATCACTATCTATCTTGTCAGAGTAAAGGAAATGACTGAAAATAGTTTACAGGAATTTGCAATGCAAACAACATGAAACAGTTACTACAGTGTTAAGTTGAAACTGTTACTACAGGGATGGTTATATATGTTGAAAAACAAGCAAAGTGCATAAAGGGTGTAAACGAATTCTGGTAGAAAATATGGTTATCAGTTCTGTCAACTTCTCCTTATAAAAAAGGGATGTGTTATTAAACAAAAAATGAAGGACTATTTGTGCATTTTGATTTCAGTTGTTCTTCACTGACATGCATGCATGTGTTTTTATCAAGAAAACCAGCAGAAATTAATTGGAAAGGAGCCAGGGACATAATATAGTACCGGTATATTGAATTTATCTTTACAAAACTGTATATGCACACTTACAAAAGATAACGGTATCTGTTACAAGACCTGCTGGTGCTGCGATGATGATGATGATGGGTTGATGATGATGATGATGGGTTGATGACGATGTGACGACGATGATGAAGTGGTCAACTTCCTTCATTCAACATCTTTATTTGATGTAAAAACAAAAATTAAGAACATTAATTTTCACAAAATCTTAATTAGTATATGTTAAAAAATAGTTTGAAAATTATATAATAATTTCATACGGTATTGTAAGATAAATTGTTTTAATATCAATACAATATATTAAATACTATCTTGCATCCTACGATACTATACAATACATATCACTTTCGATATCACTTTTTGTGTCCGAGGTCGATATAACTTAACATGGGTCCATATAACCACATATTAAGTGCAATAAAGTCCATAATTATTATAGTTATATTAATTAATATAATCACTCAGAGTAAAGTTAGGCCTATGGCTAACAAAAAGTTTGTTTATAAATACAGAAAAGTTAATGAATTGTACATTACGACGTTAACCATAATATGCAATCCTATAAAATACTTAAAATATTAATTACGAAATCAAGCTATCACCAGATTTTAAACAACGAGAATTAGAGATTACTTGTCATATAGATAAACGGATTATGATTGAATGAAGAACATTTTGCACATTAATATTTTTGATATTCTGTATTTAATAACTCTTGTTGATAAATTGTCTTTACAATTGTACCTTTTCTTGTTAATATTGCCAAGTTGTGCAACATCATATTCCACAAATGCGCTTTTGCGTCGATATAGTAAAAGAACGAATGTCACGTGGTGTACTTTCAGCATATGAAAATGACGAAAAATCATTGTCTTATATAACATAATATTATATATCATACAATACCATATCATATGATTTAATAATATACATAACAATATATTATATGAAACAATATCATGTGATAAAATGATAAATAAAGTACATACAATATCATATTATACAATATTGTATCATAATGATAATTAGGGTGGGGATCTCAACATTTATTAAAAAATTCAAAGGAGCTAGGAGGTGGTTGGGGGGGGGGGGGGTTAAAGACAACTTGTGGGGCCATGTACTTAATACCATTCCATAAACTTTACCACCATCTGATACAACATAATACAAAAAACATGAATATATATGGTTTAATGGTCTGATCTCAAAAGTTTTTAAGATTTATTTGGTAATTCCCTGTTTTATGGGGTCAGAACAATCCCAAAGGGTCATGACCTAAATAACATTTAATGTGCCATAATACATTAGGAACAAAAAACATATAGGATGAAATAGTTTTCCAGATACTTTGTCATTTTCAGGTTTGGAAAGGGGTGAGGATGTCCCCAGGGGCATGCAGATCAGCAGAATTGGATAGAATGATGACTATATTGGGCACCTGCAGAGTGGGGCCCCAATTAAGTTGTTAATAGTTACAAAATCAATCTTAAAAAAATATTGATTCTATGTTTTATTCAGAAGTGTCTATATTTTCAAAACGATTAACAAATTAATCAGCCAAAATGAGTACTAGTTATAAATAACCGATTGGCATTCCTAGTATATGTCACATCTTTATATATACATGCATATATAATAACATGTATATTTGTTAACAATAAGGATTAAAATGCACAAATTTCATGAGTCATTAACCTTAACATACCACATGTACACATGTGTCTCTTCACTCTCTTGACAAAAAAGAATATTAGGCAAAATAAAAGAAAATTACGGTACACCAACATTAATTTAACTCTTTTTCTACTACTGGTGTGTGCTGATGGGGTAGGGGGTTTAATTGAAAAAAAAGCTGCAGCATCATGCCTTCATTCTCACTAGAATTGTATCTGATCCACACATCCTGGGGATGGGGAAGGGTTAAGACCCTAGTTCCCCTACCTCCTTATTATAACTCATATAACATGATAAGTTTCTACAAATTTAATATGAAATGTTACTGGGTCAATTCAATAATCATGTAAGACTGACAAATGAAAAAATAACTTTTGCAATTAAAACTGTACAAGTGCAATAGGAATTGAGTTAACAATGATAAACTTAAATTATTTAATATGCTGGCAATCTAATTAAAATTAGACGTTCTGAATCCGCTATCGCTTCTCCGTTTGAGTAGGGGATTCAGAACGTCTAATTTTAATTAGATTGATATGCTGGCAAAGGGATATATCACTTTTTTAGAAAGTAAAAGTCAAACTTAAATGTTTTGTATACCAGTGTCTCATAATATTGTGCTAGAGTACTACATGTATTTTATATACCTATATCGGTCAACATCACAATGAGCACAATATGAATTCCTTTAGCTGATCACCATAAAAGAAACGTTTATTCACGTTAATTAATCCTATTCTGCACATGCATGTACACCACGTGAAACCCATATCTATAACCAAAGAGCCGGGTAAAACTAATTAGTACCCGCTAATGCAACCCTGCAGAATTCGTGTTGGGTACATAACTGCTGACAAAGATCATTTACCCGTAACATATTGTATGAAAATGTTTTTATTTTCACAACTTTACTCTTTAAAATCCCTTGCACAATTTATGAGGTAATTAACAATGTAAAGCACAAATTTTAAGGTGGTATATATTGGACACCTGCATATTGTGATATACTCCCTTTTGAACTAAACAAATAAAGTATAAAATGTAATTTCCCCCCAAAATAATGTTAGTACCTAAAAGCATAGTGCAATATGGGTTAAAGCGTTAACCGTGTGTCTGTAAGTAGAGAGTTCGAATCCTGGTGGGGCTTATCAAAATTTTAAAATTTATTTTTAATAGGCAAATATTGTAATTAACATTTTAAAATTCTTAAACGGTGAAAATGTTTCAATTTTAATATAAACTTTAACTATATAATAAAAATTATACACTTTTATCTACATTAATTAATATCTACACGTGTCCGATACCACCTTTATAAATAATTATACACATATCTTCTGTCCTAGTTGTCCTGCAGTGAAAATCGTTGCACAATTAGTCATATTTTTGCATTTTTTACAAGCTTCTTTATGCAACTACATGTACAGGGATTCATTGTTATCAAAATATTCTGATGTTTATTTATCCATGGGTAGTGGGTGGGGGTGGGGTGTGTGTGTTAGTTTAATTTTGTTTGGAATAATTTTCTATGACATGAAATGTGAAATGTTTAGATTATTGATAAATTCACTTGCAAACAGTTCAACCCAAATTGTACATAAAGGGCAATATGTGTATTATGGGATGAGATCTCATCCTTTATGATTATTATAGTTTTTAAAAAATACCGGAAATTGCATGTGGCCTTCTTCTCGACGAAAACTGCAATGTTACAAAAGAGTGCAATGCCATGTCATTTAAGGGCAAATTACACTTGGTGCGGGTACTACTCATGTCTAATGAAAGCATCTAGTTTATTTCAAACTTGGTTTATTCTCGAGGGATAAGCATTACATCTACAAAAAACGTCATGATAATAAAATTATGATGCACTTTAAATTGTTTTCTCGCTAGGAGTATGACCGAAGTGTGGAATAACTTGTTTGTTGAGTAAAAGTTTGTTTTATACATGTATGATTATTATTTAAATCCATTATTAATACATATTGAATTTTGCTTTATTGTTGGACAATATCATGAGAAAGAGGAAAAGGGGTATAGATTATATATAATTATAATTTATAAGGCATTTAACTTTGATTTAACAAGAAGAAGTTTACGTAGGCCATTATATAAGCTGTTACGTTTAAATCTTGTACAAGTGACGCCATTACAAACTTGAATTGGCTTAGATTTTGGTGTAGGTGTGCATTTAATCAAACGAATTCGAATTCTTCAAATGATAAATTGCACACGCGGATCCAGGTTCAAGCGGTTTTTTTTTTGGGGGGGGGGGGGCGGGTTGTTTGGCCATATGGATCCACGTAGGCGTATGTTTTGATAACCCCCTACAACTAATCGTCGTGTTGGATACTGTATGAAATCAATTCACATTCATTTAAATGAAATTTATATCATTAATTGTTGACAAATAGACGGATTTAATGTATGATTTTCCCAAGGAGGGGGTTCCGAAAGATAAAGAAGATGGCTGATTAAGGCGTGTAAAATGCCTTTATGAGTGAAGATAACATACTTCTAAACTAAAATATCAACAAATCTGATGATTTTTTCTTTAAATAATTAAAAACAACCCTTACCAAAGTAAAATTATTGCTGCAACAATGAAGCAATATTGCAGCAACACATTTTTGTTACCAGAAACCAGATTTTGAGACAAGTGAAATGTTGCCGCTAGCTGCAACAACTTCTGGTAACATTTTGGCAATACTGCTGGAGTGTTGCCGCTAGCGGCAATAACTTCTGGCAACATTCTGGCAATACTCTGTAAAAAATTATATTAACATGCACCTAGAATATTGCCACTAGCTGCAACAACTTGTGGTAATATTCTGGCTACACTCAGTATCATACTGCCAGAAATAGTTTTCTGGTAACATCTACATGTATTTGATCATTTAAATCATGAACTAATTTATACATAATATATATAATTCAATCTGGCAATACTGCTAGGCATCATATTTGATTTCTGCTTTAATTATAATTTAAGGAGAAGCCGAGCAGTGGAGGGGGGTTAAAAAATTGTCAATTATTTAGATATGATTTCAGTTATACATGTAACACCTCAAAATTTGCTAGAAGTTTACCACAAACTTTTCTTTTTCCTCTGATTTATTATGCTTACCGAGCTTAATTTGCAAAAGCTTTAGCAGAATTTAGACTTATAAAATTTTACACATTCAGCACAAGTCTAAAACTGTCAATTATAATTGCATGAATTGCTTTTCCCCCCAAAATAATAATAAGTCGAAAAAATTAAATCTAATAAATATTTTATGATTAAAGTCTTATTTTAAGAAAGTTTCAATTAAACGTGATGTTCACTTCAATGGCATATAACTGTTATGCATGGTTACGATGTACTGTTTGAACTCATGTTTTACGTGAATACCGACCTGTCCGTTCTTTTGTACCGGTATATTCTTTTTTATTAAGTTAAAATATCAGTCTACTTAGATTTGAGTATCTAAACTGCTCAATGCATGTTGAATTATGAATTTTCGTATGCTATTTGTTTCCACTTTTACTTTCGTTTCAATGTTAAGTTACGCGCGCGCTGATTGGTCGATCAAATCGCTAGCCGCCAATTTTC
The DNA here is from genome assembly GCF_963853765.1 of Magallana gigas. Taxonomy (NCBI): domain Eukaryota; kingdom Metazoa; phylum Mollusca; class Bivalvia; order Ostreida; family Ostreidae; genus Magallana; species Magallana gigas. The sequence goes on from NC_088862.1 coordinate 19,700,766, forward strand.
AAAATACACTGTCAATGGAGTGTTTATCTGTAAAAACATAGGTAATCATAGATTACTAAGCTCACCGAGACGGAGCATCACCCTTATGAGACATTACCTTCATAAGACCACCTTTATCATTTTATATGAAAATCATACTTTATGATCTTGGATATTCATGGATTCTGTTTTGACAAAATATTGTATATCATCTGATAAATTTTTTTATGATAATCATATGTTCATATGTTTATCAATTCAATGATATAAAATTAAATATTGTATCATGTCATATTTATAATATTTATCATATAATACAATAAAATACCGTAATAAACAATAATGAGATATGATATTGTAACGTATGATATGACATTGTATTGTGTTATACCTTATTGTATTTGATCACATAATACAATATCATAAAATATAATACAATATACTATTATATTACAATATCATATTACATAATACATCATAACATTGAAACATGATATTATATTGTATAATATTGTATGATATTGTATTGAATGACACTGAAATATATTTGATACATTATATGATATTATATCATATAATACAATATAATTTGATTCCAACATTGTATCGTAACAAATGATACAATATTATGTGATAAAGTAAAATATTATAAAATACATTATTATATGATACATATTGTATCATATGACACAATAATATATATTACAATATCATATAATACAATTTCATGTGATATGATATTATATCATATAAACCAATATCATATCATACAATATCGTATGATAAAATATAATATTATATTACAATATCATATAATACAATTTCATGTGATATAATTATATATTACTGAAACCAATATCATAATTATTATAAATAGTGTATGATACAATATTATAGAATATACAATATTGTATCATAGGATACAATATAATATTTTGCAATATCTTATGTAATTGTATCATTTGATAAAATAATAAATTAAAAATACAATATAATATTATACAATATTGTATCATAATATACAATACTATACATTACAATATCATGATACAATATCATATCATAAAATATCAAAAAAATTGATACAATATCATATCGTATCGTATAACTTTTTATAATATAACATATGATATCATATCAAACAATATTGTTTCATATCATACAATACTATATCATAGGAATCATGTTATATCATTTATCAACAAACACATCTATCTATCGATCTGGTTTGAGTGAGGTAGGAGATTTCTTTAGCATCCTTGATAATGGAGATCAGGCTCTGCATCTGAAGCAACCTCTGCGTTTAATTTATAATAAAGTTAAATCAACTATGCAAGCTTTCATCTATAAAACATGTGACCTGTTCCAAAAAACTAAACCTCATCCAGCATCCGAAACCTATGACTCAGATTCAGCATTCAAGCCCATCAGGTGCATTGGTATCATAAGACGCATCATCCATGCAAGTTTGGTGAAGTTTGGACCAGTAATAACTAAGATATCTTCATCAGAGGGCACTAGCAATTAAAACCTTTACTTCCTCCAGCATCCGCAACCTATGGCTCAGATTCAGCATCCATGCCTGTCAGGTGCATCTGTATCATAAGACACACCATCCATTCAAGTTTGGTGAAGTTAGGACCTGTAATAACTAAGATTAATTTTTTAGCATCCTTGATAATGGAGATCAAGCTCTGCATCTGAAGCTACCTCTGCGATTCATTCATATTACAGTTAAATCAACTATGCAAGTTTGAAATAGTACTATCATCTATTAAACATGTGACCTGTTCCAAAAAACTTAACTTTATCCAGCATCCGAAACCTATGGCTCACACTCAGCATTCAAGCCTGTCAGGTGCATCAGTATCATAAGACACACCATCCATGGAAGTCTGGTGAAGTAAGGACAAGTAATAACTAAGGTATCATCATTAGAGGGCACCTGTTTCAAAAACTTTATTTAACCAGCTCTTAAAACCTTAACCTCCTCCAGCATCCGAATCCTATTGCTCAGATTCAGCATTCAAACCTGTCTGGTGCATCAGTATCATAAGACACATCATCCATACAAGTTTGGTGAAGTTAGGACCAGTAGTAACTTAGATATTGCTATCAATGGGCACCTGCAACAAAAACTTTAACCTGCTCCAAAAACCTTAACCTCCTCCAGCATCCGAAACCTATAGCTCAGATTCAGCACTCAAACCTGTCTGGTGCATCAGTATCATAAGACACACCATCCATGCAAGTTTGGTGAAGTACGGACCAGCAGTAACTAAGATATTGCTATCAAAGGGCACCTGCAACAAAAACTTTAACCTGGTCCAACAACCTTAACCTCCTCCAGCATCTGAAATTTAGGACCCAGATTCAGCATCCAAGTCTTTCAAGTCCATAAGTAGGTCCAGATGCATCATCCATGCAAGTTTGGTGAAGACAGGACAAGTAATAGCTTAGATACAGGACCTGCAACAAAAACTTTAACCAGGTCCGGACGCCGACGCCGAGGGTATAGCATAAGCTCTCCTTGACTTCGTCTCGGTGAGCTAAAAAAATCAACGGCTGAACTGAGGACGAATCTGAGTGAACGAATCAAGTCTTGACATCCCCTGCACCATCTGCATGAGCACGTTTTTGAAAAAGTAAGTTTAGCGATAAAAATATATTCATTGAATGGCAGTTTAAACATGATTGTTATAAGAATATAAACCGAAAGACTGCGATCTACCATTATATCAATGGGTTTAACACTGTTTAAGAACCATGCGCGGATCTAGAATTTTATTCCCGGGGGGGGGGGGGTTCGGGTTCGACTGTTATTTGAGTTTGCCAGGGGAAGGGGGTCCGATGCATATTTTTGGTAATTTTATGTTATTTTAAAAAATTTGAAGGGGGAGGGGGTCTGGACATTTGGAATGCCTAGGACGAATGCCTTGATCAGTCGTAATACAGCAAGTGGTTGTGCAGGACTTATATGGTTTGAGCTTTGCTTACGGTAAACAGTGAACTTTTGTCCATATCCGCCTGTGTGCGTTGTGTCAATCGGTCTGTGCGCGTTGTGTCAATCAAACTACAATACATGTTATTCTGCAGCAATAAATTGTCACTGATTGGCCGAGTACTTTTAGTCAAGTTTCATCATGATTTGTTCATCATATTTGTGTTTATTGTATTTATGTGTTAAATTCAAAGATTATTAATTTTAACTGGTGTCCTTTATAAGCATGTTGAAATTCCAGTTTCAGGTCTCTAATATTATACATTATATTTTTAATTCAATACTTATTTTGTGCATGTTACATTGAATAATAATTTTTTTTACTTCTGTAATATTGTGTAATCACAAACTATTTTTTATTTTTTATTTTTGAAAGTCCAAACTTAATGTAATGCGAAATGTTAGCCTTGTTGTAACCTTTTTGCATTTTTAAAAAAATAAAACTGTAATGGTAATTAAAGTTTTTTTTTTCATTTTGGTTGTAGATTAATACATGACTGCTTTACTGTATACATTTATTATTTATAAATATTGCATATATTGTACCATTGATGCCAGAGCACAGAAAATGCATTGAACCAATATTTCTGCAATGTCATTTTTCTTATGCAAATGTATTGCCAGAAAGGTGTTGTCGCAACAATATGTTGCAGCAAAACTTTTGCGGCAACGTCTTTCTAGCAATATTGCCGCAATCTCATTTGCATACGAAAAACGCTACTGCAGCAACGTTGCCGCAATGTATTGCCAGAAAGGTGTTGTCGCAAAAATATGTTGCAGCAAAACTTTTGCGGCAACATCTTTCTGGCAATATTGCCGCAATCTCATTTGCATACGAAAAACGCTACGGCAGCAACATTGCCGCAATGTATTGCCAGAATGTTGCTGCAGTATTGCTGCAATAATGCCAGAATGTGTTGCCAGAAGGTCAATATTTTGGTAAGGGAATGTACATTTAAAATAACTTCGGTTTGTAACTCTTAAATATTTTAAATACTTAAAATAGGTTAATTTAAACTGGCGTATACGTGTCAAAACCTCCAAATAGTGTCATTTTTAGAACTTCAATGCCTTTATTTTTATAGAGTGGGTCTGAGCTCCATATTTTTGTCATAGTCTAAATACGGTCTAATACAATTTGAAACAATTTCAATCAACAAAAACGTGGAGAGATAACCCACTTTACTTTTAAGTATGCCATTCTGTATCCCAACTATTGAATGTTTAAAAAAAAAAATAATACAAGTCCGTAAATTCATGGGTAAAGTCTCATATATATAGCATCTGAACGTTTGTTGTGAATGAATTGGCTCAGTGGTTAGAGCACCAGTAACCTCACAGTCTTAGGGTTTTAGGTTATGGGTTCGAAACCACCAACACTATAGATTTTTTTTTCTTATCGTTTGTTGAAATATTCCAAACTGAATATACTTTGTAATTATCCTTTTTTAAACTTTTATTATAACATATCAAATACATATAATATTAAATTTGAATTTAAATTGTATTTAATGACTTAACTAAATGGGCATTTGCGCCATCTTAATTCCCCCATCTTCTTTGTATTCCGAGTTTCCCGATCCCTTTGACCCCCCCCACCCTTCTTGATCTGCACACGTAATTAACAACTCTTGATTAAATAATGTAAGATCCCTGCATATCAGATTTTACATACAAAGACAAAACAAATATTTTATGTTTGAGGCCCCCAAAAACATATATGAATTAACACCAAAATAATACATTTATTTTTGACATAAACATGAATAAACTGTTTTTTAAAGTTATAAAGTGTATGTTTTCTGGATGACTTTTTTTCATCTTGATGTTTTACCCGAACTTTAAAACTGTACAGTAGACATGTATCAGCTGCGTATACAAGTGCATTTACTAGGGCTGGGACGATACTGTACTTAGCTGATTCGGTACATATCACGATACATGAGATGCGATACGATACATATCACGATACATTGCAACTAAATGAAAACATCAATAAAGGTTTAAAATTTATTCAATCTGTCGATGTATTACCGCATGTCCAAAGTTATTTCATTATATTTAGAATGAGCGTTGCGCAATTTACAAATTACTTAAGTCTCATTCACACTACTTTTTCATAAACAAGTAATCCAAAAGTTTTCCACACTCCAGATTTCACTTCCAAACAGTTTTGACAACTTTACGAGGTTTTCCGCCGTCTTTGTACTTTCATATTAGGCGCGTGGACTAACAATAGCCGATATATAAAGTTCGGATATTTTTGGAAAATAAAAAAAAAGTTCAGTTAGGTATCGCTGTATTTATGTATCGATCCAAGTATCGTAAAAAAAAAAATACCGTGATGTACTGGTGCAACGTCCCATCCCTAGCATTTACTATATGTTTGCTATGCATCTAATTTTATTAAATATATTGTGGGTATATATATATATGATAATCAGCCATGTAGCATCGTTTTTGAAAAGGGGGGGGGGGGGCAAAGAAAATCAAATACAAAATGAAACTGTATCAATCATTATGAGGGTTGGGTTTCGTTCAAACGTATAAATTTATAAATTTAATCAAAAGATATTTTCTGTTTTGAAGACAGTGGAGGAATTGTTTCCTCCCCCCAATCCTCTCCAGCTGATGCTACATGTCTGACTATAGCTAACTAAAGCAATGTAGCTTACGTGTACTATTGATGACCCGAGTTGCATTGATATTGTCTTCCCTCAAAAAAGAATTTGTTGAATTGCCAAGATTTTCCAATCAGTTTCGACAAAGGTGGATTTCTTCTACATGTTCACGTGAAAAATGAAAGAAAAACAAAATGAATAAAGTCATGAACAGTAGCATGCATGGATCTAGAGGAGGGTGTCAGGGGAACCAGATACCCCCACCCTCAACACGGAAAAAATGCAAACCTTTTACATTTTATTTTTAAGTTAAGTTGTCAAAAATTAAGCCTTTGATCACCACAACAAACAAAACAGGTACGTACGACATAATCACATTAAAGTACGTTGTTTGAATTACCTACATAGCTTTATTTACCTACCTGAAGTAGATTTGTAAAGCTACTCAATCATATTTGTTTCTAAATGAGCATTTGTACAAAACGTCGCACTAGGGTACATCAATAATGTTCAAAAGATCTGGAAACAATTACTGTAAAGGGTAAAATTACATAAAGATGTCTTAATAAACCTACTTCAGGTAGGTAAATAAAGCTACAATGTACATGTACATGTATGTAGGTAATTCAAGCTACCTAGCAAAATTCAGTGATTGTACAGGACCTGCACAATTATTCTTTGGATCCCCCATGCACCTCCTTCCCCCAAAGTTTTAATCAGATCAAGAGCCGTTGCTGGTAAAATTTAGACATGTACAGTGAAGTCTCCAATTCCGGGCCTCTCGTGTGCATTTCATGCCACCTTGTTTAAATTGAAGCATAAAAAAACTTCAAAAATACATTGATCACGAACTATAGGCCTTTCTGTCTTTGATCATTAAACGATATTCGAAAATTAACATTTACAGACCCTCCAAGAAACGAATTTAGAAATCAAGCGCTTTCGAGATGGAGATTTTCACACATCTTTGACATGCTTTTTTCATTATTTACGCTGCATGGTGGTTGATGTGAATGTTGTGGGAGGGTGTTAATGGATGAAAAATATTGCACATGCATTCAGTTATTTGTCAACAATTATTCAGAACGATAACTGCTTAAATAAATTTACACCAATTAATTAATCAATCTGATGGAATTTCCCCAAATGCGGGTCACAATACCTGAAACATATTTCTCAGCTGTTTCTCTGCGGATTTACGATAACGTGAAAGAGAGAAAAGAGAGATTAATGAATAAAATGATCCATCCAACTCAGGTGTCATTTTATTTATCTTGTTTAATGTTATTTTTCTTAAGGTTTATTTTTCTTTTTGTCACAATGCTGACATAATGACGATCATTTCATTCTGAATCACGACTGTCATTGAGTGTCAATAGTTGTAAATATATTTTCTGATCGGCATTGTTTTTCTATGTGGCAAATTTATAAAAACTGTGTTCTGAGACGATTACGCGACATTACTGACACTTTGAAGTCACATGACCCGAAAATGGAGAAAATGAATCGAATTGTGAGGGAACCAGAGGCCTGTTCAACAGAGCGGGTGCTCGCAAGCGCTCGCCAAAATTTGCGTTGCGGGTATAGGGAATTTTGGCGAGCGCTCGCGAGCACCCGCTCTGTTGAACAGGCCTCAGGTGCCTTGTTGAAATGCCTCTGTAAATATTGTTACCGGGAATTTATTTTCAAAAACAAAATGAATGCTTGATAACTCACAAAATGTACTTTCAATGTACATTATAGTATAAAATTTAAATAGAACACTCCGCTTTGCAAATAATCAAAGAAACAGTCTGACGTGACTCGGAATTGGGGACTTCACTGTATCACTTCCAAATCTGTCACAGACCAGGGTGAATACCAATTTCAATAGCATCTTTTTATTTAAACATGAAAGAATAAAAAGTGTTTGATTTTTGAATAGACTCTTCTATGAACGAAAAATAAATCACCAAACTAGCAAACCTGCATACTAATTGAATATCTACGTACCTTTGGATTTTGCAAGGATTAAAAACGAAGTCAAATTTCCAGGCGGGAACCTGTAGTCCAATGTAGACCGTGCATGAGCTGCTCTCGAGGACTGTTCAGTACAGTGCGTGGTCCTTGCTCTTGGTCACGTGGGCAGAGGCCGACCGTGCAGTGAGCGATTATCATGGACATCCTTCAATTGACCAAACAGTTTATGGATTTTAGGGTGCGGATCAAATGAAAGTCATAATTAAACAAACTATCTATCATAAATTGCAAATGGGGCCCAGAAATTTTTCCGTGGGGGAGGGGGGGGGGTTGAGGAGAAAGTCCTTTTTTTTTTAAACCAATCCATCATTTTCTTAGAAAAAACCCACAGAATTGTATTATGTAACAATATATGTTCTTTATGTAATTTAAACGTACAGGTACACATTATAATACTAAACACCCCCCCCCCCCCCATTTTTCAATTTTTTCTCCTTTTATATTCTAGCTGTAACTTAATGTAAATTTTCATTTCTTTTATTTTCACACTTCTTCATTCTGTTAATTAATGCTTTCTTTGGTGAATCATGCGATATTTTAAGGTGGCGACATTGCAGAAAAATACCTAACATATATAAGCGGGTAATGTAATTTTTATTTTCTGCAATGATAACATTTTATTGTATATAATTACATCTTGAATTTCCTGTTGAATTGATCGTAAAAAGTAAGTACATGTAAAATTAACTGAATTATTGTAAGTGTTCATCAGCAGTGGCGTCGGAAGCAAATCAAAAGTAGGAGGGGGTGGGGGCCGGGTAGACTTATCATCAGAAATCTTGACAAACCAAAAAAAAGAGGCTAATTCCCAAAATCAGGGGGGGGGGGGGGGGGTAAGTGTACCTATAACTGCAATTTTCAATATCACTCTTAATATTTCCTTATCTCTTTCCATTCCTTACATTTTATCCAAAATGGTGGGGCGGGGGAGGCAACTTCCTGATACTTTAATTTTGTGTGCTGCGAGAAAAAGTGGGGGGGGGGGGGGACTGGCCCCTCCCTGATGCTAAGTGCCTGACGGTTAGGTCTTACTTTGCAACAAAAAGTTGGGGGGGGGGGTCTACCCCCCCCCCCCTCCCAGTTTCAACGCCTATGATCAGTACGTTTGAAAAAAAAGTCTGAGATTATCATGATTATTTCTTGCAGTCCGTGATTTTTCTTCAGTTGATGAAGGTTTTAACCAATCAATGAACGGGCGTTTAGATTTCAGCTCTGTTAGTTTATATAGAACTATGAATTACAATTAATTTCCGTAAGAAATCGTATGGCATGAGGGCTTTTTTAAATTACAAACTTACGGTATTTGTGGCAATCTTTTTAAATGGTTAAGTAGCTACAAATGTATTTGTGTAACAGATTTAGTGGTGTTTAAAGATGTTTTATCATTCAGCTTAAGTGTTAATGCTGGAGTGCCACAAGAATCTATACTTGGGCACCCTTTTGTTTTTAATTTATGTCAATGATGTTGCACACAATATGTTGTCCTTTTGTAGATTACTAGTATACGGATGCGGATTAAAACTTAACAAATGTAGACAATGTGTTAAATCATCACCTTCAAATATAAGAAAAATGTCCTGATGATTGGTTACTTAAATTTCATCATAACATAACCAAAGTTGTACTTTTTAACAAGTCAAGACGTAATGAAACCCCAGAACTGTTTTTTTTTTTCAAGATTGTCAGTTATATATTGTTTCTTCTCATAAACATCTAGGCCTAACGCTTTTTGATGATTTGAAATGGTCTGTGTACATCAATGATATAGTAAACATCGCTTGCAAAAAGTTAGGACTACTTAAGAAACTTAAATTTACTTTAGGCAGAGACACACATAACTTCTGTAAGACCAATATTATAATATGCTTCTGTTGTAAGGGATGGTCGTTCTTCCGCAGAAACTGAAAAGTTAGAAAAAGTACAGCTACACGCTGCAATAATTGTTACGGGACTTCCAATTTTTGCCCCCAGGATATCATTGTATTTTGAAACGGTTTGGAATTTCTTGCTAAGAGAAGACTAAACTAACGATTATGCATAAAATTCATTACAATCTTGTACCACAATATCTTAGTGATATTGCTAATATTTATAGAAAAGATACTTCTCGCTACAGTACTCGTTATGAATATAATTATATACCCTTTATAGTTAAGTATAATACACATAAAAAAATCATTAATTCCAGATGCTTATAAGCAAATGGAACTCTCTAAATTCGGTTACCAAAAATCAACATTCATCCGCCAGTTTCAAAGAAGCGTCTCTAATAATACCAGTGATTCAAAAGTTCCTAAATATTTCCTTCATGGTAAAAGAGTAACTAATATCATTCATACAAAATTAGGACACAATAGTTTACTAAAATATGATTAACAGAGAAGATATACTGTTGATTCTCCAAATTGCATAAGTGGAAAGAAAGAAGATGTATATCACTTTTAATTTGTTTGCAAACTATTTTCTAATGCAAGAACTACTTTATATAATGAACTATTCCAAGTACAAAATTTAGGCAATATAGATTTACATACTTTGATATGAGATAATGACAACCTAGATTATAAAACTAATGTTAGAATTTTCACTGCAGACGATACAACACGAGATGTTTCCCTATTGATGTAACACAAGATGTTTCTATTGATGTAATTGAACAAAAGTTGTATGAAGATTTTTTATATTCTGTAAATTGGATGAACGGTAACAAGTTGACTATGAACTTTAAGAAAACTCAGTGTATGTTGGTTGGTACAAAACAAAAATTATCGAAGTTTAAAAAATTGTATATCAACGTTGGTGATCAATGCTGTTTTAAACTAACACTGTAGAAAAGGCTAAACTTCTTGGTGTAACCCATCGTCTCAAGCCACGGGTTTTGTGTCCATTCTAGAATGGACACAAAACCCGTGGCTTGAGACGATGGGTGTAACCATAGATGAATCTCTTACTTGGTCAGATCACATTGACTTTTTAAGCAAAAAACTTGCTCAAAAATAGGTATTTTACGTCGTCTTCGTGTTTTTATGTCAAATGCTGCTTTATTAAAAATTTATAATGCTGTTATTTTTTCACATTTTAACTACTGTTGTACAGTTTGGTGTTCAGCCAAAAATAATGGCCAAATTGAGAAAATTTTTAAATTACAGAAAAGGGAAGCTAGATATATACTGAATGTTAAAACTACTCAAACTTCCACTGTTGATATTTTTAGAGTTCTACAATGAATGCCTATTCAGGATAATTTTATATACTTTAGCTTTTAAAGTCTTAAAGGGCATGTCACCAGAATACATGAATGTTAATAGATATGTAAACCAAGTAAGTTCTAGAGAAACAAGAAGTAGTGTTGGACTGAATATTACAAGCGCTCTTTTAGAATATCAAAAGCCATTTTATTGAATCAACTGGCAGATTGTGTTCGAACATGTATTGTTATACTTTCATGTTAAATACTGAAATCTGATTGGTTTAGACGCAGTTCATAATCTGTTCTGTTAACCTCAGCGTTAGCAACGCACTTAGCAACGGGTAACATTTATATAGTGCCTGTTTGGGAGGGTAACAGTTGAAATTGACACCCCTCGAAAACCATTGTCAACAGACGCGAAGCCCTCGAAAACCATTGTCAACCGACGCGAAGCGGAGGTTGACAATGGTTTTCGAGGGGTGTCAATTTCAACTGTTATCCTCCCAAACAGGCACTATTTATTATGTTATACTGAATGTCTTAATTTTAAGGAAAACTCAACGGCTTTTACATAGGAATAACGTGAATTCTAAGGCGAACCGTACGCGCATGATTTTCGCGCATGTAACAATTCGTATTGTTATACTTTCATGTTAAATACTGAAATCTGATTGGTTAAGACGCAGTTAATAATATTTTCTATTACCCTCAGCGTTAGCAACACACTTAGCAACGGGTAACATTAAAAAATGTTACATGCGCGAAAATTATGCGCGTACGGTTCGCTGTAGAATTCACGTTATTCCTATATAAAAGCAGTAAAATTTTCTTAAAAATTAAGACATTCAGTATAACAAAATAAATAGTGCCTGTTTGGGAGGATAACAGTTGAAATTGACACCCCTCGAAAACCATTGTCAACCTCCGCTTCGCGTCGGTTGACAATGGTTTTCTTGGGGTGTCAATTTCAACTGTTACCCTCCCAAACAGGCACTATTTATATATTGTTATACTTTCATGTTAAATACTGAAATCTGATTGGTTTAGACGCAGTTCATAATTTTTTCTATTACCCTCAGCGTTAGCAACGCACTTAGCAACGGGTAACATTAAAAATTGTTACATGCGCGAAAATTATGCGCGTACGGTTCGCCGTTGAATTCACTTTATTCCTATGTAAAAGCAGTTGAGTTTTCCTTAAAATTAAGACATTCAGTATAACAAAATAAATAGTGCCTGTTTGGGAGGATAACAGTTGAAATTGACACCCCTCGAAAACCATTGTCAACCTCCGCTTCGCGTCGGTTGACAACGGTTTTCTCGGGGTGTCAATTTCAACTGTTACCCTCCCAAACAGGCACTATTTATATAATATCATGTCTTCTTTTTAAACAAAGTATTTACAGTAATATTATCTAGCGAAGTAAATTTTATTGATTATGATATCAAATCAGTGCATATATATTTATTGATGAGTGTGTATATTCTATCTGCATTGTTTACCTATGTGTCTTATACTTATTATTGTACATATGTTTTATACAGGACCACAATGTAAACAAGTACTTTGTTACTAATTGTGCTATCCTACGAAAGCCCATTTTGCTCATTTTTGTAGGTAAAAAAAGTATTTTTTTCGCGAATAAACGCGTAACTTTCGCAAATAAACGCGTTTGTTTCGCGAATAAATGCGTTAGTTTCGCGAATAAACGCGTTAGTTTTGCGAATAAACGAGAAACTTTTGCGATATAAAGTGTAACTTTCGCGAATAAACGCGAAACATCTATATAAATATTGTCAATTTATACAAGAACTCTAATGAAGAACAATGATTGAAAACAAATACAGTTTATTTTTAAATTAATTCTTATTATTCAGTACTATTATATTATCCGTTGATTATGATAACAAAGTTATCTCTATTTTTATATATAGATATATTTACATCTACTAAATACAGTAAAACACGCTTATAACGAAGTCCCAGGTACGGACAATTTAACTTCGTCATAAGCGTAATTCATTATATCCGTCAAGTTTACAACATAAAATAGAGTCTTGGGGAATGAAAATCATCACTTCGCTGTAAGCGTCAATCCATTATAAGCGTGTTCGCTATAACCGTGTTTTACTGTATTATTTCCTCTATTTCTTACGGAAACATATAGTTAATTCATAGCTCTATAGAAACAGCCAGACTCAAATCTACACGCCCCGTTTATCGATTGGTCGAAATCTACAACGACTGAAACTGACAAGATACTGACAGGAATAAAATGGACACGCCCTGTTTATCGATTGGTCGAAGCCACCAGCAACCTAAGAAAATTACGGACTGCACAAAATAATCATGATGATGTCACGCTCAAAGTCTCACAAGAGACAATTTGGCTGTTTCTTTTAGCTAACGTACTTATGTACATTAACAGTAATTTAGTGAATGTTACTAACTTTTAATAATCAATTTATTAATTGCTTAAAAAAAGATGTTAATATAAATAATAAAATGTTTTCTTTGATGATTCATGCGGGTTATGAAGGAAGCAAACATTGCAGAAAAAAATTACAAAATTATGTATTTTTTCTGCAATGTCGCTACCTTCATATCCGAATGAATCCCCAAAGAAAGCATTTTATTGTTAAAATAAATAAATCTAATAAAACTTTATATAACTATTAAATGTTAGATGTTCCATGTAGATATGGAGGTAGAACATCATTTTTCATTGTGTAATTATCTTTTTTTATGTAAAATTAATATAGATTCAAACATGAAAATCATTAAAATCTTTGTACTGGTTGTCAAACGCCATGTGTGATAAATGTAGAGGACGACTTTATGTTATCTAAATTTGAACTATAGTTTAAAAAGTGTTGGTTTGCAATGTGCCTAGTGGTTCTGGAGAAGATGATAAAAATGTGAAAAGTTTACGATGACAAAGATAACAATGGACAAATTCTGATCAGAAAAGCTCATTTTGGCCTTCGGCTCAGGTGAGCTAAAAATGAAAAATAATTTTTTTATCTCAAATTGTGTCTTGGTCCCTTTAAGCTAGACTTGAAAATATGACCTCCTGCATACCATGCCGGCTTATTAAACCACTGAACTGTTGAGGCCCGATATATATACATCGCATCCGTCTTTGTTAGTAATGAAAATATTTACATGTAAGATGTATCTATGAAACTGACAGCATGTTGAGTTTGTATACAAGCTAAAGCACAGACTGAGTGTATATTATTTATTGAAGCTTATTTTGTGTGAAACAAGTGAAAATAAAACCAAAAATATAAAAAATGTTACAATTTCATTAGCTCTACTGTTTGATATAATAGTATAAAATATTTCAATGAAAAATGCACAATGCATCACTATATTTTAATACTTAATATAAACTATGTATATAATGAAATGTCAAGATGAATTACGGTATTCCTCGGTGTTTCCATTTCGAATTAAGATTTTCAATCACATCAGAATGGTCAGCATAGAAGAGAGCATTACACATTGTTTGCCTTGTTAAGGTAGGCTTCAACCTTTTCAAATATAACAGTGACTCGTAGATTTGTTCCTTAATGGAGGAATGATCTGCTTCAATCTGGTCTATTGTGCGCTGATTTATTCCGAGGAATCTCATAACATTATAGTATCTGGAACCAAGATTTTTTGCGATGGTGGTAAGATCAGAGTTTTCCACCTGTTTTTCTGGCTCAACTATTTGGCTGGCATTGAAAATATACTGATCCCGAGAAAAGCCTTCCATTTCATCTATCAAATCTTGCCTCTCCATGGAATGGAAAACCTCCTTCAATTTGCCCTGATGGTCGATGGATGGATGTTTACATCGCCAGGTATGAAGAATGCGGAAGTAAGTTTCAGATGGATAAGACTGTGATCGAGAAGTTTCTGCCATCTGTGTTTCACCCAGCAAATGGACAGAGACTAACAACAGATCTTGAGGTGAAAGCTTTCTTGAGAGAAAGTCAAAAAGTAGGTCCAAATCTTTAAAATAAAATTACAATGCCTATATATATTCTATCGTTTGGAAATTGAAATTGTATTTTTATATCATCATATCAAATCATGCTAATGTTTTAATCTCTACCAAGATTTATAATACTGTAAACCAACATTTATTCATGTACAAAAAATTTCTGTGAGGTTTGCGAGAGCCTCGTCGATGTGAACCAGTCCTTGACATGTGGTGGTATAGCAACAAGGTTCTGGATAAGGTTTGGTTGCAAACATTAGTCGTCGCAAACCAGTTTATTGGATGTAAATCGTGAAATAAAGTGGTCGCAGATAAAAGTTGGTTTAAAGTACTATTACTTATTTTTGTAACATCTATCTTTCGCTCAATTTGCGAGATCTACATGAACATGTAATTGAAACTAACATGTTAGAACATTTAAATTCCTTTCATTCTCTTGTCTTCTACATTTAATATATGGCATGATGCCATCTCTTACATTTCAGAGAGCTCTAGCGCTATTTTTGCTTTGACAGGGAGCGTAATTGTCTTCTTCACACTTGACACACATGGACTTGTGTAGAAAAAAAAAACCTTGTCAAAAAAGTGGATACCTCGTAGGAAAAAAGATTTTATTTTTCCTCCATGGTACCCTCTTTTTAAACAATGTTTTTTTTCTTCTACAAAAGTCCCTGAGCTTGGCATTGGACGATTGAATTTGAATTACAGTCAAGTCGTACCCAACCCGACTCGCACCCAAACCAACTCGTACTCAAATGGTCAGGTCGTACTTAAAACTATGTGGTTCACGCGTATCCAAATATTTGAGTACGACTTCACTAGTCAACTCGTACCCACGGGGAAAAAATATATTTACACTAAGAAAATAAAATACAATAGTTTTCATTCATATGTTATGTTTTTTATTTATGTTTTATTTAACAGATTTATATATATACAAACATCCCTAGATCTCAGTGTATTTGAATACGGGCAGATCAATATTTATTATAAGAAAATAAAATGAATGGCTTTTATTCGTATGTTGTTATGCTTTGTATATTATCAATAACATTAATATGCGAATTGTATAACAAATTTAAAAGAATTTGTTATAAAAATCTAGTATACTATAGTTCTGTACTTGAATGCAGACGGATCAAAGAATGATTATGAGAAGGTTAACTATCATCAATTAAAATAAAAATTTTAAAAATCAAAATCAAAATTAATTGCATTATGTGATTCCGTTCAACCGATCAACCAATGAGTTTGTCAGCACAAAATAAACATGCTGCTTATAATTAAGAAGAAATTAACACAGATTTTCACCACTTTTGGAAGATCAACATGGTTCGAGAGAGGTGTGTTTCCTGCAAGAAAATGGTTAGTAAATCACTATATTAGATATTGTTTTATAATTAAAACACATTCTTTTTAGTAATCAAATGGATTAGGCAACAGGCAAAGTTAATCTAAAGTTAAATAAAACATAAATAAAAAATATAACATATGAATGAAAACTATTGTATTTTATTTTCTTAGTATAAATATATTTTTCCCCGTGGGTACGAGTTGACTAGTGAAGTCATACTCAAATATTTGGGTTCGAGTGAACCACATTGTTTTGGGTACGACCTGACCATTTGAGTACGAATTGGTTTGGGTGCGAGTCGGGTTGGGTACAACTTGATTTGATTCCTTGAATTAGAGTTATAGCTAGGTTTAAGCATACATGTACATGTACCTACATAATCATACAAACTATGGATTATTCATAAGCCAGCTGGAGCCTAACTGTTTCGATAAAATATATAGAAATATGCAAATAATCTTACCTCCACCAACTCTTGTTTCGTTTGCCATGCTTAGAGGTTTGGAATTTACACTTTGTCCACCATGTACAACCTTGCTTAAGTCTCGGTTACTGAAAATAAAAGAAAAGGTAACTACTTCGTGCATTGAAAAAATTCAGAAAGCAATTTCAAAGCAATAACACTGCGTACCAATCTGATTGTCTGCCTTTCTATTTTAGAACATGATCTATACATTGCATCGTTTTTGGTTAGTGGATAAAACGAAACTAAAAGTAAGGAATTTAAAGTTAATTCGATCGTTAACCTTTTCGTCTAAAACCTCTAATTTTACTTGTTGCAACATGTGGCAGGTTCAGTCCCCTGAATTTTTAAACAATATGTATTTTTAAAAGAAAAAGTCTATAGGAATTATCTCAGGCACGTAACATCGGTTACAGTTGCCGAAAGTATATATTTAATCTAAATGTAACATTTTCCTGATATTTAAATGACCCCAAAAAGTGTTGGGGTAGGTGTTTAGTAAAATATCAATTCCATAAAAAACAATGTCGGACTTCAAGAAAGAGTGTGTGTGTGCACGTGTGTTTGTGGGGTTGGGGGGTGTCAGTCGTCTTTAAAATAAGTCGGAAGGGGAGGGAACAGGCTTCCTGCTTCCAACGTTGCTATTTTATGCTTCTACTCTCAAACAACTTTCGAAAATGATAGGTGCCAGAAGCGGATCCAGAAAGAGCGCCTTTTCCCATTATTTCGCCTAAACACGTGTTTGGACGGAAAGTACCTGTTACTAAAAATAGCTTCAGGTACCTAGCTGTCGCAATATGATTTTTGAAACCTGGATACACTATACTGATTTTATAATGGTGTCTGTAACAACTGATTTGTCATAAATTCGGGAAACTCTGAGTATAATGTTTATTCATAATTGATATTCTGAACCGTGATAAGTTCAAGCAAAATGCAATGGACCTAGGTGTAAATAGAGTACATATATAGTGTTAATGAAGAAATCTGTTTATATTGGGTATGCTCATACTCAGACTGGATTATACTCTGTCCAAAGATATCGTGGATTCACATTTTGCCTAATTACTCAGGGTTCAAATGATGTACATTCAAAAGTATGAAAATGAAAGTGAGCGCACAAGATTGTAAGTTTGCAGGAATCCTCGACACGAATCAATTGGGATTTAAATGTCTATAACATCGAAAGGCTATGTACAGTTTTCAACAAAAAATATATTATGTTGAGAGTCAAATTACATGGCTATTCCGCGGTTATTAAAAAACTCACAAGCTTTGAAAAAATGGCAATGAGAGGTAAACCGAAAACTAATTGGAAATGTTAATGCAAACATATTTTAATGAAGTTATACTGTGTATATCCTAAAAAACTAGTAATAAGATAAGAAAATAGTGTTCATTCAGCAGATCTAGAAATTAATAACAACAAATTAAAATATACCGCCATATTATAATTCAACATCATGTTATAATAGCAAACATTTAAAACAAAAAAGTCAAATAATTTTTTTTAAAAAGACCACCAGTTGGATTTGAACCCAAAACACTGAATGTTTGTATTCACTAATCCAGGACAAAACCACTGAGCCATGGGAGACTTGTCAATATGCTTTATAAAGTATTGTTTGGAAGAACACTGTCATATCAATTGACTTTGTTTTTTATCCTTCGAAAAATAATTTGAAAAAGTACATAATTAGTCATCTCTGGGTCATCTCTCCATCTTTTTTAAAAAAGCGATATTTTTAATGTTGAAATATGTTATCTTTACACGTTTCAAATTTGTGGAGAGAAGACCCAGAGACAAAAAAATCATTGCATCGTGTTGCTACATCTAGACCCATATTATGATAAAACCTTTTGCATTTCAAATATTTTTCCACTCAGAAACCAAATAACGGTTATAATTCGAAAAATATTCAAAATTAATTGATGAAGTTTTCACTCTCCTTGTGCGCCCAGATTCCTGCCGAATGTACATCTTAATTAAGCGCCCACTTTCTTTCCAAGACTTCTCCGTTGAACATGTTGAAACGCTTCCCTTTGCTTATCAGGTTTCAATACACGGCTAAAAAATGTGATGTCCACGGGGATTTTGTATTGGAGCAGACCCGGATGATAACGTTGAACAATTGCGCGAGGTATTCCGAGTGACTTCCGAATGGAGAAAAGATGTAAACAATCCCCATTATGAATCTCCGTAAGAAATCTGTTTTCGTTCCTGTGAACTTTTATGAGTTGAAAAACGATAATGTGTCAATGAATATATTTTGGAAATTTTCCCTTTCATCGATTTATATTGCACTTCTTTCACAATTACATGTATGTTTATTTCTATTAAAAATCTGCAAAATGTGCTGCATAAATATCTTGGGACAGACTTTAAACAATATAATATTTTAAAAAAAAACCCCAGAAGAATAGATACATGTAACTTAACCTCTCTATTCTGTTCATGTTTCAATTTAAGTGAAAAAAAATTACTACTTAATTAGCGGATTCGATCCAGCGACCACAAAATCAAAATGACCTCCGCGTTACCACTAGGTCACGCACCTAACACTTTCAGGAGATGTATTTTCAATATATATAGCTATATACATGATTGTATTAGAAAAGATTTGCCTAATTTTCAGTAAGAAGACCACGTTAAACCATAATTAATTCAATGTAAACGTGTACTACAATACATGTAGAACATAATTTTAATTTTAATCGGATGTCTTTGGTTTAGAGTGGTTCAAATAGTCAAATATCCAATTTTTTTTATCGTATACTAACTACTTTCCTATATATCCCCTAACAAAACCTGAATATTTTAATGATCTCGTGTGCAAGATAATTAAGACTCTTAGAGCATGGTTATTGTGTAATTTGCGTTTCTTTGAATACTAAAAATATATTATACATGTATTTAAACTAAATATTGTATAATATTGAAAATGTCTGATGTTTGCAAAAGGCTATAGTTGAGGCCAAATCGTATATTAAGTGCGCTATACCTCTTTCCGAACAGGGAAGGGAGCGACATTTTTACTGATGAATTATGCGGCAAGTGATCATTTAGAGGGGACACAAGAAAGAATCAGGAAAGGGGAAGGGTATGGTACGCCAAATTCACAAAAATGAGCTAAACATAGTTTCACATTTGATAAATTAGGTTTATCAACTGTTAACTAAAGTTTAAGAATCGCAAACCATAGTTAACAATTCGTTGACTATAGTTCTTGTCTGTAAAACTATAATATGATCTACATTGTAACCGTTGTAAACTATAGTGTAGGAAGGATAATTTAAGTTTATCTGTCTGCAAATAAGGCTAACGATAGCTTTTGCTGATAAATATAGATTCACATCTGTAAACTATCATTAACATTCATTAAATATATAATCAATTAATCATAGTTTCACGATATTATATTTATCACATAAATTATGATTTGTAATGGCAAATGGTTGTTACACTTTCCAGATAGGAAAAATAGATTAACGGCGTTAAATAAAGTTTCACAGATAATAAACTAGGTTTACCGACTGTAAACTATAGTTTACGAACGCTAAACTATAGTTATCAAATGTTTATAGCTAACTTTAGTCTACAAACCGTACACTATAATTAACTATCCTTTAACTATAGCTTTTATCTGCAAAACCATATTCAACGGTTGTAAACTATAGTTAACGAATGATTATCTGAGTTTATCTGTCTGCAAACGATATTAACGATAGATTTTGCAGACAAATATAGATCCACATCAGTATAACAACTCTTAACCATACATGTAGTTTCACAATCATTAAACTATATTTATCAGATAAACTATATATGATTTGCGATGGCAAATGGTTGTTTTCAGTGTTACTTATAGTTTTACACTTCTGAAACATAGATGATCACGTCAACTATGGTTTACAAATGTAAAATATAGATTATTGTCGTTAACTATAGTTTTCTGTCCATAAACTATAGCTTACAACCGCTAAACCTAGTTTATTGACTGTGAAACTATGATTATAATTCCCATAAAAGGATCAGACTTAATAAAATTTTTTTTAAATAAACAAGAGGCCCATGGGCCACATCATTCACCTGAGCAACAATAGACATAATGAAATCAACTTCACAGAGTAATATACAAAATATCTGAACAATGCCGTATGATAGATAATATTAATATATATATATATATATATATATATATATATATATATATATATATATATATATATATATATATATATATATATATATATATATATATATATATATATATATATATATATATATATATATATATATATATATATATATATATATATATATATAAAAAATCCCCTGCATATTCCAATGTTTATCATTAGCCCATTGTCACAGGATGATTTTACAGTCATACAACATAATGAGCATTGCAGTTCTTGAGATGACGATCTGACTTAAACAACTGTGTAGATTATAAACCTACTTCAAACTTTGAACCCCTTGTGAGGCCCAAGAATTGTCCAGGGGCCAGAATCTAAACAATTTAAAAGAATCAACAACATGTCAAAATGCTTGCATATAAGATAAACCATATATATAACCTACCGGTATATAACCTACAATACCTTAGGATGCTTCCACACGAGTTTACAGAGGGCCGATTAATTGATATCGGCCCAGTGGTTCTGGAGAAGAAGACGAAACTGTAAATGGTTAATGGACAGACAGACAGATGAACGCTGGACAAAAAGTGATCAGAAAAGCTCACTTGAGCTTTCAGCTAAGGTGAGCTATGAAGATAAATAAATTACCGGTTATTGCCCCTCATTTTTTTTTTAAACAGTTATATATTAGTAGAATTTGCATATACTATAATGGAAGAAAAGTAACGAGAACTTTAAAAAAAAAAAGTTGATATGGGAAAAAGGTGAAAAAAACTTGTTTCTAAAAAAATGGAAAAGGTGGATAAGGTCTCCTACAGTATTGCTACGTGCTTGTAGAGGCCTAGCTCCGATAGATCAATGATTGTGGTCCATAGTGCGAGCCCCCAGACCGCAAGTTCCTAAAATTTTATATATTTTAAGAGAATAACAAATCTGTTTTATTAAAACCTTGATATTTTTGTTCTGTTTACATATAAATGGTGAAAACTACCAACATTTTGAAGCTATGATAACATGATGTTCTCTTAGCCACCTTAAAACTATCATTTCTTCTGGAACATCGTGTTGCATTTTGTATTTTAAAAGTAAACACAAACCATGCAGATTTCCTTGCCCTTTAAGTCAGCTTGGGTACCATTTAATATATCAAAACATGCCTAGTCAACCATTTTCTTAACTGTTCTTGTAGTTAAGTTCAACAAATGTCAACACGGTCAATTATGTGTAAACAGATCTCTTTTTAATTATGGGATCGTACAAAGAGCAAAATACAGTATTTACACAACTCAAAAAGATGGTTAGAAAAAACCATTTCATATGGTAATGGACACACACATACAATTTCTAAAAATATTTATACAGTGAAATGAAAAAGCTTGTAAAAATTGATAACTTGATATTAGAATTAATACTCCTGTCAAAAATGCATCTTTCTTTCCAAAACATTAAACATTCAACTAACAAAAAAACTAAACACCTCCCCCCCCCCCCCAAAAAAAAAACCAAAAACAAACAACAACTGGTTATGTAATCTAAATTAATAATCTAAATTAATCACATGTAATCATAATAACAAGGAAAAGTAATCTTATGTAATCAATTACTTTTTAAATTGGATGTAATCAGCTTGTAATTGATTACCTTTAAAATCCAAAGTAGTTTATTGCAATT
This sequence comes from Magallana gigas, assembly GCF_963853765.1. Lineage (NCBI taxonomy): Eukaryota > Metazoa > Mollusca > Bivalvia > Ostreida > Ostreidae > Magallana > Magallana gigas. The sequence goes on from NC_088862.1 coordinate 19,723,199, forward strand.
TAATAAATTACTAAAAGTCTTTTGAAAGTTTTTATAACAACTACTTGTAGTTGAATATTGGGCACCCGGCCCATTGGGCCTATAAGTCACCTTTGTAATATTAACAGTTATAGTTCATCATGCTTTATACAAGGTGTATCAATTATTAACTTATATTTGGGTTATGGTACATATTAATATATATAATATAGGCCTATATATATTGAAATAAACTAGAACTGTCCTAATGGGACTAAAACCCCAGCAAGGCTAATTTCAAATGGGCCAATAATTGAATTGAATAATAAAGGTTTGGAGCACATACAAGTAAATAAATTTTAGAATTAAAAAAAAATTTAGTTAACAAAGAACAATTAAAATCAAAATTGTCAGAATTTCACTGTAAATACATATGTATAACAGTAAAACATTTACAAATTTATGTATCTGATGATATTTCTTTTTATTAAATTGTTTTAAAGAAAAACCAACAAAATGACAATAACCCGGCCCTACCTTTGCAGTAAATGGAAATACCGGTAGCCAAGCAAGGCTCTTCTGTTCAAAATACTTTGAATATCTTTCTAATAAGAGTCATGACAGATGCAATTAGTTGTTTCAAATTTTCCTCACTTTCTCCTATGGTACAATGGAACTCCATATCAGAAAATTGATCCCATACTGATAGGACTATGATTTTCCTTGATGAACTTGTTAAATTTAATAAACTCCCAAAACATTACCATTATTACCATACTATCATGTAAAAACGTAAGTTTAATATTACAAACAATTTTAAAATTGCCAAAACACTACAATCATATCAGTAATTTTGAATTTTTATTTAAATTAATGCCCTATAGGGTCACTTCATCAATTTACTTGACTAATAAATTTAAACAACTTCTAAAAATAGTTAACTTCTTTATTAATAATGATATTATTTATTTCCTTATAATGATAGAAACTTTTGGTTTACAGGAAATAGTTTTAAAATAGGCCCAAAACCAGCGCCCATTTTACAGATTATCAATTTTCCCTAAACACATGCTCCATCTAAACCATGGCTCAGATAATGGCTCCCTTGGGACAAATGAATTCATGAGCCACACTTGTCTTTGATGTTCTTATTAGCTCCTAAGAATTTATCATTGACAAACAAAAAGTTGGCATTGTCAGTTGATAGAATACTTATAAAAAATAAATTTCGTTAAGGCATAAAGAATAAAACTTCTAACTGGATGTTTTTATATTAATTTATTTTAGAGTGTTTTAATACTATTTATTAATTAACAACATCTGTAAGGATCACCTCCCTTACTTTTCATCATCAGTGTACAATATATAGAATAAGGAAAATGAAAACTGTCATAGAATCATTAAATCTTGTCTGATCTTAAAAAAAATTGCAGGTGCACATCTTCAGATGGTGATCAATATATGTACAAATTTTCAAACTGTTCCATGCAGGAGTAAAAAATTCTATAGGGGGGACAAAGTTACCTCTACAGACAGGGTGAATCCAATATACCACCCTAAACTTCGTTTGCGGGGGTATAATAAATCATCTTAACATTGTAAATAGACTTAGAAGAAAGTATGTACAATATCAAAACAAACAAAATTTACAAGAGTAAATCACCTTCACCCCTCCCCCTCCCAAAAAAACCCCCCAAACAAACACAACAAGACATTTTCAAAAACTAAAATTGATATTGCTTAGCCCGCATTTCCTCTAATTTTCTTAAATTTTGATTATTTTTTTAAGCTTCCAATAATAAAATATTTCTGATTTCTATGTATTTATGAAAACTTTATATAAAGATATGAATTGACAGAAAAGCTAATATACTGACCATTTAGTAAGAGAAAAACTGATTCAATGTATAGAATGGGCGCATTAAAAAGCTTAAAAAAATGTTATTTGATTGGCAAATCATATTTTAAAAACATATTCTGAAACCTAAGTATCATATCATTAGTTCACATTTTAGTAAAAAAAAAAAACTAACATTAAAGATATTGTTTTTGAAAATGCTAAAACAGACTCATTAATCTACAGCAATTCTGAATTGCGAAACATGTGATATTTTCCTACGCCAATAATCCGCCAAAAATATAGTCCTTGTTAGATTCTAAACAATGATTACTTTTCTATGCCAAGTTGTATGATGGTAAAAAAGAAAGAAAAATATACTATTTTAATTTCCTTCCATCTTCATATACTGAACGATTATTATAATTTACGTTTGACACGTCGAAAACCAGAAAAGACTCCTTCCTTAAAGCTTTTAGTATCAGTAGGTGTAACATGCAAGTACACATGTACATATAAACATAAAATAACACTTTTAACAAGAAGTTTCAGAATTGAAAAAAAAATTCATTTAACAATCTTTATTCATTTCTCTAAACAATGTTTTCAATTTCTTCCATCCTGTTTGTCCGGCAACACCATTTATTTTCTGGGGAAAAAAAATGAAACTTATGTCAATTTGTAGATTTTGAAGAAAGCGTGACTTTCTTTCTTTAAAAAACATTCTGTAAAATATTCTTAACAAAAATACACACATGTAGCTGAACCAAATTTTTAAGTTTTCAACCATTCTAAAGTTTTTACTATATGAAAATTCTTGCCATTTGGGTGAGTGATTTCCACCTTACCTTCAAGTAATTTACAATGATGTACGGTAGTATCGATATTCAAATATTTTAGTACATTTTTTGGCACTTTGGCACATCGTTCAAACTAAAATAAAAAGTTTCCTGTATAAGAGAATATCATTCATTTTAGAAATACATGTTCCTACCTCTAAATCATCAAACACTGTTTGACTTTCAATGGTTTGGGAGAGATCAGGCCAAGGAAGACTGTGTTCTAAAATCAAGATGGCTGCTTGCTGCACTGAGTGAACTTGCTCTCTATTATCACATTCTAAAAAAAGGGAAAATTTTAACATTGTATAAAGTAACCTTCTAGACCATGCACAGTTCACAGTGAGCAATGAGTGAAAGATAATTTGAGAAGTCTCATTGATTTTATGTTTTCTTCAGTCACTCATTGCAATAGAACAAATTCAACTGTCAGCTTAATTTCATGAATTTCTATTCTTACATGGATAACGAAAAATACAACAAATCATGCAATCTTCTCTTCAAATATGACAAGTAAGACACAACATTGTAACAATAGTACACACATCACACCTTTAAGTTCCTGTAATATTTCCCTCAAGAACATCTGCATAACTGTCTCCCCTCCAAAGATAAATGATCTACATCTGTCAGTTATATCCTCCAAAATAAGGGTATTTATAGATGATCTTTTATCATTGTTAGTAATAACCAGTAAAAAATTCCATAACAACTTAAATATGTCTTCTGTAAAAGGGATGCTGATTGGGTAAATCCACGTCTTCATTCTTATTCCAATTGTTAAAAAGCTTGTTATAAGGTAAATTGACTCTGCCACTTCAGTATTCTTTTCCTGTACAGTAACACAAAATAAAAGGTAACTAGTTTTATTAATTATATTCAATTTAAGACTTCCATGTAGTCACAGATTTTCATTTCATATAAATTATATGTATAAAAATGTTCCATATGATAATACTTAATAAATCAAATCTAATTTACGAAAATTCTATGTAACAAACATAGACTTTTGAACTGACTAGAAGAAACACAAAAGTCCATGTCAATGTAGATACATGTACAAACCATTGTTCTCCTAAGGAAACAGCACAAGAGCTCTACTATCTGTTCTGTGTTTGGAAACATCAGCAATTGGTTTGCCACTGTCTGCAAAGATGAGATCAACAGATACAGTGTAGTGGAACTAAATGTAGCTCCCTCTGAATTTGTCACTTGAATAGATGCCTGACCATTCAAGATGAGATGGAAAGGCAAATGAGATATTATCTCTATTACTGTAAATTCCTAATTAAACGCAAGGAATAAATATCTGCATACAATCACGAGAAACCCGTCTCATGAATTAAAAAAAATTTTGCTTTGAATTTTCAGACAAATGTAAACCACATGAAACTATGATATAATTTTGGTATTTGCAATTTTATGTTCTCGTCATGTGATGGAAAACCGATGAATGGTGGAATTAAGTACTCCCGTAAAATAAGGAATCTTCAGTATTAGTGCTACATGTGAGCTAATTTACCTCTGTAATGGCCACCATTTGATTGAATAAATTCCTATCTACTGCTACATGATGTAAGGGGCATTCAACAGCATCTAGAATAAATTCAAGCAACACTTTTTAACATTTTTAAAACTCTTCTATTTCACAGGTATCCTTATGGTCTATTACTGAAGCCAATATAACTAGCTCCATGTGGACTTAAACTGGACAGCAGTGAACGCCTGTAATTAATTTGGTCATGTTGTTTGGTTGAAAAAGTCTTGATGTGTAAAACATACCAAAAAACTATATATGATATTAGTCAAATTTGGCCCCTATAATTTGCTATTTTTAAAATGATTCAGGTACATTAATTTTTGTGTTATTTTATAAAAGAGTTGACATGAAATATGTTTTTCACATATATTTGGTTTATATGCACTCACTGGCAGTATATGACGTCAGAAGTGACGCTATTTTTATAATTCAATCAAAATTAATCAAAATTTGACATTTTTCTCATCTTTTATTCGAATGGGAAATATTGAGCGACTCTTTGAACAAGAACGAACTTTTTGTCACTTATAAGTATTAAAGAAATAAATCTTTGGTGAAAATATTTTGTTTGTTCAAGCAGTCGCTTAATGTTTCCTTAAAGAAAAACTGTTTCAAAACAAGCCGTTTTATGCTAAAAATGAGAAAATGGCGGGAAAAGGTAAACTATATGATGTCATATTTTTAAATTGTGGGCACTAGAATCAAATTGAAAATTATGAAAAAACTTCAAATGTATTTTTGCACAAATAAAACAAAGAATTACAGTAAAATGACAATGTTCATTTAAGGGGGCCATTTTAGGCCCAATTAAATCATATATAGTCCTTTAATTAAAGCTACATGTACCTTATTTCAATGCAAATGAAAGATGCAAAGTTATGTAATACAAAAATTCTAAGGTTCTCTTGTACACAGAAACAGCCACAAACATAATCAGAGATTTAAATCCCTTCCTTTGACTTGTTTAATTCAGGAGGGGGTGTGAACTTGCATGACTGTCTTATCTGTAACTGAATATGTGGTTTATATAACTATAACCGTATCAATGTTATAGCTTACCAAATGCAGATCTGAACAAAAACTGTACATACAATCCCTGCTCTTCTATGGTCAAAGGATACTTGTTGTATCTACAAATAAGGAAATCAACATCTCAACCTTTACCTTTTTACATGGCAAAGACAATCATTTCAATTATATGAGTATATATATATATATATTTGTAAACAGTTTTATTCAATCCAAGCAATTCAGTTTTACATAGCACAAATAAATCATTTAAGCTGAAAATGTTCATTCTATTTTCCACTGTTTTAATTACTAAAATCCCTTTAAAACTGAGCAAAATCAAACAAATACATACCTGTGTTGCATCACCTGTAGTAGGTACTTGCAGGACTCTATAGGTAGCCGATTGTTTCGTACCAGGTCCGCAAGTTTTCTGTAATCTCCCTCCCTTAGTGTCGGAACATGGTAGAACAGTTCTATTACCCTCCTTAAGATTTTGTTATCCAAGCAAATGAGATCAGCCATATCCATCTCTAAATGTGTGAGAAAGCAGCAATATGTATGACAAGCAACATGTCCAAAACCCTATCAGATGGCTCTGGCTTTAAAAAATTTATCATTAGAAAAATTTTGACTTTCAGTTTATTAAGATGCTTTCAACATACAGTATATCTGATTTTATTCCCAATGAGTTCATTTTCGCTTTTTTTTGTTACCAATTCAACATCGAAAAAAATACAATATGCAAAAATGATACACTGTATTGTTTGCTTTATATTTATGAAACTATTTAATTTGCAAAAATGACTGATACAAATAAAAAAGTTACATATTTGCCCCATTCTTTGCTGATTTTGTGACACATATGAGAAAAAAACCAGATAAACAGTATTGTATAAAGAGTTATTTTTGCCCTTCTTCGCCTAGTTTTGTTAAAAGATAATTTGAGACATGAGTTTTTGGTAGGTCTTAATTTTGCCCACTGACATGAAGGGCGGAAGGGGCAAAATAAAATTAAATATTTCTCTGTATATAGTATGACATGTATCAGTATCACAAGTTAACTTAAGAGATGTGTTTTTTCCCTAAAAATACTTAAATTGATGAATTTTCACCACCTCATGGGTTCCTTCATCTAAAACTAAACAACTACACATCACTGAGATAGGGACCATCTCAAAGGGTCCCATTTAAATAATGGTCAATAAGATAAGAGCATTTCAGAGGATTTTGCTTTGACATTGACCTATGACATGAAAATGTTCAGGTTGGCATATAGAACTTTATGTCAAACTCATTATCCCTTACCGACAGGCTTTGTTTGGTAAAATATGAGCAAGATTAACCAAAGCCAAATAAATTATAATATAAAACTGGATTCTAAAGAAATCTACTACAACCTTCACATTTGACCTTGAAATTTGGTTAAGGTTGCTGCACACCCTTTTACCCAAAAGCTCTGTTTATGTGAAGTATGAGCAAGATAAGGGTTAGGTGAGAGTAAATATGCTCTGAATTTTTTTTGGCATGGTCTGATATGACCTTGACCTAGACACATCATTCAAGATCACTGCATAGCTTTGATCAAAAGCACTCTGTGAGTAAAGTATGGGCCAGATTGGACCAAGGGGAGAGAATATATGTCATGGACAAGTGATACTGGATGGACAAATGGATGAAAGGATGGATGGACAGACAGAGAGATCACTATAGGGTACCCAAGAGTGCAGCCCTAATTATGACTACTCATATCACTGTAAACGTACTCTATTTGGCTGTGTTTTCTATTATGCGCTTTGGCGGAATGCAGCTTCTGCTAAATCAAGTACAGATCGCTAAATGCCTTGCATTTATGTATAAGAAAAGTCACATTCAGGAATACGCTAATTCAAATCTACGCCAACTTGACGTGTTCAAAAACTAATTTTCCCCAAATATAATATGTTTACAGTATCAAGATGTTTGTACATGAATATAAAAGAATTATATTATTGAAGTAAGTTTGATTTTTTAAGACTTAGATTTTTTTCCAATGAACTTTGCATTTATGCAAAGTTTTCTACTCTGTGCAAAGTCAACAAATATTTTGCAAAGGATACATCAAATATATATTACCTAACACAGAATAAACAAACACAGAAACTTCTGTGCTGTTTGTATTGGTTGTTCTACAGGCGAGGTTCCTTAGAACCTCCATGATTTGACCAGACATCACTGGATTCCTCACACAGGATCTGAACAATGCAGGCAACAATTCCAAGAAGGCACGCTTTGTATCCTCTCTGTAAGATACATTATGGCCACACATGTATATTATCAATAATACCGGTATATATTATTCAAGCAACTCCATACACTGTATTTCCATTTGTTTTAAGTGATCCTTTGTAAATGATAAAATTTAATAAAATGTACAGATACTGAAGTATGCTAGAGGTACTACACAAGACACTGGTTGCAAGTTTGTTACATGCTCAGTAAAGGATTGACACTATATACCCAAAACAAAAGGCTACTTTGTTTACAAACGACCCTAAAAGGTTACTAAGAAATGCTGAACAATTCAATATTCACAGGAAATGGTTTGGATGTTTTTCACACAGTTGAGACATCCTTTCAACTCCACTTTTAAATGAAAAATTGAAATTACATTCTACAATGAGCCATTCATAAATTTCCAGCTAAAAATGTCTTGATACCAGAGTAAAATTTCTTTTGACTTTAATTCATTAATGTCATTGAATAACAGACAAAGAACATACAACATTTCGTTTATGATTAAGATAGTTTTCATCAGGCATTGAAGCTAAATGTATTTCATTTACTATGCTGTTTTTATTTCACTATAATATAACAAAAGTTATATATGCAAATCGTTAATAAAACAAACCTGATGAACATTTCCTCATTTTCTGTAACAACCCGGGAGAAGAATTGTAACAGCAGTTTTTTCTCCTTAGACAGGTCATGAATCCATGTGAAGCGAGACACAAGCACAGACAATAGCTGCTGGACACCTTCTGTAGCATAAATACTCTTTGGTAAATTTATTTAAAGGAATAAGGAATCATTTAATCTTTATTCGTTTGATGAGATATTGGCACTTCTGATTGGTCAAAAAATTTCTTAGTCTGACCCTACAGTGGGGCATAATTCAAATTACATTTTGCAGAGTATAAGTCAACATGTAAAGGGATTTTACTATTTTATTATCATGAAGCCAATAACTGGTAGTTAAAATCTGTAAGTTATTAGATTACGGTATATCATCATTTAGAAGCCAAAACATTTTTTGGGGCTTTTTAGCAAACCCCAAATTTGCCGGGTTTTTATGATATACTTTTGTCACAACTTTTCTGTTTTTATAAAAACAATGAAATGCTTTCCCTGCGTTACCTCAAGAATTAAATATGTATATCATAAAGTATAGTGTATAATACGCACCCCCTAAAGTTGACCAAAAAATGGGGAAAAAACCGGCAGGTCCTGTGTATAATACACACCCAAAAAAGGCATAATCAACGGCTGCCATATTTCCCCCAAAACTATCAATGTTTCATGATAATTTTATAATCCATGCGCAATTTCTGTAATTTTGTGATCGGAACATAGCTCAGACGATGAAAATCGAAAGCCGCCATATTTTCCAAATAACTATCAATGTTCAATGATAATTTTGTAACCCAAGCGCAATTACTGTAATTTCATGATCGGAACATTGCCCAAAGCAATATTAGAGTCAAAGTTCTTTTACTTAAAAAAGACGGTATGATTTACATGGGCGGTATCAAATATCATTTGACACTTCGTAAAGAAAGAGTTAAAATTCTCATACAACAGTGGAGAAGTTGAAGATCATCATAAGTAGAGAAGAACAGCAACCGAGCTTGGTGCTTAAAAGTAATGTTTGCAGATATAAACCAATTAAAACAACATCAAGAGATATGTATGTCGTATATCGTCATTATCAAGTCATACAAATGATCGATGTATTTTTAGCAGTGTTTATGTAAAGCAATAACGTTTAACTGCATAACTGGACACAAAGTAGTCAAGTTAAATAATATCATAATATTTGCTAATCTTCATGCACTTGAAAATACCTTGTGAAGTCCGACGCAAGACAGGTGCATGCCTATGACATGGAAATTGTTAAACAAACACTCACTACGCGCCGAGTCAAAAGGTGGCTACTTACATAATGGCAAATACACTGGCGATATTGAAAGTTGTTTAATGCAAGGAATAGTGTTGAGAGAGAACAAATATTTTAATACATGTAAATGGAAATAAAACTAAGAATAAGGTATTTCTGACACAGTAAATTTAGTATACACTCATACAACTTTCACTACACGCTTTACTGTATCGGCAGTCACTATTCCCCTGGTATCAAGAATCCTGGCTTGAAGAAATGGGGGGAAATTTTTGTACAATGTACAATACGCACCCCCACTTTTGATCAAATTTTGGATGAGAAAACTGTGTGTTATACATGCGAATTTACGGTAATTAGAAAGCAATCAGTAATATGAATTCAATGTGAATTTTTAAAATTATTTTTCAGTAAGAATAATTAGTGCAAAAGGCAATCAGTCAATACCGTTGTTCTGGCATTTGCTGGCCATGAGCCTTTCTATGACCTGTAGGATTGGTGAGGTATATGATGAATCATAACTCTCCTCTTGTAAGTAGTTCAGCAGGTACTGTGTAATGGTGAGACATAGACTACTGTTGTATTCTGTCTTTTGATTGGTTGACAAGAAGAACGACATGATGTCACAGACAGTGATGTTCAAAGAATGGACAGTGCACTATAAATAAATGTTTATACATGTGTAATAAATAACACGGTGTGTGTGTAATAAACTATGTACCAGTACATAATTATGACAAATTCAAAGTCCATTTGTATATGCATATATGGTTAAAAAGTTTGGCCGAGATTATATGAAGTTGTTGGCTGACAAAAAAAAAATATTCCCCAAAACAAAAGAAGAGATAGAAGTAGCATAAAAAGAGCATACAGGATGCATATGTGGAAGTGAGACATATCAATTAATTAAGTAAAAATAAATCATCTTCAATTAGATTATTCATCTGATTACAAAGGGTACCTGTTCTGTATCTGGCCTTGTCTTCTTGTTTTTTAGACTGTTTTCAGAATGAGGAGCATAGGGAAAGAACTTCAAGAAATGTTGCTGGAAATCAGGCAAGAAATGAGCAAGGCTGCTTTGCCAACCCACCTGCATTAAAAAAAAACCACAAATGATAAATATCTCTCCTCAAAGATACCTAACAATAAAACACAAATAAACATTAATTACAATTCTTTAAAGGGGCAGTTTCATGAATTTTTTTTTTTATTTTGATTTTCCATTTTTAATAATTATAGAACAAGGTATATTTTAATAATGGTCTGCCAAAATTTCAACATTATTTTTTAAGCCACAGCACTAACAAAAATGACATTTTTTGTGATGTAAACAGAGTTTGTGCCATGTGTTTGTTTACATAAGTTGCAAATACTGTTAAATCAAAAGCTATGAACTCCTTAGATTTTTCTATCTGCAAGTTTATTATGCACATAATTTAACAGTTTCTAGTATTGTTACCTCTGATTCTGTTTAAAATGATATATTTTCTATTCAGTAAATAGATATAAATAAAAACATGGCAAGAGCCTAGTTTCAATAACAAGAAATTGTGAGCTATATGTACCCCCGGTATATTGCTTATCAACAATAACTGGCATTTAAATTTTGGTTGACCATTTAAAATATCTTAGTTCAGCATTGAAACTATAAAAAAAAAGAAAGAAAAAAAACCTGTTATCTTGTCCCTTTGAATAGTAAGAATAACTTTCTGCTCACAGATCAAAATTAATCAATGAAGATTGGTTCTTAATTATTTTTTTGTTTGACTTTTGTGGAGTGGAAGGTAACTCCCAAAATTTCTGGTTCTTGCACTTGCATGATTTCATGATACGCGAACTACATAATACACCCATCTGGAATACACCCATCTGGACCCACACACTTCAATTTAGTACTGGAGCTATGGATAGCCAAACATTCATTCAGTAAGTCTAAATGACCCACTGGTGACAAGGAGTTTTATACTATTAATACAAAATACAGTGGCCCCCGGGTATAACGAGCTCGGATATAAGGAGGTACCGCTTACAACGAGATGATTGTGTGGTCCCAAATAATTTCTTTATTAATTCCTTTTAAAAAATACAAGATACAACGAGATTGTTTATAACGGGACTCTGTATATTACGACGTGAAAATTTTTCCCCGTTAGTTGTACGCGCTTTTGGATATAACGAGGTACTCGCTGCACGCTTGATTGCACACGCTGGTTCCAGGTATAACTAACGGTATGGCCGGTAATTTTTACAGGTATGTATACACAGAACAAAAGATTAAAAGTATTCAGGAATAATGATGAGTTGTTTTTATTGCAATGTTCACAGCCATGGCTTCGAAGTAAAAGAAAAGGACAAGAATTTCGCTAAAAACAATAGGACTTATTTAGATATAATTTGTGCCCGTTAGTTGTAAATGCTATCGGATATAACAAGGTACTCTCTGCAAAGGAAAGTAATTTCGCTAGAAAGATTAGGACTTAGTTAACAATGAATCAAAATTTGAAAGTGAAATTGCAAAGGACTACGGACTAACTTTTGAGTACATTTAATACAATTTAAAAAACCCCACCAAGATATAGAAAGCTTGGAAGAGTTAGGGACTTGTTGAGAAAAGCGCGTGACTCTAAAAATAGCGATACCGACATTGGGCCTTCCCATATTATGTAAGTGTTGATTCACTGGTTAAGGTATTAAATTTCGACAGATGTACTAAGTTAGTATAATTCAGAGTGAAATTAAAGATGATGACGAGACAGAAACCGAAAAAAGATGGTGATGATATCGGTGTGTCAGGAAAAACTCGAGAATAATCTACAAAAAAAATGCATTAAATGCGGTAACGATTTTCAAACCTTCTTCATGCAGAAAACAGACATCAAAGATTCCACATTAACTGTTTTACAAAATTAAAACTGATTGACTTATTGAAACTTACCAAAAAATTAAAAAAAAAAAAAAAGCAACCGACAATCACACAGTTTTGTCTCTCATTAAGTGAAAGTAACATATGTTTAGATTGTACACGTAATTATTCCATGGTCATTTACATGAATATGCTGTAAGTATGTTACTTTTCAACAAAATTTGAATAAATTATACGTATTTATTTTATTATCACTTGTTTATAAATGTTATTTGAAATGTACAGAACAACGATCACGTGTCGCCTTGGGAAATGCCAACCTCGGATATAATGAGTATCGGTTATAACAAGAAATAAATCTATGTCCCCAGCATCTCGTTATACCCGGAGGCCACTGTATACATGTAAGAATAGGAAAAAGATGTAGCTTCCTTTTACATGTTTTAACCAAGAATTCATTACATACCGTTCCTTATAACTGACTTTTGCTATTAATTCATTATTGATTATAATTGATTAACATTCACATTTAATACAGCCATATAAGTGGTTTTCATCCTGCATAAAACATGTACTAATACAGTGTAATAGATTGGTACCTGTATGACTTGTTCTGAGTAATGCCACAATATTTGGATTGTTTTCACCACACTGTGTCGCAGTGAACAGGCTTCTAAAGACAACAGATGCCCTGGATCAAAGTTAAAACAAGTCAGTATGAATTTACAAAAACAGAGGCCCATGAGCCACATTGCTCACCTGAGGAACAATAGGCATGATAAAATCAGCCTAATGGAGTCAAAATACAACTTATCAAGACAAACGTAGTTTACCGTATTTTTCATGGCATATGCCGATGCGGATTGCTAATTTTTAGAAAAAATTCAGGAAAAATCCTTAGACTAGCCAATCTTGGGGATAAGCCGACTTTCATTCGATGATTACCATAATCCGGTGAATATAATACGCAGAAATGTACAATATGCACCCCCCACTTTGGGCCTGGAAGTGGTGAAAAAATGCTAGTTGGATGTATAATATGCATAAAAAAAATTGACCAAACAGTAATGCTGAGTATCAACAAAGCAGTTATACTTTGTATACACGCTCAGTTTCATCGCGGAAATACACTACTGGAAATAAAAAAACACAATATTTTTTTTTAAAAGGCTTTTGAAACTAGGCCTAATACATCGTGGTAAAATCTTAATTTCATTATCCATGTTTTAAATAGATCTAGTATTAAATTAATTACCGTAAATAAAATCAACCACTTTTAACAAACGCTTATAATTGTTTAGTCATTACAACCCATGTGTAGTAAAAAAAATGGTGAAAAACAGACAGTGTATAGGTATGGAGATAAGAGACCTAATTAAATTCTTAAATGATGCCGATCAAAGTGATCAATTTGTGGCCTGGAACATAATAAAATATGTGCACAAATAGTTGTGTATAGTACACATAGCCTAAGGGGAGTGTCTGAGATACCGTGGCCAAGGTGTCAAGCGTTTGCGGTGGGGAAGCACAACAATGGCTTAAATTAACGGAATAGGTTATAGAATTATTTATATTCATAATTATTTGCAATAAATCAATTATCATTACATGTATACATGTAAATGGTCAAAATTGAGCCACGTGTAAGCTGATCGGTTACAAATGGCACATGGCCATCCAGGCCCGCATTCTTTTAATAACACTTGAAATGGCGGCGTTCACGGAGATAAAGAATAGGCAGTTCAAATTATTTATTAAAGGCCATTTTGAAACAGCTTATTGATAAACAGGACTTTTAGTATACATTTTCTTTAATAACATGCTATAGCAATGATTTCCTAAGGGTTAAATATTAATATATATGTGAAAATGAAGTACCGGTACAAATACTTTCAGAATATCGATGTAGAAAGTTAAAAGAGTACTGAAAATTATTTAATTTGCCAATCATATATATTTTAAGCAAGTTTTAAAAATGTGGATGATTGATCTCTTCCATATATGTTACTTATCGTAATTTTCAATAGTGTAAAACAGTCCCTTTTGTAACAGGATTATTTTCTAGTCATATCACATATTCAGCAGTGCAGTTCTCAAAAAGATCCTGAAGAATTGTTAATATGTGGGATATAAACCTAAATAAAACTCTTGTAAGGCCCAAGAATCATCCAGGATGCAAAGTCTAAATAATTTTTAAGAATCAGCAATATGTCAAAATGCTTGAATACAAGTAAAAACATCTCAGTTTTTGTGAATACTGTAAAACGAGAAAATATGGCGCACTACAAATTTTAGCGCCTTTGGCGCAACTGCCTCTGAGCGCTAAAATAAATAGTGCGCCAACATTTTGTATATGTATTAAATTTCTTTAAGTTGCAAAACAATAACGTTTTTAAGGCTAATATAGAAGTGTTCATTTAAATATCAGATGCTGTCGGTTCTGTTTGTTTAAACAATTACACAGGTAAACGGTATGGGTTATCAGGTATAAGTGCCTAAACATGGATTGATTAATTCAGTTTTAATTGCTTTTTAATATCTCGCATTAGCACCTTGAAAATTGGGCTTCTCCCCATGCCACTTCCATTTAGCGCCTCGAGGTGAAAATGTGATTAAGCGTGGCGATCGTTAACGCTGACAATACATGTTTGATCATAATTTCTTTGATCTCTGACTAGTGGAAATTTAATAAAGAAAACAAGACGATACCTATTTTTTGTGTTTTTTTAATGTAAAATTACTGTGAAAAAGATTCTCTCATGGTGATCGAAACTCATTGTGAATGTAGCATTCGATTTCACTTTTAGTTTCAGGACTCTTCTAGTGTTATCCAAGTCGACACGTTAAATTCAAAGTCCGATAACTCAAATTTGTTTACCAACAAAAATTACACATCATCGCCAATTAATGAAGTTTTCATATCTATCTACTGACGATTTAAACAAAAGTAAGTGTATTGTTCTCAATGACAGTTTACTATGCATGCGAGATAGAAATCAAAGTCGTTGTGTTCAGGTGCTTGAGTGAACACAGAACTAAATTTTATTAAACAACAACATTTTTTGTTTTCTTTTTTAAAGAAAAGATACATGCGCTAAAATATAATTGCGCTAATATACTGGCTCTTGCGTTTGCGCTAAAATACGTATGCGCCAAATTTTCTCGTTTTACAGTAATTAAAATATTTTCCTTTGTAAAATTAGACCCCAAATGTGGCCCAACCCTACTCCTATAGATTTTGATTTGAACAATTTTGAATTTACATTATCTTAGGTTGCTTTCACTAAATTTACAGCATTTCTAGGCAAAGGATTTTTAGAAGATGTTTAAAGATTTTTCTCTATATATTCCTTGGTAAATTTTTGTCCCCCACACCCCTCATCCCACACTGTGATCCATTCTACCCCTGGGGATCATGATTTTCACAACTTTGAATCTACCCTACCTATCAAAGGATGCTTCCACATAAGTTTCAGCTTTCCTGGCCAAATGGTTATTAAGAAGATTTTTGATCAAAAATTTTCAATAATTCCTAATTACCTCCCTTTGAAAAAAGGCATGACCCTTAATTTTCACAACTTTGAATCCCCTTTGCCTAAGGGTGCTTTGTGCCAAGATTGGTTGAAATTGGTCTAATGGTTCTGGAGAAGAACTTGAGAATGTGAACAGTTCACTGACAGATGGACAGACCGATGAGAGACAAAATGTGATCAGAAAAACTCACTTAAGCTTTCAGCTCAGGTGAGCTAAAAAACATTTTCTTACAAACAACACATACATGCATATCAAATCATCACAAAAATTGCATCCTCACAGTCTGATTTGTGTTCTCAAATACATGTATTTTCAAGTTGTTTGGACATATTTACTATAGATTTATGAGTTTATCCATGCAAGTATCTGGGTCACATCTGCAGATCGACATTCATCCTGTGCACGTAATGTACACAAAGGACAAATTCAGACTCCTGTTACTACGCTAACAAACATAAATATACATCAGTTGATTGTTTAATCCTTTCTTACTTTTAAATTATTACTTTTTTCTCATTAAACATGTCAAGGGAAAGCCCCTGTATGACAATTGAGAGAATCCTTGGGTTGATCAGGTTTTATGTTCTTCCTCTGGGGCCATAAATCTTGGACAACCTAACTAATGAACTCAGTCTCACTCTCACAAAAGGAATGTATTTACGGTAATACTGAAATGAAAAGTAAGATTGTCTAAGTTTTCTGGCCCCAGAGCCTGATGCCTTTAGTTAGGACTGACTTACCATCCATATGGCTGTGTTGTGATGATGTTGCCTCTACCCAGCACTCTAGTAGCACAGGGAGTATTGTCTCCAGTAGGCGAAGCACACCGCTCGGTTCCCTCAGATTATAGCCTCTCTCTTCTATCTCCTTCGTCAGGACATTTTTCATTGTGCTATAATATGAAATCACAATTAATCTTATCACAATAGAAACAGTTAGTGCAAAATGAAAATGATTATTCAAAATTTAAAAACTTACTACCGGGTAATAATAATTTTATGAAATAATAAAATCCAAAAATCTCTACCCGCTGATATCTTTACTCTTGTTATATCTAAGAGTTTTTATTTGAATCTTACACGACTCTATATCCTGGGGAAGTCCATGTTTTCTTGAATTGTGTCGGAATGGGAGTACAAGAGACCTCTTCTTCCTCTTGCCACATCACCTTCAGTGCTTGATCTCTTCCTTCTAGTTTTGACTCATACGCCAGAGGTCCTGAACTCTCTACCAATGTTGACAGTAGCTTGCTTAGTCTGGAGAGAACTTGGCTCCTCCACTTATGAGCCTGGATCTTTCCATCTGGTTTAATACTGAGGGATCTATTTCCAGCACTGGACTTTTTACTATTATTTTGGTGTGAAATTTGTTCAATAAAATTTGGAATGATTTGACTTGATCTGTCCACAATAAGAGATGGATAATGTTCCAAGAAAATGTCTAGAATTTGTAAGGAATCACTTTGAATGTCTTCATAAATGTGAGTCATTGCACAGCACACATGTGCACTAACAACAGGAAAAAATGGTCGCATTTTGTAAATGTCCACTAAAGGAGCGATAAGTTTAAAAAGTTTGATTAATGCAGATCTGATGGCTGGGTCCTTATCTACCATTAACTGAGAGATGCGATCTATGACTTGAGAAAGTCGCTGCTCCAGGATTTCAGGGAAAGCAGACAAAAGCTCTTTTAGGCCATTGACAGCATCCAGTCGGACAGATGTACTATAATGTTGACACTGGTTCAGCAAATCCTATATCAAAAGTACAACAATTCATAATTTTGTAAATGTTTACATGCTGATGCATTAATTCCTTTTGTACAATGTTCAATATCATAGATTATTATCTTCTGTCACCTTTCTTTCATGTATAGCTATCATGTCAAACTGTACTTAATGATTGATCTTATATAGATTTTGAATAAGCAGTGACCTGTTTATGATATAGAAACCTATGACCATTACATCTGACTGCAGTGTAATGACAACTAACCACAATGTTAAGGTTCCTTCGAGTAGTGGGCTCGGACCCTGTCCCTGTTTTGATGTGCTGTACCACTTGGACAGACCTGGTTTTAAAGCTAGCATTGGTCACATTATCCGCCTTTTGAAGCTTTCGTCCCACCTTCAGCTTCACTTTTTGAAAGTCTTGGTTTTTCTTTTTCTTTGATTTCGGCATCTTTAACCTGTAGTTTATTACATGCACTACAAAATTTAAGAAACAATATTTACATTTGCAAATTAAATATGCTTCCTTATATGAACATAAAGAATAGGGAAACTGTTCAATTCTGTGTGATTTTTTCATGACATCACAATGATTAATGCACGCACTCACATGCATCACTTTGCAGTTGCATTATTCTAGTATAAGTATAAGTACTAAGTACAAGTTAACAAGAAATGTTTGTGAATCACTTATGCCCCCCCCCCCCCCCCCCTTGGAAACATCCACAGAGAAAATGAACACAAACTGCAAACAATTAGAATTTTTCTTAGTCCATGGGGCATAACTCTGTCGAAAATTGTACAATTGTGCCCAATATTGAACTTGACCTGGATATTATCGTAATTAATCTGTAAACCAAATTTCATTTTTAATTAATATTTGCAACTTCTGTGAAGAAAATGAACGAAAACGGCAAATAAATAGAATTTTTCTACATCCAAGGGACATAACTCTGTCGGAAATTGCTTAATTGTACCCAGTATTAAACTTCATCTAGATATTATCATGATAAACCTGTATACCAAATTTCATTTTAATATGTTCATCCTCTGCACAGAAAATGAGCGAAAACTGCAAATAAGTGGAATTATTCTAAGTCCAAGGGCCATAACTCTGTCAAAAATTGCTCGATCATATCCAATATTGAACTTGACCTCTACTCTGTCCCGAGTTTTTGCTTCCACCACTTTTTGCTTGATATTTCAATAATATTAAATACCTTTGTGCTCAAACTACGTTCATCCACTAAGTAATATGAAAAAAGTCCAGGTATATATAAAAGGTTGAAAAACTTCGTGCCAAGCCACTGTGGATTGCATTGCATCAGCCATTAATAAGCCCAGATGATAACGTTAAAAAATTGTGCGAGGTATCCCGAGTACTTCTGAATGGAGAAAAGATGTAAATATTTCCCATTATAAATCTCCGTAAGAAAATTGTTTTCGTTCCTGTGAAATTTTTTGAGTGAAAAGGGATAATTGTTCAATGAAGATATCTTGGATATATTCCCTTTCATCGATTTCAATTGTATCTCTTTCACAGGTATGTGTATTTTTATTAAAAATAATCAAAAAATGATGGAAGCAATAACTTGGAACAGACTATAGATATTATCATGATAAACCTGTATACAAAATTTCATTTCAATATGTTCATCCTCTGCAAAGAAAATGAACAGAAGCTGTACCAACCGACATACAGACAGACAGAGAGACGGGCAGCAGCAAAGCAATATGAATAAAAATGAATAAAAAGTTCACTGGGACATAAACTTGGTTTGTATGTGATAAATTCTTCTGAGAAGCCCTTCTGGCTTCACAGGATTTGATCATGTGACCAACCAAGTTCATATCCATTATCCAGGTGAACTTTTTTACTTGCTATTTATTTCTTAATTAAAACATAAGTAATAGAAGTTCTCCATATAGACAACACGTGGATATAAGCCAAAATATAGAAATTTCACTTTATATACCTATGAAGTTGAAAAACTTTTCCAATATGGAGGGAAAAAAATCACTTTACATGCAGTACGTTACATCAACAGCATCCATGTTGAATTCTGAATCTCGTACTAACTTCATGTTTGGTGATAATAATTGTTTGTGATGTACAATAAGCAAAAATCACACTCAGATATACATGTACTTGTTAAAAAGATTGAAAAAATAATTAATAATATGTTAATTTTTTGTAACCTGATGCAGTCTAATTTTTCTACTTACCGGGCAATTTCTAAATTTTACATGATTGGATCCTTGCTACTTTGAAGAAAATTGTCGAGTGATGTCTGCTTATTTTTAAATATGATGTCATAATGTATAAACTGGGTGCGCAACATTTCGCACTATAAAAACATATAGATATTAAAGCAGATAAGTGGATCCAACTTAGCATGTTTCAGATTTATCTATAGCAAATTGATAGTGAAAATTGTGTGCATTGGCTTCGGCCACAGTTAATCATTACACCGTAAAACATTAATTTAAAAGGAGAGGAGGAATGACCACAAGTAGGCTGGCCCCAACTCCAAACCCTTCATTTTAATAGTAACCAACACTCTACAGACTGAGCTAAAGGGTTAACCGTCTAGCTTGTGCTTGTAGCACCCTGGCATTGATGAGCCTTTTATTTACACACTATATATATATCACAATATATATCAGGCTGGTTCGAATACCGGCACCAAAGACCTCAGTTGGTAGAACACCTTACTAGAGATTCAGAGGGCCCGGTTCGAATCCCGGTCTGGTCCGTCATTATTTCCCCCCTGATCACGTTACAGTTGAAAAGTAGAATAAGTGTGATAAAGAGTCATCATGTAAGACCCCAAATAATCATTGTGCCGATAATACAAAAAGATTTTAACCAAATATAACATAAATCAATGGACTTACAGCTAAATAACTAATCCGACGTTGTTTATGTGTCCCACACGTGTTGAGCTAAACATTTAGCAAAACGAAATAAATGTTTATTCAAATATATAATGAAATAAAAACCGATACGATATGACAATACCGTTTAAACACTTTTTTACACTTTGAATTTATAATAACTCTGGTTTTATTTTGTTTTTATTATTTATCTAGTTATACTTTTTAAATTTCGTTTGATAAAACTAATTGGAATTTCACAAAATGAAAGTAGGAAGTGACGCGTCACAATATTTACTTTCGACGTGTTCACGTGTATGCCCCTTATCACTGGTCATTTCGTGATATAGATTATATACATCGTAAGTGAAGTGGTAAGTATATTTTATATCATAAAAACTGGAGTTGTTTTAAAAAACATTACAAGAAATATATCGACTCGTTAATCATTAATCATGTTCACCATATTTATGCCATCAGATCCCTGTCATGTTTATGTGTTATACAGTGTTATAGGCCGTGTTTATAAATGACTAAATTCTCGACTGTAATTTGTAAAATGATTCATTTAGATATTTAAATTTGGCTTTTTGAACTCTGTATTTAGAAAATAATTAGACTATATGAACATAAGCATGCACTCAATTATAGGCTAGGTTGTATTATTTATAATTACCACTATTTTTTATGATATAGTCTGTCCCAAGTTATTGCTTCCATCACTTTCTGATGATTTTTGATAAAAGTACACATACCTGTGAAAGAAGTACAGTTGAAATCAATGAAAGGGAAAATTTCCAAGATATCTTCATTAACAAATTATCCCTTTTCACTGATCATAAAAGTTAACATTTCTTACAGAAATTTATAATGGGATGTGTTTACATATGTTCTCCATTCGGAAGTACACGGGACACCTTGCGTAATTTTTCAATGTCATCATCCGGGCTTATTAATAACTGATGCAATGCAAAATTCCCGTAGACTTTCTTTTTAGCTCACCGAGACGAAGTCAGGGGGAGCTTATGCTATACCCTCGGCGTCGGCTTCGGTGTCGGCGTCGGCGTCCGGACCTGGTTAAAGTTTTTGTTACAGGTCCTGCATCTAAGCTATTACATGTCCTATCTTCACTAAACTTGCATGGATGATGCATCTGGCCCTACTTATGGACTTGAAAGACTTGGATGCTGAATCTGAGTCCTAAATTTCAGATGCTGGAGGAGGTTAAGGTTGTTGGACCAGGTTAAAGTTTATGTTGCAGGTGCCCTTTGATAGCAATATCTAAGTTACTGCAGGTCTGTACTTCACCAAACTTGCATGGATGGTGTGTCTTATGATACTGATGCACCAGACAGACTTGAGTGCTGAATCTGAGCTATAGGTTTCGGATGCTGGAGGAGGTTAAGGTTTTTGGAGCAGGTTAAGGTTTTTGTCGCAGGTGCCAATTGATAGCAATATCTAAGTTACTGCTGGTCCGTACTTCACCAAACTTGCATGGATGGTGTGTCTTAGGCCTAAAAAAAAAATAGGTTTGTTTCCGCTTTCAGGCTGAAAAAAATTAGGGTCGGTCGGTCGGCTTTTTTTTTTTTTTTTTAATCTTTTTTTTTTCCCTCTCCATCTGTTCAATTGTGCATATTAAACCATTTATCTATTAAACTGGGTAAGATAAAAAAAACCAAGTATTTGTTGTCATTATTTAAATGATGTGATGAACTTTTTCCCCGGCTGGTGGGAACATTTCTCGATCTCAACTGGCACGACATGTGCTGCCATTTGTAAATAACAAACATCTACACAACACTGATGACATCTCAATAAGTTCTATAAGCGTTTTTACGACTTAAATTTGGAGGACACAATAAATTTTTAAATCGGATAATAACGAAATTTTAACAAAAAACGGATAAAAACGGAAATTTACGAAAAAACTCGAAAAAAAATTTTGGGTCGGCGGGTTTAAGTTAGGGTCGGTCGGGAAAGCGGAAACAAACCTATTTTTTTTTTAGGCCTTATGATACTGATGCACCAGGCAGGCTTGGATGCTGAATCTGAGCTATAGGTTACAGATGCTGAAGGAGGTTAAGGTTTTTAGAGCTGGTTAAAGTTTTCGTTGCAGGTGCCCTCTGATGATTATATCTTAGTTACTACTTGTCCTAACTTCACCAGAGCGTTTTATGATACTGATGCACCAGGCAGGCTTGAATTCTGAATCTGAACCATAGGTTTCGGATGCTGGAGGAGGTTAAGGTTTTTAGAGCTGGTTAAAGTTTTTGAAACAGGTGCCCTCTGATGATTATATCTTAGTTATTACTTGTTCTAACTACACCAGACTTCCATGGATGGTGCGTCTTATGATACTGATGCACCTGACGGGCTTGAATGCTGAGTTTGAGCTATAGGTTTCAGATGCTGGATATGGTTAAGTTTTTTGGAACAGGTCACATGTTTAATAGATAATAGTACTATTTCAAACTTGCATAGTTGATTAAACTGTAATATGAATGAATCACAGAGGAAGCTTTAGATGCAGAGCTTGATCTCCATTATCAAGGATGCTAAAAAATATATCTTAGTTATTACAGGTCCTAACTTCACCAAACTTGAATGGATGGTGTGTCTTATGATACAGATGCACCTGACAGGCATGGATATTGAATCTGAGCTATAGGTTGCGGATGCTGGAGCAGGTTAAGGTTTTAATTGCTAGTGCCCTCTGATGATGATATCTTAGTTATTACTGGTATGAACTTCACCAAACTTGCATGGAGATGCGTCTTATGTATACTGATGTACCTGACAAGCTTGAATGCTGAATCTGAGCCATAGGTTTCGGATGTTGGATGAGGTTTATTTTTTTTGGAACAGGTCACATGTTTTATAGATGATAGCTTGCATAATTGATTTAACTATATTATAAATGAAACGCAGAGGTTGCTTCAGATGCAGAGCCTGATCTCCATTATCAAGGATGCTAAAGAAATCTCCTACCTCACTCAAACCTGCTCGATAGATAGATGTGTTTGTTGATAAATGATATAACATGATTCCTTTGATATAGTATTGTATGGTATGAAACAATATTGTTTAATATGATACAATATAATATCATATGTAATATTATAAAAAGTTATATGATACGATATGATATTGTATCATTTTTTTGGATATTTTATGTTATGATATTGTAACATGATATCGTTATGTATAGTATTGTATATTATGATACAATATTGTATAATATTATATTGTATTATTAATTTATTATTTTATCACATGATACTATTACATAAGATATTGCAAAATATAATATTGTAACTTATGATACAATATTGTATATTCTATAATGTTGTATCATACGATATTGTATAATATGATATTAGTTTCTGTAATATAGAATTATATCACATGAAATTGTATAATATGATACTGTAATATTATATAATATCGTATCATATGATATTGTATAATATGATATTGGTTTATAATATGATATTATTACATCACATGAAATTGTATTGTATGATATTGTAAAATATATTATTGTATCATATGATACAATATGTATAATATAATGTTGTATTATATATTATATTACTTTATCACATAATATTGTATCATTTGATATGATACAATGTTGTATCAAATTATATTGTATCAGATGATGCAATATCATATAATGTTTCAAAAATGATACAGTATCATACAATATCATACTATATTATACAATATCATATCATATGTTTCAATGTTATGATGTATTATGTAATATGGTATTGTAATATAATACTATATTGTTTTGTATATTATGATATTGTATTATGTGATCAAATACAATAACGTATAACACAATACAATGTCATATATCATACGTTACAATATCATATCTCATTATTGTTTATTATGGTATTTTATTGTATTATATGATATATGTTGTAAATATGATAGGATGCAATATTTAATTTTATATTATTGTATTGATTAACATATGAACATATGATTATCATACAATTTTTTAACAGATGATATACGATTTTGTGTCAAAACAGAATCCATGAATATCCAAGATCATAAAGAATGATTTTCATTTAATATGATAAAGGTGGTCTCATAAAGGTGAAGTCTCATAAGGGTGATGTCTTGTCTTGGTGAGCTTTGTAATCTGTGATTACCTATGTTTTGGGATGTGTATTGAAACATTAAGCAGTGGAGGGGGCGTTTCAAAACAGATAATCTGGACATTTTTCATATTACTGCTTTAACGTAGTTTGAGCACAGAGGTATTTATTATTATCGAAATATCAAGCCAAAAGTGGTGGAAGCAAACACTCAGGATACAGAGTATAGTAGTATATGATCCTTACTCTTAACATCTCCTAACCTTTTATCCTAGTATCAATATAATTGTTCAGAATTGTTTTCAAATCTGAGTCAGATCTAAGAACTATGTTTATTGGAGTTGATTATGGGTAAAATTTAATTAAGATCTACTGCTCTTGCTTCGATATGTGATATTCTAAATTAAATTGCTTGCTGTTGCAGATTTCTTTTACATTTGTATAATTTAGTGCTAGTGGTCAGTTTTAGTTTAGAGTCTGGTTCCATCATGCATAATTGTGGTAAAATGGCTTTTCTAAGGTAAACAAAGTGTGAGGTATGCCCCTTAATTTTTAGAGTTTCAAAAATATATATGTATGTTTATGTGTCATATTTATGTCATATATATGTTCATAACTGTTTACTTGTATTATGTAAGATTAATTTTTAAAATGAAAAATTTTCCTTTAACTTCGATCGCCCACATCTATAACGGCTTAGAAATACTAGCTTGTAAATTAAACGCCTGGATATGTTTATTTATCATTGTTATGTTAAATTTCAATCATTTTTAGGCTAAATTATTCAATCATCTTGAATAAATATGTATATAACATGATTTCCTAACACTGGAAAGGTTGCAAGCAATAAAAATATAATTGTTTTGATGTTAATTACCTGGTATCTGATCTGAATTTAAAGAGTTATTGCATCTATATAGAGTGATAATTTGTTTAATTTTCTAGGCCTCTAATCAATCAATCCTATTTTTTCAATACAAATAAGACGTTTTTAATCATCGCTTGATCAGCCAGTTTTTGTTAGCAATCATAGCTCTTTTTAGCTCACCTGAGCTGAAAGCTCAAGTGAGCTATTCTGATCACATTTTGTCTGTCGTCCGTCTGTCCGTCTGTCCGTCTGTCCGTCCGTCTGTCCGTCCGTCTGTCCGTAAACTTTTCACATTTTCAACATCTTCTCAAGAACTACTTGGCCAATTTCAACCAAACTTGGCACAAATCATCCTTAGGCAAAGGGGATTCAAAGTTGTGAAAATTAAGGGCCACACCCGTTTTCAAGGGGAGATAATTAGAAATTAATGAAAAATTTCAAGAAATTTTCAAAAATCTTCTTCTCAAGAACCAGAAAGCCAGGAGAGCTGAAACTTGTGTGGAAGCATTCTCAGGTAGTGTAGATTCAAAGTTGTGAAATTCATGACCCCCGGGGGTAGGGTGGGGCCACCATGGGGGGTCGAAGTTTTACATAGGAATATATAGAGTAAATCTTTAAAAATCTTCTTCTCAGAAACTAAACAGCCAGGAAAGCTGAAACTTCTGTGGAAGCATCCTCAGGTAGTGTAGATTCAAAGTTGTGAAATTCATGACCCCCAGGGGTAGGGTGGGGCCACAATGGGGGGTCGAATTTTTACATAGGAATATATAGAGTAAATCTTAAAAAATCTTCTTCTCAGAAACTAAACAGCCAGGAAAGCTGAAACATGTGTGGAAGCATCCTCAGGTAGTGTAGATTCAAAGTTGTGAAATTCATGACCCCCGGAGGTAGGATGGGGCCACAATGGGGGGGGGGGGTCAAAGTTTTACATAGGAATATATAGAGTAAATCTTTAAAAATCTTCTCAGAAACTAAACAGCCAGGAAAGCTGAAACTTGTGTGGAAGCATCCTCAGGTAGTGTAGATTCAAAGTTGTGAAAATCATGACCCCTGGGGGTAGGGTGGGGCCACAATGGGGGGGGGGGTCGAAGTTTTACATAGGAAAATATAGAGTAAATCTTTAAAAATCTTCTTCTCAGAAACTAATCAGCCAGGAAAGCTGAAACTTGTGTGGAAGCATCCTCAGGTAGTGTAGATTCAAAGTTGTGAAAATCATGATCCCTGGGGGTAAGTTGAGGCCACATTGGGGGGGGGGGGGGGGGGGGGTTGTTAAAATTTTACATAGAAATATATAGAGTAAATCTTTAAAAATCTTCTTCTCAGAAACTAATCAGCCAGGAAAGCTGAAACTTGTGTGGAAGCATCCTCAGGCAGTGTAGATTCAAAGTTGTGAAAATCATGATCCCTTCGGCCTCACAAGAAGGTTCAGAGTTTGATGCAGCTAAATATCCCATATATAAACAATTGTAAAGGATCTTTTTGAGAACTGCAATACTCAACATGTGATATGACTATAGAATTGAAGCAGGCAGCTATTTTTTCATTAGAATCTCTTTTTGTATTACTGTATTGAGTAATTGCCCTTGATTTATTGATTCTTGATTATTTTAGTTAATTCATCCACTGTTAACCAATTATTGTGATGATTATTTTTATACAATAATAAATATTCAATGTATATAAGTTGTTCTGCATAAGTAGTTTTGGGTTAGGCCGGATTAGTTTGTTTATATTTGATTTCCAATTTTTAGATACTATGAATTATTTTAGGCTGGCACATATATAGGGACAGTGTCTATTGCTTTATGACCAGCGATGTTTGGGGTTAAACTTGAACAGGTAAGGATGGAATGAGTGTTATCCCTGCTTGCGTTAACGTTGGTACATGTTGAGTTGCTTAGGTGTGCGGTCATCCCTGCTTGAGTAAAGTTGAGTCCCTATATATGTGCAGGAGCGGTGATTTAAGTCTGCTCTTGTAAATATTGGCAGCAATGAGGGCTATCCGAGTTCCAAGGGGGAAAATGGATTTTATTTATACAGGATCTACATGTATTATTGTACATTGTCCAGATTGTTTGTATTGTGACTCCATTAAGGTCAGACGACACGTTCCTCAATTTTAGATAACTTTTTCCAGGAATTTGTTAATGGTTTACTTCTACTCTGACAAGCTTTCTAGCAAAAAATTAGGGTACCTTACCAGGCATTTCTGCAAAATACTTGAGTATGCAATTTCCTATATAATCTTCTTGAAAATACACTTGAATTGCTGATATAAAAATAAATACATGTACAGCACAGCGAATTTCACTATATAAGAATTATATCTCCGCCGGGGCGAGGTTTTGAACTCACGACCTCTAGAACCTATACACTTCTGGTAGTGTGCGGCCACGGTTCTAACCACTCGACCATCTAGACAAGTAACCAAATCCAAGTCAATTTTGAACATTTTTAAAGTAATTATAAAATTAATATTTTTTATAAGAAATCTTTATTACGAGGAGATAGAAAAAAGATTCTCGAGGAACGTGTCATCTGAACTTAAGCTGACTTTATCATACCTATTGTTCCTCAGGTGAGCGATGTGGCCCATGGGCCTCTTGTTTGTTTATGTACTTATCAGTTTGGTGATTTAGAAATGTAACAAAATACGGAAAAAGGAAAACTTAATGCAATTAACCTTTCAGTAACGATAAAATTCCATGAAAAACACAAAAGTATTGCTTGTTAAATATTATAATTGTCCAACAGTCAGGGGTGTAACTGAAATCCATCATATCAAAATATAACTGATTATTGTCATTTCTACTAACTACATAATGTACACATCTTTTTATTTTTTGTACTTGTTTTTATCATACTTTAGAAGCAGAAATATTCGTTATGGCTTTAATTTCGTTATTTTCGTTGGCAGTATAAATCAAAGAAATTAAATCCATGCGCGGATCCAGAAAATTTTTCCAGGGGGGGGTCCGAAGGATAATTGTGTTTGCCAGGGGGGGTCCGAGGCATATTTTCGCGATAATTTTACTATGTAAATTTAATAAATTTTCATTTTCCAGGGGGGGTCGGGACCCCCCCGACCCCCCCTCTAGATCCGCGCATAAAATCCATGACAAAATTTTAACTAAAGTATTAGTGAATACAAAGAGATAACAATTTGAGGAAATTAAAGGTCAACAAAATTTTATTAGGTTTAAAACAACGAAATTTTGACCCAACGAAAATATGTGCTTCGATCTTCAGTATTTCCATTCCCAAGTTTATTCTTCCAACCCATTTAACTTCATAGTATACTATAATATAATCCGGCCATGGTCCCATGTGTGGATAAACACCTTGACTCACAGTTGATAGTGCACCCCTGCAAACAAATGAGATAATCAAGTGCACCCACACTTACCAATTTATTTAAAAATGATGATTTCTAGTAATAAAACTGAATTTAAGTAATAACTGAAATCGATTATATTTAGAATAATGATGAAAAACAGTCATAACTATTTGGAGTTTATTTTAAGAGAAAGAGTAACCTCTGAAAAATGAATAGACAGACTGTATTTCATCATTTTTTATCAAATTGGTAAGTCTGTAAGTTAGTAGAAATGACAATAATTCAGTTATTTTTTCAATATGATTGATTTCAGTCACACCCCTGACTGTCCAAACATCAAACTTTGTTGATAAATAACTTTCTTAAGTTCAAATCAACCCCTATTTTGTGCAAATACGATCAATAGTAAATTATATCTGGGGTATGTCAAAAGACATTGTTAGAAGTCTGCCAACACATATGCAGCACTTTGCAAGATGATTTCTTGTGGACCCCAGGTTTTCATTGAAAAATCATCATATTTTGTACAAGTGCGCATGCAAAGACTAAAAAAACGGAGTCCAAAATAAATTCACTTCTGTCGACTCTGTTTTGGGAGTCCAACTAGACTGTTAAAGTAGGTGGAGTTGTTTATGTGAGGAGATTCCTGATAATTTTTGTTAGATTTAGTTATACTTTTGTTATTTGTGAATTAGATTACTGATTTTTAGATGTTAAAAATTTTGGAACCTTTTGAACAATCTTTTTTAATCAACTTCTAATGCTATCTAGAATAATACATCCTCTTATGCACAACTATTTCTTTGTGTGTTAATTTGTTAATCCTTGTCTTTATACAGGGTTGTCTCCAAGACCCGGGAGGCGGGGAATTCCCCCGCCTATAATGCCCTAATTACCCGGCTATTATTGCATTTCAAACAGTATCTAGCTATAAGCAATTAAGACCCCCAGACCCCCCTTCTACTTTTTCATTTCCTCTTACTTCAATTTTTAGAGACAACCCTGCTTTATAGCATAAAATCATAGCAGTCATTTATTGTGTTGTATACCTATTCAAGTTATGCATGAGCAACGAATAATGATATTATATGTGATTTTATTTTATTTGTCCGTTTGTATTATATGTATGATAAAGGTTTCTTAAATTTCAATTTTTATGAGATTAATGATGTAATATAATTAAAAATATCGAACATTTTTTACCATTCATCAGTTTTTGCTCAGTGATTTTAACTAACCTGCAAATAGATTTATTTGTAAAAATTCTATGCCTGAAGAATTTTATAATGTAAAAATTATTTTTCAAACATTCCCAAAATTTCTCTAAATTCTAATGACTGTGACCCCTTAACATTAATGAGGTGCAACTGTGCTAGAGCTCTTTTGATTTTTATACTTGATTACATGTACCAGTAAGCCTTTATTGTACAAAAAATACACTGAGATTATTACAGCACAGTGTGTATTTCTGGCTGCTTTCAGGTTATGTGTGAAGTTGTGACATCTTGGGAGTGTTGATGGAGATTATTTTGGTCCTGGGATGGATTTGCTCCTTTTCCTCCATTGCTGTACAGTTTGTTGGCATGTAAGCTAGTGCAATAAGCATTATCTGGTGAATAATTCAATCAAAGGGTTTTTCTTGTTTTATTACAGATTAAATATTTTCGTCTTTTTTGTAATTGTATACAGGTTTGAAAGTGATCTATTGAACTGCCGGTCAATAGACTGCGATCTATTAGACCGCCGGTCAATAGACTGTGATCTATTGGACCGCCGGTCAATATATAGACTGTGATCTATTGGACCGGCAACTTATTTTGGAAAAAAAGTTTAATTGCTACAAGATTAAAAGATAACTTTATTATGTTTATTTTACTATTGTTCTTAAAATTTATCTTTTAGGTCATCTTAGTATTGATTAACAATGACCTGAATGCATAATGGTATGAAAGCCTGTAATTATAAATGTGAACACAAAATACTAAAACGAAATTAGGTAATAAAACAATTATTTAATGCCTGAACAGTCAATAGACCCGAATTTTTTCCCTTGATGCAGGGAACAGCTCAGTATGATCTATTGCCGAGGCCAACTTGTATACTATAGTGAATTCACTATATACATGTTTTCTTTCACCAGACTATAATTTTTGTTGATTAAGGCTTAAAATAAAAATACATTACTTTGATACCTTTTAATAATTGGTTTGTGAATTGAGAAAAATATTTATGAAAACAAACTCATTCAAACTATTATGATAAATGGTAATGCAAACTTTAAAAAAATTTGTTATAAAAGTGTTAAATTCCGCCTCTACGGGACTCAAAATGAGTTTGCTCTATCCATAAATTCGTTATATCCGAATTCATTATAACCGTAAAGTTTTGGAAAGATTTGTTAAGAATTTTACTGGGGACTCAAAAAAACTTTGCTATATCCGAGAATTCGCTATATCCGTGTTCGTACTAAACAAGTTTTACTGTACCGGTATATCTACAATTGACCTAATGATAGCCCAATATTTTCTCCAGGTCCTTCATAGCTAGGCAACATTTTTCCAAAATTTAACTTTGTTGAGCCCTGCATTGCTAAGTGGTCATAGTGTTGTAGTTGCAAGATATGGTGTGTTATTTCCTCAGACAAGGCACTTTATCTCCAAGCCTCAATCCACCCAGCTGCAATTGAGTACCATTAAATTACACTTGGGGTTTACCTGCGATGCACTGGTGTCCCATCCAGAGGATGTCAATTACTCTCCACTTAGCACCATAGAAACCAGAGATAATCACCAACCCTATGGGCCTTTATTATTATTGTAACTTTAGTTTATTTTACAACATCAGTAATCATAAATTCATAACCCTCAAGTCTAGTGTAAATGATACACACTTTTGCCAAAATTGGAATAAAAGTGGGGGGTGGGGGGGGGGGGTATAATATACATTATTAAGGACCAGCATTTTGCCCTTTTCTTGATATCTAGCGGTACCTTATATTATAAGTATGTATGTGTATGGCCAATATCATAACTTTTTTATGTACTATTCATGGATATTATTAATGAAATATTTTTATTTTAAGTAACTAAAAGTCTTGTTCCAAGGATTTTCTTTAAGCAAATTAAGTCTGATAAAATTAGCCAGTCTAATCTTTCTTATCATTAATATCATTTAACTTGTTTTAATACTTCCACAGTGAGATATGTTTCCGAATCTGGAAAAAGGGAAGCACAGGGGATATTTCTCCAGCACCATTTGTTGCCAACCTTATTGCGTAAGTTAGCAATGAAAATGTTGACAGCACCTAAAATAGCTGCTAAATCTTACAATTTACATTGAATAGTTGATTAGGAGAGAACTGATGCTTTAGAATGCATGGGTCTTTGTAATTTTCACATGTAAAATTCAATATGTTGACAAATACAGGTTTCGAACAAGTCAAAATAAATTTCAATAGTAAGTGATTATTAAATTCTTTTTTACAAAAATTTATGTCAATTAAACTCATGGAATTATATTTAAAAAGTGATAATTTGTCATAGATATTCAGGTCAATTTGAGTTTTTCTAAAACTAGAGACTAATTTTTTGTTGTTGAAAAGTTCTGAAAAGTCTCTTTGCTTAATGTTTAGGTTTTAGATGTCTATCCTTTAGTAACATGTAGTAAAAAGATCTTTAAAATATACATGTATATATATATATTTTTTGAGTAACTGACTGTAGAAGACATCTCTTTGGCTGATGCAATATATATATATATATATGTAAACTAATTACCGGTATAAATTTTAGTGATGTATCATAAAGTAGAATGATAGAGTACTGGTAAATTGATTTTGATCAGCAACATTTTACAATAATCAATCACTTTGTTTTTCAGGGCGGGTCTGTGGGTGAAATATGGACTCCTTACATCTATTCAGTCTCTGATTATAGTCAACGCCCTCGGTGCTATTCTGGCGCTTATCTATGTGATATTTTTCTACATTTACTCATTAAGAAAGGTTAGTGGTATACTGTTATTGTGTTGATCATTATTAAATACATGTATAAAATACATTTTATAATATTTACATTTGCAAATATGCCAATAGAATAACGAAAACAATAAATTCTGTTTGAACTTTTTCATGACATCAAAATGATAATTGCACATGCTTATCATTTGATGGTTTCATTTTTGTAAACATAAAACCACCGTTATATTATTTATTCTGAATGATTTGCCTTTCTCAAATTAACATAATTATAAATAATAAAGGCAATGTTAAAAAGTTCACAGTGATGTGAACTTGGTTTGTACATGATCAAATCTTCTGATAAGCCCTCTGGGATTCACAGGATTTGATCACGTGACCAATCAAGTTTAATTCTTAATAAACAGTTTGCGTATAAGGATAACCATCTGAACATTGATTTTGACATTTGAGATTTCTTTATATAAGATTTCTAGAACCACAGAGCCAATTGCAACTAAACCATTTTAACATCCAAATTTGTAGCTCACATCGATCACACAATTTAAGGCGATAGGGATTAGGGAAGAAACAATTTTTAGCTCATCTGAGCTGAAAGCTCAAGTGAGCTTTCCTGATCACAGTTTGTCTGTTTGTCTGTAAACTTTTTACATTTTCAACTTCTCCAGAACCACTGGGCCAATTTCAACCAAACTTAGCACAAAGCACCCTTAGGCAAAGGGGATTCAAATTTGTGAAAATTAAGGACATGCACCCTTTTTCAAGAGGAGATAATTGAGAATTATTGAAAAATTTTGAGAAATTTACAAAAATCTTTTTCTAGAGAACCATTTGGCCAGGAAAGCTGACTCTTATGTTGAAACATCCTCAGGTAGTATAAATTCAAAGTTGTGAAAATCGTGACCCCCTGAGGTTGGGTGGGTCAATTTTTACAGAGGTATATATAGAGTAAATCTTTTCTCAGAATCTAAAAAGCCAGGAAAGCTGAAAGTTATGTGGAGGCATCCTCAGGTAGTGAAGATTTAAAGTTGTGAAAATCATGACCCCCAGGGGTTGGATGGGGCCACAATGGAGAGTTGAATATATAGAGAAATATCTTTAAAAAGATTTCCCTGTAAGGTTTTCTTAACCTTCTCCTGAAACTTTTTTGACTGTTTAAAGGAATATGAGTGGTTTTGTTTTACCATTTACCATATAGTTATTGACATGAATTATTGTCAAACAAAACATATGATATACAACTGTAATCGGAAAAGATTGTTCTTAAAAATTTTAACTATAGAGTACACAGCTATATTAATAGAAATTAATTAGGTGAGTTTATTCAGGTGATTTTACCTGTACATTGTTTTACCATTTACCATATAGTTATTGACATGAATTATTGTCAAACAAAACATATGATATACCACTGTAATCGGAAAAGATTGTTCTTTAAAACTTTAACTATAGAGTACACAGCTATATTAATAGAAATTAATTAGGTGAGTTTATTCAGGTGATTTTACCTGTACATTATAAAAAATATGATAAACATGAAAATTTACTTGTCTGATGAAATTGTAGCTTATTAGCTTAGGAAACTATTGTTTCCTAGTTTTGGATAATGTATTTCTTGTTATATCTTGGGAATTGAGATCAGTACACAACAATCAAGATTTAACTAAAAGGAAATTCATCCCTTAAGTAATATGTTATCAAACTATCATATTTTATTTATGACTGCAATCAGAATTAATTGAAGTTTTGTATTTATGCCATTTTAATAATTTTTATTGATAATATCGATTACATTACATACCAGTAGTAATGGTAATTCAGGTAAAAAATACCTGCACACTATTTTATCTATTGTCTGCACAGTTATACATGAAAATGTTTAAAATAATTATTGTAATTCAGGATAAACATAATAATTTTCAAACAGTGATTTCAAAACATTTGACCAATTAGGTACAGTACCCGCAACGATATATTTTACAAGATAAATGATAGGATAGGATTCACGCACGATGGGATAGGATTAACGCACGATAGAACAGTATACATGCACGATATTATAGGATTGATACACGATAGGAAAGGATAAACGATGTTCATGATAAACGTATATCCGCGTTAAACGATCTTCACCGTAAACCTGATAATGGCAGAATTTGAGAAAGAACTCGTACAAATCAAGATATACATGACATTTCTTGTTATCAACAAATGCCCAGTTGTTATACTGGCTGCGTCAGTTATATAATGTATTAAAATGACCAGTTAAATTTTCTTAACAAATCTTTTGAGCTGAAATGATCAATCATTTGTATTGTTAACGTTGTTTTCAACACCGAACAACCCAGCCGATTGCCGCGAACATTTTAGCCTAGAGCAAATATAACACGGAAAATAGCGGACTCAATGAAAATACAACTCTTGCTCTTAATAAATATAAAATCTATCATAATTAATATATTTATTTCTGTATAAAAAATGATGCATTAAAAATAAATTATATAAGTTACACAGGTACACATTCCGCGTACGGTTTGTTGACATTGTTTTCATTACCGCACACCCAAGCCGATCGCCGGGAACATTTTATCCCGAGATCAAATATCACACGGAAAATATACACATGACTAGCGGGTTCAATTAAGATAATACTTTTGTTTTAAGTAAATATTAATTATATAATAATTACTTTTATTCCTATAAACAATCATGCATGCAAAACGAATTTAAAATGTTACATACAAGTTAATGTTTACACAGGTATACAGTCCGCGTACAATTTAATATAATTGATATACAGGTAAATATGTTACCTTGTTCCTAAGAACTTTGATAGTTTACAATCATTTTTCACTTCCACTGCTTACAGATATGATTTTCATGTACTACTGGTTAATTTGATCTGAAGAATTGAGAATTTAGTATCAAGAAAGAAGGCTGGTTAGGAATTTACATTTTTTGTTCGATAAATGTCCCTATACGGCGCACTGATTGACTCATAACTTTGAAATAACTCAACTTGCTTATAAAAAGGCATAAAACGATTAACACGATAGGATAAACGGAAAAACGATTAATTAAACGATAATCCTGATAGGATTAACGCACGATAGGATAGGATTAACGCACGATAGAACAGCTAGTATACATGCATGATACGATAGGATTGATACACGATACGATAGGATAGGATTGTAAAGAATAACGTTGCGGGTACCGTATATGTGCTAATAATCTTCGCCAAAGTTTTGTTTACTGGGCACCCCCCCCCCCCCCCCCCATCGTTGTATAGCATGTAAGGCATAGTGTATTAGTTTCCTTTGGGTTTTAATTTCTTAAATTATAATATTGAACAGTACTATAAATACAATACTGGAGAAGATCAACATAGTGTATGAGTTGAATTTCTAAGCTAGAATAGGCCCAGGCTGACGCAAAGCACATGTGCCGATGTTCGGAGGCTGCCATTGTTGCACAGGTGTCATGAATTAGCCTCAATTCACTGCTAATCAGCCCAATTCCTGTCATAAACTTCAAAGGAAGTGGATTATTTATGTTTATTTCCACTTGGGGGCAACTATAAACTCACAGAATCATGAATGCATCTAGAATATCTTAAACTAATCCCTGTCATACGCACTTGTCCGATGCCGCCATTTTACAAAAATTAACAGGTGTGTGTATCACGGGATATCTGTCAAACCATTGCAATACCTGACTGTGTATAATTGTCTGTATAAGGTGGTCACTATTAGGTGTTATTTGCCACTAAATTTTGATTCAGACAAGTAAAAAAAACAAAGAATATATTGAGGTTCTATATACGGGTAGACGCGTCATAAGTCGCCATAAGGGAAATGACCAATGCGTCATATTGTGGCATTAGGGGTAAAGGGTAAAATGCCTCAGGAGTTAAAACTGTTAATACTCTGGTCCCTGGATGATATTTGGGCCTTACAGATCACGAGGTTCAGAGTTTGATGTCCAGAGCCCAGATATTTTGTATTAATTATGACTCCACTTATCTGATTTTATCATGCATATTGTTGCTCAGGTGAGCGATGTGGCCCATGGACGTCTTGTTTGATAAAGTGTCACGCCCCTTAAAAAAATTAACTCATAACTTTTTTTTAATCATTTCAGCAAGCGCTCCTTTATGACTGCATGTTTACTTTACTTCAATTTTTTTTAAATCTATAATGCATGTAATATTTTAAAAGATCCTGATTTATATATATAGGTGTAAACAGATCGAGGTTTATAATTTCAATCCAGATAAACAGTTGATTCTAGAAGTACAACATGTGATTATTTAGACAAAAGTCTTTGAAAGTATAGAAATGAATCAATTTGTTTAAACCATTAATCATTGGAATTCTGACTTTTATATATGAAAATATAGAAGGCCGAGATTCAAAAACAAACTTAAGAACTGTAACTTATGTTACCTATAATGCAAGGACCTCTTGTTTTTTATAAAATTATTTATTTTGGTAATATTGGTCATGAGATGCATGATATAGATTTCTGTGTTGCTCAGCACAATGTTGTATTCACCAAATGTTGACGCGGATGACATCCACTAATATTCTGGTAAACATTTGATGAAATCTTTATTTTAAACTTTTCCTTTCAGAGTTTGATTAGTCGATTTATGGTGTTCGGCTGCCTTGCAATAAGTGTGCCATATCTGTACATTGGAGTGTACCTGGAGGATCAGAACCTTGCAATAGAGCATCTGGGGAAAATGTGTGTCCTGATGACTGTCATCAGCTATGCAGCTCCTCTTGCCTCATTGGTGAGTAAATCAGTGACCAAACCCCATGATGGCAAGACAACAATTTTCTGCTGAAAAAGTACATATAATATTGATGGTATTAATCTTGAAATGTATCCATGATCAGACAACATCAGTAATGTTACTGATAGTGTTGAGCACTAATCCAACTAGTGTATAAGACTGAGTTATTATGCTTCAGTTTGACGTGTTTCGACAGCGGAGTACAGATTGTATGTCCTTCCCCCTGGTGCTGGCTTACTTCATTGTCTCCGTCGAGTGGTTTATCTATGGGTCCCTGTTAAAGGACCAGTATGTACAGGTAAAACAGCTTCAAATTAGATGATTCTGAATTAATTATTGTTGTTTGTGATTTCATGTTTTAAGGTAAGGTTTGCAGCTTGCATTTTTAGGAATTATACCAAAGTTACATATTGTTTTGTTCTTTATACTGAAGTTTTTTTTCTCATGAAATTCAAATGATTTTGCCGCACCCGTTTTATAACTACAAAAGGTCAAAGTTTATGATTTCAAAATTTAATGTTGATGAGATGTAATTAATTTCGTAAAAACTTTACCCGGTATATACAAGTTTTTTTTAGTTATTTATGCTTAAAATGATTGAAAAAAATGACACTACCGTGGACTCATTTAAATTCGTGGGGGCCAATTTTCGTGGAAAGCTGGCTTTTTTACTTATTCATGGGGGTTTAATTTTGTGGGTGCGTCAGTTTTCACTTTTAGTAAAAAAGAATACTCTTTCTAAAAAATTTTCATTGAAGTTGTAAATTCTAGGGGAAGGGCTACCCACGAATACCAATTAAGAAAATTGAGCCACCACGAATATTCTAATGATTCCACAGTATTTTTTTAAAATTTCTAATGAAATATTTTTAAAAAATATAATAAAAGCAACAAAAAATTTAATTTTGACCTACTGTTTTGTAAACAAACCATCTTATTTGAAACCCTTCCAAGTCCACAGATTTCAGGAAAAAACGTATCTATATATGTGTAATCTGGTATTTCTATAACACTACTCAAAACCGCATGATGCAAACTTCGTTTTTGTGGAAATTGATAAAATGCTTGTGTCCTGTTATACATGTATTATCAATGAAACTACAAAACCCGACAAAATAAAAAAATGTTATCAGATCTGTGATCTAACTGATATCTGATACTTTGTCTGGTTCAGGTACAGTATGTAAAAAAAAATAAAGCTGTGCAACTCTGTTTGGTATCAATTTGTATGACCATAGAAATATTTACCTGAAATATTAAAGATGCTATTATAAATTTTGACATATAAATGAAAATTTTTAAAAATCCTAAATGAGGTAAAAATTTATCCCTGATTGCATTGTATAATTATAGTACCGGTGTGTTACTCTACAAATGCCTTTTTTTTCTCACACAGACGCCTAATTTGATAGGAATAGCCCTAGGAATCCTTCAGTTGGGGCTTTTTGTTGTCTATCCTAAATCCAAAACAGCCTCAAAGGAAATTACCATTGAAGTCTTGTAACTAGTTCATCTATAGATTGACCAATGAAATACAAGCAACAAATTCAGATAGTTTGGTAAATAAGATAGCCTGCAATGGTAATTCCTACATTTAGTTTGAATTAAAATTATGTGATTTCATGTTGATTGCACCAATTGAGAATTTTTAATGCTTAGTAAAATGATAGTTCATATTGTTATATTTTTACTCTTGTGCAAAACACAATACTCTGCTAGTTTTGTTTTTTATTACATGTATTTAAAAATTAAAACGAATTACAGTACTTCAGTATTGTATGTAATTTTTTTTTGGGATTAAATTAAAATGAATTACAATACTTCAATATAGCATGTAATGTTTTTTTCAGGGATGTATTTGTTTTCAAACTTTTTTTTGTTGACAAGTATATATAGATGTTAACATTATTATGAGGTTACTTGAGTGTTCATGTTTTTTATTTATGCTGATAAATTGATTTCTTTTAAAATCTAGCAATAGTTTGTACCCACATAGCATAAAATGAGTAACATTTCTTTGGGAGGTCAGTCCATACATGTAGGTCAGAAGCCTAAGGGAATACAATTTGTTGTTTCCAATGTATTCTCTTTGAGTGTTTTATTGTTAGGGTATATCCATTTTCTGGAGAAAAAAAATATTGCAAACAGATTTTAAAAGTCAAATGACAATTGAATAGAAAGCAAACCTTCAGGTTTTCTTGATTCAACAAACAAACACATCCTCTGTACTTACCGGTAATTGAATTTACATGTATCAAAAAAGAACTTATGGGTATTATTGTAATAAACTACCAAAAAAAAAAGAACATATTGTCACACTGGAATCCAGTGTCCATGATAACTTGCATAGAATTATCCCTGTGTTTTAATTTTATGTACCGGTATATATACTTGATATTTACTGTTCATACAAAATATGAGTTGATGCTTAGATTTAAAGCTGCATGTATAGAATTAGTTTGGTGACTTTTGAATTCATTCTTTAACTAAAGGCTTTAATGAGAAACAGTTTCACCTTGTGTTGGGACTTTTAAGAAATAACCAGAAAGTATTAAATTGATAGAATACACAGTCATGGTTGATATAGGATAGCTTCCATTGTTGGTACAAATAAAGCTTTTATGTTTTAAAACATATTTTCCAAATTACCAAAACTACATGTATAACTTTACCAATGGGTCCAATAACAGCTGATTATATGTTGTAGATTAATTACATGTACAAGTTATGGGAGTTATTTCTGCATGCTGTTCTGTTAAACACCATGCAGGAAGATTTGTTAACACTAGCTGGAGTATATTGATCGATCTCAGTGTTATGCAAACCATCATTTTTTCTTTAATTGTTATGTTTTTTATATTAATCATAAATTCATATAATACAATTTAGAAAACAAGAATTATTATGTTTGAGAGTTCAACTTCAGTCGAGAGATTCAACAACTTGAGCTAAGATTTTTAGGTCACCTGGTAACCTATTGCAATTGGTCTTCGTCTATCGTCATGTGTCATCCATTATGTTAACAATTTTACATTTTCAACTACTTCTTGAAAATTACTAGGCTGATTGTTATTATATTGGTGTGAAGCATCTCCATAGTAAGAGGAATCTAAATTGTAAAATTCATATCTCTACACCCCTACGACACCATATATGCAAAAAACGCCAAATTTTCAAAAATCTTCTCTTCTTTCACACATGTTGGGAAAACTAAATGTATGGTTATGATGTCCACGAAGTCCTCTATCAAAATTATGAAATTAATGGCCCCAGGGTCAAGGGTTCAGGCTTTAGGGTGGGGCCAATATGGCAATGTAGTAAAAATGTAATAAATCTCAGAAAATCTTCTTCTTTACTTCCATATACATTTGAGAAAAACTAAATGCATGGTTATGATGTCATGAATTCTACCTAAATTACATGTGAAATTCATGTTCCCCAGGTCAGGAGTTAAATTAAGACTCAAGGGTGGGGCAAATATGCCCACATATTGTAAATGTATTGATTTAATATTCTTTTCTGTACTATCACAGTCGTGGGAGATAAGTCATGCATTGTTATCATGTTCATAATGTAATTAAGTTCAATTGTGAAATTCACTGCTCAGACCATGAGATAAAAGTTGAGGCTTTTTATTGGTAATGGGGGGGGGGGGGTGGTTGATAAATATGACCATATATAGAACATGTATTTTTACTTGGGTAATTGCTGTTTGTCATATCCATACCAATTTTAACTCCATCTTGAAAAGCATTCTAAATGAAACTTTGAATTTTTAAAAAAATAAAAATTGACTATTAAAGGCCAGCAGGTCTCTTACAATTGCTTGCCCCTGTAACTAAGGTAAAGATAAACCTATATTCCCGCAACTCTTGTAACAACACACACCCCCCCCCCCCCCCCCCCAAACACACACACACACACATTTGTATGGATTATTGTTTTTCAAACATCAAATAATAAAAGTGGGACAACAGTCAGAGAAGTCACAGATTAGGATTTAGACTTCAAAATGAAGCTTAAGGTGGTATGAGATACCTGTCGACATGAATGTAAATAAAAATGGATTATAATCAAAATGCTTTTACCATTTCAAAATTTACAATATTTGACCGAAAAATAGGTTTTAAAAATATTTGGAAAGGTAAATTATATGATAAAATCCCCAGTTGGATTCGAACTCATGACTAAGAGAATCGTAGGTATACATGTAACACTGTGCTACGCTGTTAGGGAACAACTTTGAAAAAGAAAACAATTATGAAATTATACTTGATTTTATTGTTTATTTCAATAGGAAGTGCATCACAATATAGAGGTGTCCCATTCTACCTTAAACTCTGACATGTCAATCCAAGGGCTATGGTACTCAGGTGACCACCAAGGCCGATTGGTCCTCTTGTTCATTTTTTATGTTTAGTACAAAACATTCTTATAGTGCTTAACAGAGACTGTAATATTTTGTCCACAGTTGACATGCAAATAAAATAATTTTATTGTAATCAATAATTTTTCTTATGTATAACAAAATCATAACTTTCTTGTTTACGCCACAAAGAATTGTGATCTCTATATCTTGCCTTATTACATATGTAAG
Source organism: Magallana gigas (assembly GCF_963853765.1). NCBI lineage: Eukaryota > Metazoa > Mollusca > Bivalvia > Ostreida > Ostreidae > Magallana > Magallana gigas. The sequence goes on from NC_088862.1 coordinate 19,765,234, forward strand.
GTCATTTACATGTACTTTCTGGGGCTATTACTACAGTTTACATGTATATATATATGTATCTAGTCATTGATAACCCTGCTCCACAGAGATGTACACTACAAAAGTTTGTGATATTTGCTTGCTATGTTCAGTAGAAGATATCTGTGCACACATGCTGTTTGTAGTATGTGAAAGAATTGTTTTAGCATAGACATGTAAACACTGATAACTTTTAATGGGGGGAGGGGGGGGGGGGGGGGGGGGGCTAATTTTTGATTTTGTTATTGCTCAATGACTTTATTCATTTGACAAGTATCATACACCTCATTAATTATAAATGCAATACGTTATTGACTTAATTTTCAATTTCAACTGTTTTCAAATTGAATACCAATTGTAACGTGCATGTAGACGTAAAGAAAACGATGAACTTCCACATTTTCATTGACTGGGGGTCAACTCATTGAACTTTCCTCATGTTCATTATTTTTTCAGACATTCAGATTTTCCCAATTCAACATTGACACACCAAAGCTTCATTCTTTATTGAAATGAGAAGGTATGCAAATGATGTTATGCGTTGTTATGGTCTTTTAATATTGAATTCTGTTATTGTTTATACATATACTTTTCATGCTTATAGCATATTTCATTATTCATTATACAAAGTAATATTTACATTAATTATGAAAGTATATTGAATTTACAATACTTTACATAGTTATAATGAATTTTGATTTATCCGGTGTTGTCAAATGTCGATATATCTTATTGTTTAAAGAAAAGGAGAATATCTTTCACCATCGTGAATAAAGGGATTATAGACATCTGAATTAGAAGATTTGTACTTTGACAGAGGTGCTTTATTGTTACTAGTATAAATATATATGTGTTTCTTGTTGGTAATTATGAAGTATGCCAGTAAAATAGCATTTATGGATATAGTTCTTTATATTAAGTTATGGTGTGATTCTTACAGAAAGAGGAGACAAATCTTGAGGATTGGTTTGAACATATCTTATTGTATATATGATATACAAAGGGTACGAACACAAGTTCTTGCAACTTACTAGGTTCTCACCCTAATAAAATCTTGAGAATTGGCATAGATTTGAAGGATTTTCCAAAAGTTGCGAAAAAAAATGATTAATGCCTATAATTATATTGTTATTTCTGAAGTTTTTAAAAAAATATTCTGCGGGTATATATTTCTTAATATAGAATTGATGTTTTCATTCTTTGTATTTACATGTATGCAAAATAAACATGTGGAAAAAGAAAAGGGCTTTGATCTTTTTAGCTCACCTGAGCTGAAAGCTCAAGTGAGCTATTCTGATCACATTTTGTCCGTCGTCCGTCTGTCCGTCCGTCTGTCCGTCTGTCCGTCCGTCCGTCCGTCCGTCTGTCCGTCTGTAAACTTTTTACATTTTGAACTTCTTCTCTAAAACCGCTTATCCAATTTCAACCAAATTTGGCACAAAGCATCCTTATGGGAGGGCGAATATAAATTGCAGAAATAAAAGTCCGATCTGTATTCAAAGCGGAGAAAACCTTGAAACTGTAGAAAAAGGGGGGTGCATTTTTAAAAATCTTCTTCTCAAGAACTAATTAGTTCAATTCAACGTAGTTTAGCATAAATTATCTTTATGGGAAGGAAAATATAAATTGCAAAAATTAAGTGCTAATTCTGATTCAAATCTGAGTTATTACGAAAATAATAATAAAGGAAATGCGTGTTTTAATCAGTTTAATAGCTTCGGGCTCGGCATACGGTAAGAATTACCTACGGTAAAATGGGTAGGCAAGACTTGGTCTGAGCAAAACAAAAAATTGGCAGGTATTAATCTGCCAATCTCATTAAAATTTCGGGATATTTGATGGACCAGTATATGTGTATTCGCTGTTAATATTGCTGCAAAATAATGCGTATTTTGAATTGACGATTGCCGATCTGCCCCGGCTTTTATTTTGCCACGGCCCGGGTTTGCATACCCATTTTACCAAGACTCGTATTCCATACTTCTAAAACGAGGTTCTTTGTTTAAAGCAGCCATGACATTATACGAAAAAGGGTCGATCTGACTATGATGAATTTACTTGCTATGCAACCGTTCGCGTATGAAGGGAAATTTTTGAAACATGCAAACTATATTGGTGCCGATTTTGTGAAGTAAATTAAGGCTAAATATTTCAATGCGTTGACAGTTTTCACACATGACGTTTGTGTTAGCTTGTTCTAATTTTCGTTTCGTTTTCATTATTTATGCTTTGTAACCTGGGAACTATCGTCTGTATTTCGTGATTTTTACGTATCAAATAAAACAGAGACTACGGTAAATCAAACAGTTTACCTGCGCAAATTAAGCAAAATCTGATGTTGGGGTACTGAAATACAATTCATTCTATCGGTAATTCGGCATTATCTTTTGCGTAATGGTAGATTAATGCAAAAGGGTTTTGTTGAGATGCTCAGCATTTTCTCGAGTTTATTCAGTTTAAATAGAGTTTGATATCGCTGACAGAAATATGTAGGTATATACATGTATATATATGATTCATTTCGAAAAAATAAATTGTGTTCTTTATTTGTTATACATGTAGTGCATGTTTCTTGTGTTTAATTGTTACCCTACAATTTCTATTTACTAACCATATTGAGTGTTAAGCTTCGAATTATAAGCAAGATACAGAGATTAGCTCACAATTCTATGTTTGGACACAGATCTAAAAAGCTAAAGATTAAAAAAGTAAAAAAATTGTCAATATTTATTACGAAAATTTTCAAAGTCTGTTCTTATTGAATTGTAAACTTAACCTTTTTAGCTCACCTGAGGGTGGGGCCACAATGGGGGGGGGGTCGAAGTTTAACAAATGAATATATAGAGTAAATCTTTAAAAATCTTCTTCTCAGAAACTAATCGGCCAGAAAAAGCTGAAACTTGTGTGGAAGCATCCTCAGGTAGTGTAGATTCAAAGTTGTGAAAATCATGACCCCCGGGGTTAGGTTGGGGCCACAATGGGGGATCGAAGTTTAACATAGGAATATATACAGTAAATCTTTAAAAATCTTCTTCTCAGAAATTAATCGGCCAGGAAAGCTGAGACTTGTGTGGAAGCATCCTCAGGTAGTGTAGATTCAAAGTGGTGAAAATCATGACCCCCGGGGGTAGGGTGGGGCCACAATGGGGGATCAAAGTTTTACATAGGAATATATACAGAAAAACTCTTTAAAAATCTTCTTCTCAGAAACTAATCAGCCCGGAAAGCTGACATTTGTGTGGATGCATCCTCAGGTAGTGTAAATTCAAAGTTGTGAAAATCATGACCCCCGAGGGTAGGGTGGGGCCACAATGGGGGATCGAAGTTTAACATAGGAATATATACAGTAAATCTTTAAAAATCTTCTTCTCAGAAACTAATCCGCCGGCAAAGCTGGAACTTGTGTGGAAGCATCCTCAGGTAGTGTAGATTCAAAGTTGTGAAAATAATAACCCCTGGGGTTAGGTTGGGGCCACAAGGGGGGGGTCGAAGTTTAACATTAAATAGAGTAAATCTTTAAAAATCTTCTCAGAAACCAGCCAGGAAAACTGAAACTTGTGTGGAAGCATCCTCAGGTAGTGTAGATTCAAATTTGTGAAAATCATGACCCCTGGGGGTAGGTTTGGGCCACAATGGGAGGTCGATGTTTTACATAGGAATAAAAAGAGTAAATCTTTAAAAATCTTCTTCTCAGAAACTAATCAGCCAGGAAAGCTGAAACTTGTGTGAAAGCATCCTCAGGTAGTGTAGATTCAGAGTTGTGAAAATAATGATCCCCAGGGGTAGGGTGGGGCCACAATTGGGGGGGGGGTCAAAGTTTAACAAAGGAATATATAGGGTAAATCTTTAAAAATCTTCTCAGAAACTAATCAGCCAGATGATTCTTTATAATTGTTAAGACTTTGGCCCCAGGACAATTTTTTGGCCACACAAGAAGGTTCAGAGTTTGATGTACGTTTATATCCCATATATAAACTATTGTTAGGGATCTTTTTGAGAACTGCAATACTCAACATATGATATGACTATAAAATCATCCTGTTAGAAAAGGGACTAATGATTATAAACATAAGAATATCCAGGGGAAAATGGATTTTATTTATACAGGATCTACATGTATTATTGTACATTGTCCAGATAGTTTGTATTATGACTCCATTGAGCTGATTTTATCATAACTATTGTTCCTCAGGTGAGCGATGTGGCCCATGGGCCTCTTGTTTAATAGATGGTTAAGTATTATCATTATAAACCAATCTATATATAAAAATAATTTTAATAACAATTGTCTTTACCTTTGATCCCTTAAATTGCTTCTTTGGCAAATAATATATGCACTGAAGGATCAGATGAAAGGACAGCTACATGTACTTGTAGAACTTATACTATTTTTTTAACAGTACCATGCAAGTTTAAACTGCTGTTAATGAGCATGCCAAAAAACTTAACAGATGGGGGACACTGTAGCGAGGACCATCTTTTTTATCCCTTTTTTAGCTCACCAGAGCTGAAAGCTCAAGTGAGCTTTTCTGATTTTTGTCCAGCGTCAGTCTGTCTGTCCATCTGTCTGTTAACTTTTCACATTTTCTACTTCTTCTCCAGAACCACTAAGCCAATTTCAACCAAACTTGGCACAAAGCATGATTGGCTAAAGGGGATTCAAGTTTGATAAAATGAAGCGCCATGCTCTTTTTAAAGGGGGGATAATTAGGATTTATCGAAAAATTTGTTGATATTTTTCACAAATCTTCTTTTCAAAAACCATTTGGCCAGAAAAGCTGAAACTTGTGTGGAAGCATCTTCAGGTAGTGTAGATTCAAGTTTCTTCAAATCATGGTCCCCAGGGGTAAGATGGGGCCCCGATCGGGGGGGGGGGGGGGTCAAAGTTTTAAAGTTAGGGGGCAAACTTTTACATAGGAATATATAGAGTAAATTTTCTCAGGAACTAATCAGCCAGGAAAGCTGAAACTTGTGTGGAAGCATCCTCATGTATAGTGTAGATTGGAAGTTGTACCAATCATGACACAGGTAGTGTGGGGCCAAAATAGAAGGTCGAAGTTTTTACATAGGATTATATAGTGTAAATCATTTGATATCTTCTTTCAGAAACTAATCAGCCAGAAAAGCTAAAACTTGTGTTGTAGCATCCTCAGATAGTATTGATTCAAGTTTTTTTCCAATCATGGTCCCCAGGGGTAAGGTGGGGCCACAATGGGGGTCAAAGTTTTACATAGGAATATATAGATTAATTCTTGAAAAATCTTCTCAGAAACTAATCAGTTAGGAAAGCTGGAACCTGTGTAGAAGGTTCCTTATATAGTGTAAATACAAAGCTGTAAATATCATAATCCCCAGGGGTAGGCTGGGACCACAAGGGGGAGGGGGACTTTTACATAGGAATACCGGTATATAGTGTAAATCTTTTAAAATCTTCATTTATTTATACAGGATCTACATGTATTATACTACATTGTCCAGATAGTTTGTACTATGACTCTGTTAAGCTGATTTTATGATACCTATTGTTCCTCAGGTGGTCGATGTGGCCCATGGGCCTCTTGTTAAGCTTTGTTAAACCTATTTTTGTTCAAGGCTTCAGTGTTAAAATGATTGGGTACACGTGTTTAAAACCTAGACTCAACCTTGTAACTATTAATGACCAAAAAATCAATATGTATCAAACATCAATAAATAATGATAGCGAATGCCATTTAGCTGTGAAATTGTTGGTAATATTTCAAAAGACATGTAAAAGTGTGCATACAAATGAAAAGTGAATAACAACGGTCAAATCTCTTCATAAACAATTGCACTTTATATGAGTTGTTGTTTCATCCTCGGCAAAACGGGGAAGCACAGTTTGTGGTCAAGCGGTAGCTTCCACGAACATCTCGGTCCACGTTCAAACCCATCGTCGTGCACTGTATTGGACATGTATCACAACAGGCCCTGAATCTACACGAGGACCGAACGGACTCCGTAAACAGTAAGATGGATCTCATGTGACTGCAAGCTATATCGGCCGACAAACCTGAAAAGTTCATTGAATGTTGATGACTATTTTTTTTGTGATGACAGTTTTTAATGGTTTGATGAAAAGAGGTTTTATCTATATAATTTAGGGAAAAAACAATAGCAGAAATTATGTTTAGTACGCCGTTTCTTGTTTGTAGATCTAGCCACAAAAATGATGAAAACTTTTTGTTTGTCCTTTTTTTTTTTTTTTTTTTACATCAAGCATAGGTTAAAAGCTGGTAGATTTCGTACAGCTAAGTATGTACAAGAAATAAATTATGTACTGTTGAACAGAATATTCAAAACAATTTTTCGGGTAAATAACATGAAATCTTTATACCATATACCATGAAATATGTTAATATAAGCATGTAAAAAGAACTTGATTACATCACAGGCACCTGAATTTTTATCAATAAGTCGCTTAATAAGTCATATATCGAAAAACTCTACCCCTACTATATTTATATATAGTAGGGGTAGAATTTTTCGATATATGACTTATTAAGCGACTTATTGATAAAAATTCAGGTGCCTGTGATTACATGTACCATATTATAACAATGTTCAACTTAACTACACTGTTAACATGAATTTCAGACCATGAACTTGATTCATTGACATATTAAATAAGTTTCAATGACTGTTTGTGTGACTAGTATACACGACTTACTGTCCAACTTTGCAGACACTAGTTTGCGGATGGTACCAAATGTGTTTGTCTTGCAAGCAGGTTGGTGTTTACCCTTGTTAGGATAGAAATCGACATGACCCACGGGGATAATAATGCCGAAACCTATGAATGAGATTTAAAATGAATATCAAATAAAATTTTAAAAAATAATATCACATATCAAACATATCAATCTCTTCCAACACCAGAACATCAATGTATTGGAATACAATGGCATTATATATATATATATATATATGCCAATACTTATATAGATTGACTGTGCTTATCAAAGAAGTGTTATAGATACTCATGCTTATGACAAATCTGTTTTGCGATTGTAATTTTAATCTGAAAGAACGGACGTATATTTACCAAAATATTTTCGCCCATCTGTGTGAATGACGTCAACAAAAGTGGCGTCACTGGGGTCCAAACGTACCGGGGTCTTAGTGTCCTCAAAAAAGGGCCCAGCTGGGTCCAACCCTATCAAAACAAATGTCATCAGGTTGTTACAAATATTGCTATAGATACAAGTTATATCGTCTATGTAAACATGCACCCCTAATAGCTACCTGTTATACGACCGATTCCTTTCAGTCTCCTCCCGACATAACCACAGATATGGGCGCCCAGACTGTGGCCCACCAGGTGGAGTTGGGCGAGGTCGAGGTCCTTCACGTCCCTCAGGGCCTCCAGCAGCCCGGCCGTCACGGCGCCCACTACCCGGGTGTTAGCAGCGGCCTGCAGGTAGTTGACGTGGTCAGCTCCCGGAGACCAGTCAACCATCACAACGTTGTAGTCATACTTGTAATGAAAATGTAAACAAAATATGGATTGATTCCAGAAATGAGTATTAATCATAATATTTTAGCACACCTGGGGCTAGCTGCAGGTCTGTAGCTCTCGGTCTGAAAAAATTCGGATGGACGACCTGGGAGCTACAGTGCCTCCCATAGTAAAAAACTGCAATTTACGGCGCACAAAAAATTGTGCTAGTTTTGGACTGACTTACCTTATTTTCACACAAATTCTGTGCCAAAACAATTAGTACCATTAAATTCTTAAGAAAATTTACTACTGATATTGTTACTTTACTTGCCTCAGCCTTTCTTTGACATAGGCGTCGGAACCGGGGGTGGGGGGGGGGGGGGGGCTTTTTTGCAAAGTTAGACCTAACCATTAGGGACATAGCATCATAGAGGGTTCAGCCCCTCTCCCCCCCCCCCCCCCCCCCCCCCCCCCCCCGCTGAGGATTAGTCTAGCCCCCCCCCCCCCCACTTTCAATTTGCTTCCGACGCAAGTGTTTGAAACATGCTAACCGACCTCGGAAAATAAAGTACTATATAGTATATTAATTCACGTCGAGATCGAGAGTCGTCATTTTTACATGTAAACAAACTGCACCACTTCACTTTACAGGGCTGGTGATCGTGTTTCAAGGAATATCAGAGGCAAGTAAAGTGACGATATCTGTAGTGAATTGTCCGAGGAATTTTTTGGAATATGTATAGAATATGTTCGGAAATGAGGTTAATCAGTCCAAAACTAGCGCAATTTTTTGTGCGCCGTAAATTGCAGTTTTTTTTTTTTACTATGGGAGGCACTATAGCTCCCAGGTCGTCCATCCGATTTTTTTCAGACCAGGAGCTACAGACCTGCAGTTAACCTGGGGCACACTCTCTCCAAATAGTGCGTAACCAGAGCGCCTTTTACTCGACTATCTAGGCAGGTGCCTATAGACTGACTGAGTGGCTAGGATCAGGTAGCGCTCTGACCGCGCACTGTGGGATAACGGTTTAGAGTTAAAAACTAAAGAAAAAAAACTCTGGCTTAATAGGGCAGAGTTCAAGCGCCAAAACTGAATTCCTTTGTTCTATGTATATTTGTACTTAATTCCTCATATTGGGCAGGTATATATAATGTAAATGTTAATTTTTAAAATCTCGGAATCAGGATCGTTCAGTAATTATTAAACTGATTTTACATTTACTAGCTATAAGGATCATTGTATAGAGTACATGTACTTTTTCCAGAAATGCCTTCCTCAAGTCCGTGAGGCGGTAATCATGTGAGGTTGCGGAGAATCCGTGGATGATGACAACCGTCATTCTCCTGGAATCAAAACCTGACGAAGAAATGGCAATGCGGTTGTAGGGAAAAAGTTCCTCGTCCACGCTGATATTCTGCTGAGTGAAAAGATAAAATCGCGGTTTGATTTTTGCTGGGGAGTCTGGTAAGTATTTTTTCCCTAGAATGTTAAGGTTGTTGAAAGGTTTGTAATCACTAAAGCATCCAATGTGTCGGTAACATCTTTCTTTCTTTGCCAACCACCAACCTTAAATAAATACGTACTAATGTTTTTCAATAGGAATTTGTAAAAAAAAGTAACACATATTAATGTTTCGTTTATGATTCAATGTACGCAACTACAAAATCGCATTTAGATAGAATATGGTTTTTTTTCTCGTGAAACTTTAATGTTTGTGCTAAAAATTGTTCTCTGTCTATATGAATATGTCTATTAAACTTGGATGCTTGCAGAAAAATAGATGGGAAAATGTATTATGCTGTTGAATCCCTTTCAATTTGTTAATATATACTTGAATAAATTACTTACTGAATTAGAAAAACGCATTGTTTTACATATGTTGCTCAGTAAAAATATGAAACTTAGCAAATTGTGACAGCCTAAAGATATAAACAGATGAAATCTTACCTTCACAAGAAACAAAAATGGTTGAAATAAACAGGAAACTTTGTAGGATTTGGAGAGTGGCGGCCATGCTTTCTGCTTTTAATTTAGTGTCTGTGTTTCCTTTGCGCCCTTTGCTTTATATACGACGCGGCTTGCGGAAATCAAACATCTGCTACAACGTATCGAACCGAACGATTTCATCATGGTTCTGTGATATTTTTTTAGTTCTTGGAAGCAAGGGTATTTAAATTTAGTTTTTCTCTTTCAAATAAACATCTGTTAAGGAGGAGTTTTAATCGTTAGATGAAAACATAAAATATTTGATGATTTTGACAAAACTACAAAGATCCAAAAATAGTTAAGAAGGAGGGAGAAGAAGATATCCTCTGATTGCAGCTAATGTATTCCTCTTTAAATTCTTATATCCACCCCTCTATAGAACGCTATACCATCGCATGCAGAATACGGGGATTGAAAGACATTATTATATACATGTCCTTCTATACAGACAATATGTTTGTATTGTGACGTCCATACTTGAAAGGTCACTTTTGTAAGGTGACCCCGCGCGTGATGATGATAGAACTAGATCTTGAATTGCGTATCCTTGAGAAGCGGATGTTAATACTAATTTTGATTTGATTTCTATGAATCATAATCCAGACACGCTAATTATTACTATCTGTTAATATATAATAACTTTTAAGTCAAGTTAGTTTACGTCATAGCCGGTCATTATATTACTTCCCCACTATATTACTTCCTTGCTGGTTATATTTAATATTATACTTTACAATAAATAAAATAAATTTTGATTTTCAAAATTTATATTAAAAGCTATTTATTTAGATCGTTCTAATGAGAGAGAGAGAGAGACAGAGACAGAGACAGAGAGAGAGAGAGAGGTGTAATGTCTATGTTATATCTTCTTTTATTAGTATGACGAAGCCGATATCAAATAATCTCTTATATAAGCTTCCACAGATATTTTAGATTCAAGTGTGGTCAAATTATGACCACCAGAGCCAGGAAAGAGCTTCCAAGAGAGGGTTACAATAATGTTCATCATAAACATTAATAAACAGGAAAACCTCAAACTTTTTATTAACTTTGAAAAACACCAATAGTAGTCTTGCATTGTGAAATAAACGTGGCAGCAAGCTTCTTAAGGGTCAGCAAGGGACATCAATGTGTGTGTGTGTGTGTGGGGGGGGGGGGGGGGGGAGGGGGGTATAGGTTGGTTTAAAGGGACTTGGACACATGTTGAGCTCAAAAAGTTTCAGTTTTTTAATTTTTATGTCCAGAATTGTTAATATAAATGTTTTCAATGTTTGACAAAATTTGAAAGTCAAATATCGAGTTACAAGCGAGTTACAGAGGTTAGAATTCTTTGTTTTGTAAACAAAGCTCGTGTCCTCTTAATGTTTACATAATTGTTGTATTGGTATAAGTTTCAATCTAATGTTGCTGTTTGTTGTGATGAAATTATTTATGAACCCATTGAATCAGTCTATTTTGTTTCCACAAGTTATTTTGATAAAGAAATGACAGTTTCTTTACAGTATTTGTAAACAAATATAAGACTCGAACTTTGTTTACATATTACCGACTTCTTTCCTTTGTATTTCGCTGTAACATGACTTCTAACATTCAAATTTTGGTGAATCATTCGAAATACAAAAGTAAAATATTTTATACATAGAAATCAAAAATAAAATTTTCATCTGAAATCGTGTCCAGATCCCTTTAAATTCTACATAATATACTTTAAAAGGAACAAATATAAAATATTTCAGATTTATTTGAAGAATTCTGTAAACGTGTGTGTTCAATGTACATGTACACACACAATCCACGGGAGTCACAGAGAGGCCACAGATATAGAATTGTTTTTAATTTCATACATTTTTATTTTTATTGATACATAAATAAGTTAGAAGGACCTATGATATCTTCATTTCTCACAGGAATTCCTGTACCCTGAAAAAAGTTCTTGGTATATAGTGATAGAGAACCAAAAGATCTACAAACATATTTTTTACATAATTTAGAAATACTAGACCTTTAGCATCTTCCTCTTGTGTATCTTATAACTCCACTGAAACATAAGTGTCCATCATGAAAAAGGGAAATTAAACAAAATTGAAAAAGAACTGAGAGAGAGAGAGAGAGAGAGAGAGAGAGAGAGAGAGAGAGAGAGAGGGGGGGTTGGTTGTGTGGGTACTAACTTGCAGCGGGCCAAACAAGAGTTGGTGTAGGTCCTCAGATCGCTGCCACACACCGGGTCGTTGATCCGTGGACAGGCACAGTTAGAACACGGACAATTCCCCTCACATCGAATAGACACGCCCCTAGAGGAAAAATGTATATCATGTATATACAAGAACACGGAAAATCCCAACCCTTCCTAGGTGAAATATAACCAGTAACATATATGTTCAGGAAGAACTCGGACAGTCCCCTCACAACGAACAGACACATCATAGGTGAAGAATGTATACCATGTATAAATGTACTGTTAGAACACGGACTGCATTGTACCCCTTCGCCTTTAGGTGAAGAATCAATATCATCTAAATACTGTAAGAACAGGGACTCTTCCCCTCACTTCGACTAGACACACCTCTTAAGTCCCTTTCACAATTGGTGCACGACCACTTTACACCACTTTGCGATCGAAATTTTTTAGCTTCGCATGAGCTCTCGCATACGTTGCACGAGCCTTTGCTTACGTTGCACGAGCTCTCGCTTTAGTTGCATACGTTTTACTGGTCGCAACAAGTCTCCTCTGAATAGTGGACATGCACACTATTCAGACGCGACCGAACGCGATCCAAATTAGTGCAACGCACAAACATTAGTACGAACGTTTTACAACGTTTTGTGTACTCGCAAGAGTGAGACACGATTTATAAAGATCGTAAGATAAATCGCTGGTGTTTATGCGTCTGTTTTGCGACCGTGAGACTGTTGCTCAACGTGTATCATGTAATCTTGCAACGTTTTACTATAATTGCACGACTTATCAGCCTCAATATGCAATGCTTTGCTACTACTGTGGTTTCATTAATATTCAAGGGTATCAATTTTCATGGATGAAGTGAAAAACGCAATTTCAATAATAGGTAAATTCGTGGCCAATTACCCTATCAATACCAAATGTTAATAGAAATTGCACTTCGATGAACATTTAATTTCGTGGATCAACTAAACAATGAAATCCATGAAAATTGGTATTCAACGAATACTGATGAAACCACAGTAGTATATATACCCTGTATAAGTATCTCTGTTTCAGAACAAAATTTACAATATACATCTATTGCATGATGGTGAGGGAAATACATGTATGAAGATTTATTCCCTCAAGAAAAATCATATTTCCCGAGGGCTTCGCCCGAGAGAAATTTGTTTTTTCTGTGGAATACATCTTCATATTCCCTGAACATTAATGCAATAAACGTTTTATTATACCATGCAACATATGATTACACAAAATACGTTGATTTCTAATAATTGCTTTACTTTTCAACAGTCGCAACATTAACGTCGTGATTGTTTGATTTCCGATGTTACTGTCTCACTTTTCTTTCATAAATCATAGATAGTTAAGTTGGTTCTGAGATATAAAGAGAATCATAATGATTGAATATTTTTGATTTAACCATATTTGTCTACATCGTATGCTCATATCGGCTTTTTCATTCTTGTGACATCGCCCTGTCACGTGACTTTCTAGACCACTCAGATATAATAGAATAATCATATTGAGGTATAATAATAAATGCTGCTGCATATCTGTATCTTCTTGGGCGGCATCTTTTCTCGCTTTCAACTATGTCTACTGAATATGGGCGGTGTATGTACCCCCTCTGACTCGCACGATCATTCGTACCATGGAACGCATAATCGCACGTCCAATCACATTGGCGCACGTTCAATCGTCCGATCACCTGGTCTCTCGCGCGTTCCTATCGTATTATCTTTCAACAGTTGCTTTCATTGTACAAGAGTCGCATACAGACGCAAGATATATCGCAAGATTCAATGCGTTTACATCGCACAACGTTCGCTTAGATCGTGCGAAATTCGTACGAATACTTTTTTCATATGCGATTATTTCGGCAACAATTAACGATTCATATCTAATTTTTTCGGTCGCACGAATATTTGGTCGCTTCTGCCTGTGCGCCAATTGTGAAAGGGGTTTTAGAAAATTTAGCGAGGTGTGTGTGTTTATAAATTACGTATTTTAACAACAAGACACATATACATTGCACATGAAATTCCATGAATTATATACTTTACAAAGCATTGGTATTTGACTGCCCTGTGAAAAAATGGGGGATTGATTTTATAACGCTTGTTTCAAAATATGATTTTGAATAATTTTATAATAAGAACTTTTTTTTCAACTTAAAAGACATATTTTTTAAATAGCTGCTTATAAAATTTAGTCGCTCTCTGACAAGAGAGAGAGATATTGTCAGTCTTTACTACACAATATGTATAACACATCAATAAAGCCCGGGTTTCAGTACTTCAATAATTTGATTGTTATATGCAATCCTTTGTCAGTTTTGGCTTTGAAACAGAAAATCAATGTCAAGAAAATTATTAAATAAGTTACACGAAGGCGGCCATTCTTAAAAGTAATAGACCAAAAAAACCTGTCTATTCTAAAAATAATATACAGTGCTCCCCTTAAAAGTACATCTCAGACTACTAACTTATTAGACGGCTACTGGTAAAAAATAAAATCATAAACATCAGACACCCTAAATGACCAAGATAACGATACTGCAATTAAAACATTTTTAAACATTTCCTATATATTTTTTAAATGTTAAATTTTGAAACCCTCCTGGTGCCCTAGTATTTGTCCGGGAGTCACGATTTTTACAAATTAGAATCTACATTATTTAAGGATGTATGCATAGTAATATCCATCGTCGGAACCCACGGATTTTCTATTTGTTACACTGCTTTCAAAGCAGTGTAATGCATAACGGATAGAAAACCCGTGGGTTCCGACGATGAGTAATATCCCAAAATGTTGCATTATAGTTCTTGAGAACAAGAGTTTTAAAACATTTTCTATGTATGTTAAACTTTAAACCCCGCCTGGGCTCCAGTTTTGGTCCGAGGTTTACGATTTTAACAATTTAGAATCTTCACTATACATATCAAAGGCCGGAACGGCCACAAAGGGGTCGAGCTGACATTTTCTTCAATATAGATATCATTAATTTAAATTTCTGTACCAATAGTCGTATATCAAATAACATCAGAATAAAAATGTTTTGTGTAACTAAATTCGTACATATGCAACTATATTTTTATATGCAATTTTAACATCACCATGTGATTTTATACTCAGTATATTTCTTTGTAAAATACGTAGTGATGCATTTGTAATACAATGAATAATAACTAATCATGGTTACAAAAATCGAAGAAATTTCAAAGCTCAAAAATAAATTATCTTCTTTCTGCTTTAAACAGCCTTTGAACAAATTTCACGGGTTCATCATTTGTATACGAGGGTAACACATAAACAGTATTTCCCTAATTATAAAAAAAACATTCTTCTATTTATTTCAATTCCGCGTGAAACAAGATTACCTATGGTATGGTTAATAACAAATAAATCCACACCACGTGCGTTGATCTGCCGTATCTATAATGCTCAACCAAACTAGCTGCAATATTGCAACAAAATCACAAAGATACATTTATCGCTTACATTCATTTTGGAGACCGTGCCCAACAACAAATAAATTTAC
Organism: Magallana gigas; assembly: GCF_963853765.1. Lineage (NCBI taxonomy): Eukaryota > Metazoa > Mollusca > Bivalvia > Ostreida > Ostreidae > Magallana > Magallana gigas. Next base: position 19,780,424 of record NC_088862.1, read on the forward strand.
ATATTAAATTTCATCGGGCACGGTCTCCAAATAAACTGTAAGCGATAAACTAAATAACATCTAGTGAATTTTTAAACCTTATCGTATTCATCCGTCATTTCTTGAGTACAACTCATATACTTATGCAATGAGTTGTCAATAATCAGGGAGACACAGTTGGGTTTTTTGGTGCACAATTTAATTGAATAAATGGAACATAAATCTTGTAAATATTTTTCCTATGTATTCCTAAGTTAAACTGTGAACCCCGCCTGGGCCCCCAGTTCTGGTCCGAGGGTTACGATTTTTACAATTTAGAATCCTAACAATACAATACATACAAGCTTTTGTGTAAATATTGGCAATTCTGTTGCAGTGGTTCTTGAGAAGAAGATTTTTAACGATTTTTCATAGGTATTTCTATGTTAAACTTTGAACTCCGCCTGGGGCCCCAGTTTTGGTCCGAATGTCACGATTTTTGGGAGTTGATTTTAATCAACCCTCCTATGCACTTACTCGGGCAAAGCGAAAGTGAAACAATGTTTGGACCTTAGCACAAATCAATACCGCCGACAATACTTAGTGCTTGAAAATAATCGATAAATTCGATTCTATGTATTCTGAAGCATTGTTTTTAAGAAAACTTATTTATTAATACCATGAAAATAGTAAGATTTTAAATTGTACAGACAGTTTAGATATTTTTTAAAGTCGTATGTATTCTTACGCTAGAGTTCAATGTAGTCTCGTTCAACCAGACGCTTGGCTGTCTCCGTTAATATCCGACAAAACAGAGTCTCTCTTGCGTGTCGGAGATAAACGGAGACAGCCGAGCGTTTAGTTGAACAAGACAAGAGTTCAATCTTGCATGGATCCATACAATTTCTCAGAAATATTTCGATTACTGATACTACTTGCCATGCAAAATCACATATCGTTGATTTTGAATAAATGATAATCGATAAAATCAACTCCCGTCAGCACTTTAGTACTTTGATTACAATTTAGAATCTTCACTATACATGTATATACAAGCTTTTATGTAAATATTGGCATTTCTGGTGCAGTGGTTCTTCAGTAAAAGATTTTTAAACATTTTTCCTATGTATACTATGTTAAACTTTGAACCCCGCCTAGGGCTCCAGTTTTGGTCCGAGGGTCACGATTTTTACAATTTGGAGTCTTCCTTATATACACAAACCTTTGGATAAATATTGGCATTTCTGGCGCAGTGGTTCTTGAGAAAAATTTTAAAGACACACACCATATACTCACTGTTTCGCAATTATATCCCTTTTAAAAAGGCTGTGTCCTTTATTTTAATAATTTATAATCCCCTTTCCATAATGATGCTTTGTAGCAAATTTGGTTAAATTGGGCCCAGTGGTTTTAGAGAAGAAGTCGAAAATGTGAAAAGTTTAGAGACGGACGACGGACAACGGGTGTTCAGAAAAGCTCACTTGAACCTTCGGTTCAGGTGAGCTAATAAAAAGCTTACTCAAAAAGTGAACGAGAAATCTGTGTTGCTTGGAAGTAGAGTAAATGAAATGAAATATTTTGGACTTGGCTTATTAACCCTTGATCCTACTTGAAACGGTCCTGTTAGCAAACAGAAGAAACAAAAGAAACAGTTATTTGCACGACTGGTTTTACTGCATTATCTTTAATTCAAGAAATATTTTTGCCAACGGGTTTACCTGATATTTTTCACTCTTAAAACAAATAAGAAGAGCCTTAAACTGTCCAATTCTTTGGCTTACACCCTTTACTAAATGTAATGAGGATGATACGAATGTAGCTTAGATTGTGTTGAATACTTTTAGACCTTTCAAATGATTTTACCTGCAGCGAGCCTCGCAGCTGTTTTCGTAGGTCCTTCTGTCATCTCCACAGACCGGGCGATATATTTGTGGGCAATCGCAATTGTCAATGCAGGGACACCGCTGTTCACACCTCACGGATATACCCCTGAAAGCGAAAGAGAGAAATAAAAAGGTAGATAAAGGAATATTAATAGATAGATAGATAGATAGATAGATAGATAGATAGATAGATAGATAGATAGATAGATAGATATAGAAACCTGCAGCTGGCTTGGCATTCATTAGGGTAGGTTTGGCCGTCAGATCCACATACTGGGCGGTATGTGTACGGGCATGCGCAGTTGTGAGAGGAGCATGGGCATGTTCCTCTACACCTTACTATGGTGCCGCTGGTTAATAAAAATTGACCGGTAAACTATTCAGGCAAAAATTTAGATTTAGACATAGATGTATTAAAACGTACATTAAGCTATTTATCGATATAAATTCCAAGTCATTCGACAAATGTATAGTCATTTTTTCACTGTGTTTTTATTAATCACCATGGACAGTCAAGCATACTCTTTCAGGAATCACATGTAAAAGCAAAGCTGTTTGCTACTTATAGGATTTAGATTCCACAAATAATTATCCAAGAAAGATTTACGAACAAAATTGTGCCAACTTTTAGAGTCCAATAAGTTATGGATATCGGCAATTTTCAGGTTCGAGCTAATTTATTTCGTAGATATTTTGTAAGAGGTTTCAATTGTAATTGGGTTTATTAGAGGGGGATCACTACGGAAACTTCACACAACGTGATTATCCACTGTGAGTTATATTTCTTGCTATACATCCTCATTTCAGTCTACTTTTTACATTTCAGACTGATCATTTACCTGCACTGAGCGAAGCACTGGTTGTCGTAGGTTTGTTCGTCCGTGCCACAGACTGGTGAGTAGTGGACAGGGCACCTGTCACACGCACTGTTGGAGGAGCAGGGACAGCGCTTGTAGCATTGCAAAGGAACTCGGCTGAAAATAGAAAATCAGATAAGCTATCGCTCATATTGAATTGTAGACATGAATCCTTGTTTTCCGAAAGATTTGTCCTCATTTTGAGAGGGGGCACTGCATTATCACATTAAAGTTTGTTATTCATTAAAGAAAATTTATTAAAATCCTTCTTATTGCCTTAGCTTCTGGATATTTCTATAATAAAATAAAGTAACATTTGTAGTTCTCAGCGCAGCATTCAGATATTTTATATACTAGTACTCTCTCATTAGATTATTTTGTTTTATTACCGTCATCTTTAACGCTTAATTGCACATTGTTCGAACAGTATAGTTACATAAATTCTAAAACTAGAACCATAAAACTCAGGAAATTTTCCGATGAAATATCAGAGTCCCTCCCTGTTGAAAAATGAAAAACTCTATACCTGCAGCGAGCAAAGCAGTTGTTGAGATAAGTTTCTTCGTCCACCCCACAGACGGGTCTGTACGTCCTGCGACAGCTCCCACACAATCCACCCCCTACTCTACCCATTCCTCCATCCCCTACAGCAACACAAAAGATTGAGCACTCCTCCATATACTGTGGTTTCATTAATATTCGAGGGTATCAATTTTCGTGGTTAAAGTAAAAATCACAGTTTCAAGGATACGTAAATTCGTGGCCAACCGGCCTATCAATAAAAAATATTAATAGAAATTGCATTTTAATGAACATTAAATTTCGTGGATCAACTTAACAACGAAATCCACGAAAATTGGTATTCAACGAATATTGATGAAACCACAGTAAACAAAATGACATAAAGAAATATTTTTTTCATCATCAGTCAATATAATATCTGTATTAAATCCTTATGTTTTAAAATATAAGACAAAATATATCCATCAGCATCAACCATTCAAATCGTAGCACAGCCTCAATTTTGAATCTACGAAAAAAAAATTGGGAACCTTACGTTGCCGCAAATCGTCTAAATGCTGGCAGTGAAGACCACACCAAGTGGCTAGTACCAGCACTAAGGTAAAGAAAAACTGCATTGTTCTTTCCTGAAAGGCAAAAACATGTGCTTTGTAAACATATGTTGCCGGTGGATATGATTGTTTACGGGTTTACTAACTAATAGGAAATCCTTTTTCCAGTTTTTTGATAATAATTTCGACAATTGACAAAGTCCAATGCTTTAGCCATTCTTTCTTACCAAATGAATGGTTCGATACGAATTAAATACATTGTATTTACTCGAATGTTTACAAAATTTAAACAACAATCTCTTACCTAATGTTTTTTTAACAATTGATAACAAGATTCTCGTCAAAACCTTTTATATGTTTAATGAGTAACGCATCGGAGATTCTCTCATTAATGGGTCGACTATTGCTAATCACCGTATACGTCTTAATTACTTATGCATTAGGGCTTCTTACTTTTATATGACAACATTTTAACGCAATATGCTATCCTTACCTTTCTTATTTTTCCTATCTTATTGAAATTTCAGATTTGCTCTTACATTGTAATTCATTTGGAAATCATGAAAATAATTTTAATACTCTTTCCTTTCTTTCAATTGCATGACAACGTTTGTGTTGTTTAGTCAATTTTAGAGCTATATGCATCTATATTATGAACCAATTTTCAGTGATGTTTTTAAAGGAGATTGGGGGATAAGATACCACTGAGTCATTTCAGACACAATAAAGTGTGCTGCTTAAATACTATGTGTGACTTTGGCCACGAATTTACGGACTTGTATTATTTTTTCAAAACGTTCAATTGTTGGGACACAAAATGATATTCTTAATGTATAGTGGGTCATCTCTCCACATTTTTGTTGACTGAAACCGGTTTGTTTTCCATTAGACTTTATTTAGATTATGAGAAAAATATGGAGCACAGACCCACTCTATGAAAGAAAATACCTTGAAGTTCTAAAAAATGAGATATGTAGGTTTTGATAGTATACGCCTGTTTGAGCCAACATATTCCAAGAATGGAACATAGTTATTGGTTACAAATCAATGATATGTTAAACATATCTTGTATTAAATTATTTTTGTTAAAAAAAAATCAGATTCATTGATATTTTAATATTTCAGTAGCTTGTCGGGTGGTGTATGGGTGTATGGGCATTTTACACGCCTTATCCACTCATCTTCTTTTATTTTATTTTTTTTCAAATGAATAACTTCTTAACGTATTGCAATTATAGCAAAGGTTTAATCTATTACATGTATATATTAAGCATGAAAATAAAGAAGCATGATATTGTTGAAGCGTAAACATATCAACAATATTTTTCGTTGTAAATACCACACGTTTTGACATGAAACAAAAACATTTGATTTCTATTATGTGATGTTTGTAATAATTGTCATGAAAGACTTTATCTAAAAGTTTTTTGTTAAAAATTTACTTTGCGTAAAAAAGGTACTTCAAAGATAGTCAATTCACTATCACTATTTGATTCATTTTCTGTATTTTACGCTGTCTAACCAAAGTAACCAATAAAACTCGCCCTGCCATGATCGATAACTTGCCTACTTTTATCAAGGATCACTAACACTTATTCATTATGTTTGTTTGTGGCTGTTTTTATAGTTTTTTGGTGCGCAGTTGCAACATTAATTAACATTTCAAAACAATTTTCTTTTAATTCCAAACCTTTTTGTGGAATTTGATAAGTCAAAATTATACTGTTTAGAAATTATAACCAAAAAAAAAACAAAAACAAAACTCTGTTGTCTAAAACATTTTTGCTATCTATATATTTATTTTCTTTATTTAAGAAGTCATATAGAATGATGATGTCATCTTGTAATTGATCTTAATATGCTATTAACTCGCAATGTAATTTGATGAATAACATAATGGTATCATAGGTTAACATTTTCTAAATCGCTAGCCTGGGTAAAAAAAATATCTCAGCAACTTAGAAAATAAAATATTCACTTAAAAGGTTATGGATACATATGAATAATTGTAAATGCGTGTTCTTGTACAGAATAAGTTTTTAATTATTTTGAAGTGTTTGTGCTATTGGGTACAGGGAATACTAGTATACTATCAGGTTTTAAAAAAAATGTTTAAGGAGGTTGGCACCTGAAATAATAGTAATGTCAATCACCCGAAAACCACTTGGATATAAGGATAGGGACCTAAAATGTTCATTTATTTTACTTGTGTCCCATGTCACATGCCATATTTTGGATATATATGGCCCTAAACAGAAATGATAATTTTCCAGAAATTTTTGCTAAACTTTGACACGGAAATTGATACTTTGAAAAAATCAAACAAATATTTATAGTTTGAACTATTATTTAGTTATGATTTTAATACAGCATGAAGTTGAACACATGTAGTGACCATAAAAGTAAAATCTAAGTCAAAGTTTAAAAATTCTTGCTTTACTGGTGGCTTCAAAGGTCAGTACATAATGAACACAACAACAGATGTTACAAAATTTTGGAGTACCAGGTAATCAAATTATGACGCAAATAAAAAAACCATAGTAATGTCATCTTTCCAAAATTTTGCATACAATTAGACATGCATTTAATAGTAAATCAAATAGGGGTCACATCTCAAAAATGTGAGATATAGCATGAAATAAGATAATTTTAGGCCAAAATTGGAGTGTATTTTTTCTTCACTTCTATAAAATATAAACTAAATACATGTGTATGCCAATATATATCGATAGAAATATCAAAATATTCTTTGAATATGTTTTTAGAACATCACGAAGATATCGTAATATACAAACTATCTAGAAGTTTGGTCTGCGCTGAAAATTAGAAAGCTAACGTAACAATACTCTAAAACTAGTGAATATTGAAAATTGTTCATTACAGTATTGAGAACCTTCCGCCACAAAATATAGTCCCTAACTAAACTCTGTTAAAATGTAATTGTTTTAAAACAATTTTATTCAGTAAAGTTTATTTGGCATTCTAATATATAACAATACTACTAGAATTAATATGTGATGCAGGATTTTCAGACAAGAGGTGACCCAAAATGGCTACCCAAAACCTAAGGAGCGAACCTCTTTAACTGATGAGGTAGTGGTGAGGACAAATAACAACAATATGTTCATAAACACCTTTATTCCTAACTATTGTATGATTTTAAAAAATCGAAATACGATGTATATGTGTGTCCTAGTTCATAGACATAACACACATCTGTAATCAGAAAATGTCAACACCTTCTGTATAAGTCTCTATTAAAATTTTGCACAAGGGGAAAACAGTAGCAAAGTTCTTGTGTATATACACTTTTATGGAATTTCACGCTGGAAACAATTATATTTATTTGGGGTAATAAAATTTCGCCTGAAAATAAATCATATGAAATTTGAATTTTAAAGACAAGCATGCAATTAATTTTGACAGTTTGTATAAATGACTGTCAGATATAATGCACATTTAGAAATAGATTGTGATTTTTCAAATCAATATTGAAATATGTCGCGATAGTTAATTAACTGATTAACACTGTTGGAGAGAGGCTAACCTTTCTAATTTTGCCTGAATAAATCAAAAATTTAATGATAAATCATAACATGAGGGGCGTTTGGTAAAAGCTACGGTACATATATTTACTTTAATGCAGTCTACACTATTTTTTTTATTTGTCTCAACCATTTTTTTCTGATTTTTCTGCGTTAATTAAGGCAATTCACAGAAACACGCCAAGTATCCATTCGAAATATCAGCAAAATATGTGAATTTTTCTTGCGACATTCTGATAAAACCATTCCTTGCTTTGTCATTCAGTTTTGTGATAACGGGAATTAAAATATTTATGTTTTAGACCTCATGTTCCTTATTTGGAATATTTTCTTAGAGTTAAAACTCAGCATTGAAGCAATGCAGAAACTGCAATATACATTTTATTATGCATATGGGCAATGGCATTATATGCATCCAGTGTGCTTTCATTGGACAGAAGGAATACCTGCATTGGGTGAAGAATGAGTGGTACTAATTGCTTGCATTGGATGATTGCAATGATGAATAAAGAGTTGCTCAATGCAGGCATTGGACGACTGAGGAGTCGCTCAATGCAGGCATTGGAAGACTGAAGAGACGCTCAATGCAGGCATTGGAAGACTGAAGAGTTGCTCAATGCAGGCATTGGAACAACAGAAGAGACGCTCAAAGTTTTACACTTCTGCATTGGTTAGAATGACGCTTCAGAATATGAGAACTATTTACAGTAAACACTTTGCAATTCTTTTAAAAGATCTGAAAAACGCATGATAACATATATTGCGATATATAAAGGCAATTCAAGTATCCCTTTTGTTAAATAGCTATAGATAGTTGTGTGGGTATTTCTTACTTTTTTTACATGGATAATCATTGAACTTAAATCTCAAAGAGACCACCCTCATAATATAACATGACTGGAAAAGGTTCTGCCACATATCAAAATGAATAATTAACATGTAATCTATTTTAATATTCCCTGACAGAAAAATCAATATTATAAACATACACAACACTTCATGAGTATTAGTTCCTTGGTTTTGGTGTTGAGTAGAATAACATCCAGAATTTTCCTAGCAATTCCAATCATTCTCTCCCACGATCCAGCCATGTGGGATGCCTGGGGTGGATTGAAGGTCCATTTGGCTCTATTAGCGGAGAGAAACTTCTTGACAGGTCCAGACTCAACAAAAACAGCATGAACGTTGATGCTGTCTAATGTACCTATGAAGTTTGTCCCATGGTCAGATCGAAATTCCCTCACGGGTCCTCGAATTAATAGATACAAATCTTGCAAGATCAAGTGATTTAATTAAGTGTTGCAAGCAGCTAGTGCATGGATGTATTGAAAAAAAGAGTTATGTAATATAGCTTCATGTCTACCATTTTAGATTGTATTTTGAAGTCAATAAACTATTAAATAATTTAATTATGCATGTAAGTATGCATGAGAGCATTTAGATAATATTTACCTTTTTATATCAAGCACAATTCAGTTGTCCAGTTATTTATTGCTCAACTGAATTTTGTACAGAAAATTACATTATAACAAGCATTAAGGGGAGATTTGAATTTTTTTCTGGGTCAGTATTCTAGCTGCAAAATGTTCAGGGTTATCTTATGATGCAACTTGATCTTGACCTACTTATCTTCTATAAACTTAAGCAATCAAATAATAATCAATGGAAAATCAATGGGTTTTCAATGCATTTGAGTAAACCATCCTTTCTCCATTAATTTAGCATTGAAAGATGACATCATTTAACTGGTGCAAACTAATTTGCATAAGTATTCATTTTCAATGGTGTACTTTCAATAGACTTTCACTGAGTTTTCACTGTGTAGTTTAACTGGAAACTGGAAATTCAATGGTTTTTCTTGGTAGACAATATATAATGCCCTTTTATGCGACATCTTGGTAACTGGAAAAGCAATGGGGTTTCAATGGTCAGAAATAAACTGCAGAAATAATGGAAATTCAATGGCATTCTTTTCTGTATTAAGCTAGGGCTCGAGCATTGGTAAATGATGAATTACTCATATCCTCGATGATCTCGATATGAACTGCCCTAGATGTGAGACAGCTTAATAATACGGCCCATCTAATCCTCCCCTTGTTCTGCGTGCCACTACATTCCAAGGGCCAAAGACATCTACTCCTAGGACTGCAACGGGGGTGATGGAACAACTCTGTCTGCAGTTAGGTCGGCCATGATTTGTTGGGCGGAGGGTTTACGGAGTTTCCTGCAAATTACACACTTGTGAATCACAGAGGTAATTATCCTTTTGGCTCCTATAATCCAGAAACCATGCGATCGTATGACTCCTTCTGTAAATACTCTTCCTTGGTGTTGCACGTTCTCATGAAATCTTCTCACAAATAAGACAGCAATATGTGATTTTTTGTCAATGATGACAGGGTGTCTTTGGTCTGCAGATAAAGGAGATTGGCTGAGACGTCCACCGACTCGAAGAATTCCATCCTTGTCTAGGAAAGGGTTGAGTTGTAATAATGCACTTTTGCGAGGTAGAGGTTTACAATCTTGTAAACATTGTATTTCTTCTTTGAATGAGAGTCTCTGGGAACCCGTACAACAAACAATTCAGTACGTTTCATAATTAAGTCTCTTCAACACTTTCTGGAAGAAAAGTCACTAATAGAATCATTCATTATTACGAGTGTGGGATAGTGAAATTCCACCGAGGGGACAAGATTCACGGTCTAGGACGAGGCTTTGCCATGAATCTTGGCCCCGAGGTGGAATTTCACTATCCCACACGAGTATATAATGAATGATTATTTTTCTCGCATTATATTACCTTAAAAAATGATGTTCGACAACTTTCTGTTATGACGTTCAAAAGATTACTTTCAGTTTATTCTTCCGCATGCTTCAAATAGTGCAAGTCAAAATGAGAGCATACGACGGTTTTTAATTAAAAATATGATAAATTGTAATTAATTAAGCAACACAATTACTTAATGGATAATCTCAATGCACCATTTTGCATTTCCCTACAGCAGACAACGCTTGTTTATGTTTTAAAACGACGTAGTAATACACAGTGTGAGACAGAAAAATCTCACACTACTGTCTCACACCGGACAAACTGATCTCACACCGGTGATAATGCGAGAAATTTTTGTCTTTAATCTGGAAGCATATACTCTTCTCAGGAGCCTGAACACACAAATCAGTTTGTTCCATGTCGAGAACTTTACAAATCGGTAGGCAATAAATTGTTCTACAGAAGTTTTCTTAATCACATGCAGGTTTAATTTCTTAATTTGTCGCTATCAGGGTCAATCAATGAGAAGTCAGATTTATTTTCTCTGTCTGCTCTAGATTGTGGTTGACTTGGTCCAGAAACCCACTTTTCCATCACATCAGCTACAGATTTCACATACTGATGTTCTACCTGATTTTAAAACTTCACAGTAATTCGCAAATCCTTACATCCGTTATGACAGCAAACCGTCGCATTGCGCGTCCGTTGTTTACTTGCCTTGACTGACTGTCTATTATGACGTCACCTTGTTTTTGGAGTCGCGAAGAGATATTTACGTCATAATTTACGAATCCTCAAATCAGAGGCGATTATTTGAAATAGAGGGAATGTTCTCTAGATATTATTCCTAGCCGGTCAATATCAAAAAAATATTGACCGGTCAATATTTTTCGGACGAGCTAATATTACATTTATTGACTATTCGTCTATATAGAGTTATATAGTGAGAATATACTACTGAATATAACAAAAATATATGTGTTGGTAATAAAACAATTTATATACCATTTTTGAATAAGTTTTATCGTTATGTCACAAATGAAATAATTTTATTACTATGCCCTGAAAATTGCTGAATCACACCGGAAACAGTTATATTGCCCTCCCGGAAACAGTTATATTTTACAGGAAATAGTTATATTGCCCTCCCGAAACTGTAATATCACCATCGCGTGCAAGAATCCTGCATATTAATTACGTCGGGTTCGAAATTCAACAAGCCAGTTGCTAAGCAAACGTAAACAGATCCGCGAATTTTAAACATGTCAGGCCAACGTCTGCGGTTTGTTGATCTAAATTCAGATGAACTCGATAGTTTAATTGATGAAAAAAATTCGGCAAATACGACAAAAGTGATAAACTCAAGCGTTAGTGTTTTAAAAAAATTTCATCTGCCTTGTGAATTAAATAATATGTTGATAACCCGAGTTTGATTTGTTTAAAAATGTTATATAACATATATTACATGTCTTCTCGGGCGACAATACCAGAATATTTGTCCCTCGGTGACAGGAAAGCCCTGGAGTGTTATGTCGCCCTCTGCCTTCGGCATCGGGCGACATAACACTTCAGGGCTTTCCTGTCACCTCGGGGCAAATATTCTGGTATGTCGCCCTCGAAGCCATGTAATATATGTATAATGTCAAATTGTGGTATGAACACGATGTAAAAATAGTTAGTAATTTTTGAATAATGATGGAACTTTTTTATCACAACATGATTTTGAAAAGCAATTTAGCTTGACAAATATTTGTACCATGCAATTTAATAGCGTTATCAGTGCAATATCTTCACCATTTATTCCTTTGTACTTTGAATTTATATACTGTTGAATGAAAAATGTTCCAAAGTTTTGTATCAACTAATTAATAGTAAAGATATTGTTCCCAAGGCAATTCAAAAATGGAAAACTGAACTATCACTTCACTTAGATATAAATGATTCTGTGAAAGATTATTTTAAAGTTTGTTTTAAGACAACTACTGATACTTCAATACAATTGCTACAATACAGAATTCTTCACAGAATTCTTCCAACAAACTATTATTTGAAAAAGATTAAAGTTATTTCATATGATGTATGTGCTTTTCGTAAGGAAGATGTGGAAACAATTCAGCGCGTATTTATGACATGTTCAGAAATACTTCCTATATGGAATAATCTTAGTATGTATATTTATTAAAAAAAAAAAACTTCAAATAGAGTTGGCTTTAATGTTAAAAATGTACTATTTTGGTGAACTACCATTCAGTAGTTACAACAAAGTAGTTAATTTTATAATTAATACATTTTTAATTGTTCAAAACAAGACAAAAAACCTGACATTGTTGGAATGTTACATCATCTATCATTCAAATATAAAGTTGAAAAATATATAGCTATCAAATCATGTGATATTACAAAATTTAATAAACTCTGGGTAAATTGGAAAAACATATTTGAGATATAATTTTAAACATGGTAAACAACTGTTCTATTTATATATGTGTGTGTATATGCGTTTGTATATATATGTCCTTTATGTTTGCTCTGAAGAGAATGTAGTACGTAAGGGAGATAAAGAGTGTGAAAGTGAGAATGCCAAAAAATTCTTATATATATTACCTTCTTTATGAAATCAAATATGATTGTGAAAATGGAAAACAAAAAAAAATTATAAAAAAAATCGTTTTGGCTTAGTTAGAGATCTAGATGATATGTATACATCCAAGCTAATTTTTCATACAGTAGGTACATATGTAATATGTAAACGGTGCAACCGTTGGACCGAGGGCAGATTTAACACAGTTTGATTTTTGTACAACAATTATTTTGAAATGCACAGAGTAGGATCCGCCTAGTTGTCGACTCAAATTATTAGCCCGTTGTGTGCTCAGTCTACATTATGACGTCATGTATCGTACGTAAAAAGTTCAAGTTTTGTCCTCGAAAATAGCCGAAAAGAGTTGCGTGATTCCGAAAAAACAAATCTTCTCTCATTGTTTATCAATTTAATTTATATGTTGACTACCGGTAATAAAACTGAACACTTTATCTCTATAGTATCAAAAAGATCAGTTCCTTCATGTTAATGTTTTTTTTTTCATCTGATAACTTGATAAGACATACGAAGAGTAGGGAGGAAATTAAATAATATACCCGGTATTGCTTTCAAAGTTGCAGCTAGCCTCACCGTTTTTTAGAATTAAAAAAGGAATAAAGAGAAAAATAAAACAGTTAAAAAATATTTGTACATGTAATATTGTATATTGTCAAACCATTAAATTAGAAAATGGGATATTGCACACCTACAAGGTGTGTGTGTTAGGGGTGGGGGCATGGATACAACGTACATGTGTATTTGGCATGGAACCAGGAAAAAATAAAAGTCAGATCTAACAAGGGACAAAAGAAAAATAATACTTACTGTTTACAGATTTAATTAAATCAAACACAAATTACTTATTGTAGACTGATAAAATCTCTCAAAAGTAAAACTGGGGCGGTTATAGGGTGGAGCGAGTCTATGCATTTTGTAAGCTTTTTTTAAACTTTACTAACTATTCTCTCTCTCTCTCGTTCTCTCTCTCTCTCTCTCTCTCTCTCTCTCTCTCTCTCTCTCTCTCTCTCTCTCTCTCTCTCTCTCTCTCTCTGATATGTGTAATTCCTGTTTCCCAAATTCTCTGGCTTACCCCATTGTGGCCCCACCCTACCCCCGGGGGTCATGATTTTCACAACTTTGAATCTACACTACCTGAGGATGCTTCCACACAAGTTTCAGCTCTCCTGGCTGATCAGTTTCTGAGAAGAAGATTTTTAAAGATTTACTCTATATATATTCCTAGCAATTTTATTTACATTCAGCGCTTTCAGTACCTTGATTAGAAATTCTCTCCCATCGTGCACTGCTGTTCACGTGATCAATCTCCTTGCACTGTCGCCATGATGCATGCAGCAAGGAAAGCGTGGACCGGGGTCTTTAATGCCTCGAAAAGCGCCCTTTCTGTGTCTTCTTCATTAAACCAGGCAACAAAGGCTGTTCCATCTTGTTTCATTAATCGTAAGTGCACTTTACTTTTAATGGAAATTTGTATTGTTTTGGATGTCGTTCCGAATGAGTGTAACCGGTGTCTGACGTTCGTTTGACCCTGCAGAACAAGAACTATCAGTTGTTCACCCTTTTTTCATAGAACGTGACATTAACATTAAGAATGTCTTTACATTAAAAATCTACCACTTTAGAAATGTCCAGATTCTATTTTCAAAGTTAGAGATCTGTAGAAATAGCAATTCAGAGGACAGTTACTCATTCGACCGACAAAGGTCACCCTCTGGATAACTTCAATTTCATTCATTTTTTGGTAAACATCCGTAAAACATGATAGAAAAGTAAAACAAATTAATAAAATGATTTCACATGATCTTTATAGCGTTATTTTAATAAAGGTTAGGCTTTGTAGTAACATTGAAACATGTAGAGGAAATTCGAACTTACCTGACTTAAAAGCAAGCAACACTAAATCAAACTTTTTGAAGTTTTCTCTAACAAATTACGAATTATGCATTTAAATACATTATGATAATTATAGCTATAGTTTTGTTTGTATTTTTTTTTTTTTTTTTGTAAAAATGAGACATTTATGTAGGTGTTGACAGCTCACAATATGTGAAGGTCAAAAAGGTGTTTTGAGGAAAATTAGAAGTGACAGGTAGTTAACTTTAAAACATTGGTAAAAACATTAAAATCAAATACAACACAATTTTGAATCTTTAATTTTTCTATGACTATTCTGATATGTATTGAATTTAGAATTTGTACAAAGTGAGAAAATTGCTTTAATTGAATTTTAAGGTCGTCAGTATGCTGCCACAGCAGAAGCAGCGGCTTCATCCGCACCCCCAGGTCGTGTGGTGGCTGTCATTGGTGCCGTTGTAGATGTACAGTTCGATGACGCCTTGCCCCAAATTCTTAATGCCTTGGAAGTCAAGGACAGACAACCTAGACTTGTGTTGGAAGTTGCCCAACATTTAGGTTTGTATTTGCTGAATAATGTAAAAACCAACGGCAACTGATTCAAAAATAGTTTATGGGAAAACTTGCAGCTTTTAGATCATGCAGGCCTCTCAATCCTCTATAATTGGGGCCGATATTCGGCCCCATTCCCAATGTGAAAAAGGGTTGTTTTTTTCTCCAAAAGAACTGCGAACGCTAACGCCCGTTTCCCGCCTACATTTTACATCCAAATATTTCGGAATTTCTGTCAGATATTCATAAACTAAGTATTCTACTAAAAAGTATAATTAATTCCTAATCAATTTATATCAAAACAAAATTTGTAATAAAATTATTTTATTTTTAAACAAAAGTTTTGCTCACGGGGGGTCTAAAAAAAATTTCATTGAAATCGGTCTCTATAAGTGAGGAAAATTTTATTTTGCGGTCAATATGTGCATAAAAACTTAATAATAACATATTAACGATAATTATTTAAGTAAAATTGCATTTTAATTCATATCTGTTAATTAGTTTACGAAAATTTACAAAGCAAAATTCTTTTTTTGGAATGTATTTCGGTCTGTAGACATATGTTCCTCCCCGTGAAACAACAAACCCTTTGGTAAAAATATGCTAAATAACAATAATTAAAACCCCTCAAAAGGAATTTTTGTTTCAGGGGGGGGGGGGAGATGTTTTAAAAAACATTTCCGTTTTCCGTTATTTTCTATTATGAAATGAGCTATTTTAACCCAAAATACAAAGTTATCTCGCTTTGTTTGACCAAATCATTTATATTTAATGAAAATATACATAAATGTTTACATTATTGTAAAAAATTAACTTTAATTAGACAACTTTCAAAAAATGACTTTTAGTTAGGCGGCTAGACAATGCTATTGTTCGCAGTCCTTGAGTGTGTGTGTTTTTCCCAATTTGAGATTGCCTAATATTAATAATGTAACTTAAAAGAAAACCATACTTATTCTAAATATATATCTTGTATATTAGGCAGTCATAAAAGCACTGTGAAGATGTGTGCGTTGTAAACTGTTTCTTGTGATCGGTAACTTAGCCAGAATTTCCTCGGACAGAGACGGTGTAATTTTAAAAAACAATGTTTATTACTTTTAATCCTGATATTAAAGTTAGTTGATAAGCTGTTAATAGTTTATAATTATGCAATAAATGTTAAAATTATTATAAAAATGTTTGTCTGAACAGGTCCTCTACAAAACGGTAGTAAGTGGGTCGAAGGCTTGGACTAATACCCCAAACACACAGAAGTACAGAGACTGATTTTATAATTATTGTCATTAGGTTAACACAATCAAGAAACATTTATCTATAAAAGGTATAAATACAAGATTAAATTTTTTATTTGTACAAATAAGATAACTTTTTTAAAATTCTAAAAAAAAAAAACCTGTTTCATTATTTTCTTTGCCATTTGACATACAGCTAGTAATTACACAAAAACCTTTTGGGGAATTTTACATCTGTATCAACACTGTGAATTAACTTTTTTTCCCTTTCATTATTATACACACATGTTCCCAGTTTTAAAAATGATTTTTAAAAAATTAACATTTAAAAGATCCTATCAATATTCTCTAGTTTTTATTCTGGGGACTGTACATTAAGCAAGGGAAAAAAATTCCCAATTTCTATCAAAACGTTGCATTTTTCCCAATCCATTGGCCCCGGCCCCAGTACCAAAAATGGGTGTAAGAGGCCTGAGACGAGTTATTTTGTTTATTCTTTTGTTGAAATCAACGAAGGACATAAATGAATCTTTATTGCAAACTTCAAAATACTTATACAGGTGAAAATGTGGTCCGTACTATTGCTATGGATGGTACTGAGGGCTTGGTGCGAGGAGCTCAGTGTATTGACACTGGTTATCCAATCAGAATCCCTGTAGGAAGAGGAACTCTAGGAAGAATTATCAATGTCATTGGAGAACCCATTGATGAGAGGGGTCCTGTCAAAACTGACACGTAAGCTCTTCTTACTCCATCCACTTGATAATAAGTTTATTTTTTGAAACACAAAGATAATTAAAGAAATAAACTTTTGTTTGCGTAATAAGGTTGTGCTGTCAACTTTTCAGTGTTTTACCCATTCATGCTGAAGCTCCTGCATTTACTGAAATGAGCGTCGAACAAGAAGTATTAGAAACAGGAATCAAGGTCGTAGATTTGCTCGCCCCATATTCCAAAGGAGGAAAGATTGGTAAGTATCAAACTTAACAGTATTGCATACAAGTTATTTGAGCATTCTTAAGAGGGATAAAAAGACATTGTCTTGGAATTTCTAATGTTTGCATATGAAAGCAATGTTGAAAGGAAAAAAATTAAAAAAAAAAAAAAAATCTTTGTTAGTTTGAATCTTAAGCTTAACATTTAAATAGTTACATGTAAATAGTAGACTGTAGCCTGGTGTGTATGTGTTGTGTGCAGGTCTATTCGGTGGAGCTGGTGTAGGTAAGACTGTGTTGATTATGGAACTGATTAACAACGTGGCCAAGGCTCATGGAGGTTACTCTGTGTTTGCTGGAGTCGGAGAGAGAACCCGTGAAGGAAACGACTTGTACCATGAAATGATCACATCCAAAGTCATCAGTCTCACAGATGATACCTCCAAGGTAAGGGTGCAATTACTCTACTACACATACATGTTTATGTAGAAGCTTAAAGAATACTAGTAGTGTTTTTTAATAGCTCTCTAGATTCTAGATTGCTATATAGGGTAAACAGTTTGGTCAAATACTATTTAGTGATATTTCCAAACCTAATGTTTTTTTGTTTTTAAATTTAAATTGTTTACCTTATTAAGCTATCAGCAAACAATTTAAAATCTAATTACTTTCCTATATTGATTTAGAAATCCAGTCAGTTCTAAACAAAGTCTCTCTTCTAGTGTATATAGTCTAATTTTAATGATCTGAAAGATTATTGAACACTTGGGTACAAAAGGAAATTATATTGTTATTCAAACAGTTGTCAAAAATGTGCTAAAATATGTTGCACGTTTTCTTTTGCAGGTATCTCTTGTGTACGGACAGATGAATGAGCCCCCAGGTGCCCGCGCCCGAGTCGCTCTGACTGGTCTGACCGTCGCAGAGTACTTCAGAGATCAGGAGGGACAGGATGTGCTGCTCTTTATTGACAACATTTTCCGCTTCACACAGGCTGGATCAGAGGTACACTGAAGTGCTCTTACCATATGTCTTAACATTGACCTCTTGTCTGTATTGATCTGTATATCTAGTCTGTATGCAGAATCTGAAAGAATGGTGCAATTTAGTTATATTACATCTTGTTTGAAATAGATGTGCTTGTGAGTTCATTAAAACTGTTCACAGGTTTTCTTGTTCATACTGATACAACATGATTTAGTAAAGAAATATGAATGAAACTTTGTTCATCACTAGAAACTTTAGGGAAATATTATATTATCACATTTGTTCTGAATAAGCATATTTACATTAACTTTAGATATACATGTATATGTAGCAGCTTTATTTTGTTAGAAATTATTTAGTATTGTATGCATTAATGTTTATTATAATTTACCACCGTAAATTGCAGTTTTTTACTATGGGAGGCACTGTAGCTCCCAGGTCGTCCATCCGAATTTTTTTCAGACCGGGAGCTACAGTCCTGCAGCTATTATAATTATTACTTGTATTCAAAAATTGATTTCAGTCTTAAAATGATTTCATACCAATTTTAATCACATATGAGTACAATGTACATGCACTCCAAAGAAGAAAAATGCAAAGCACAAAATATGATGTTAAAGATAAACAAATCAATTTCATTGATGTATTTTTCACACACGATTGTAAATGACCAGTTTGGATCTGTTCTGTGTAGGTGTCTGCCTTGCTGGGTCGTATCCCATCAGCTGTAGGTTATCAGCCAACACTGGCCACAGACATGGGTAGTATGCAGGAAAGAATTACCACAACTAAGAAAGGATCCATCACATCAGTACAGGCAAGTCCCAAAGCAGAACTGAAAAAGTACTATATCTATTCTCTGTGTCTTGAGGAATCAATTTGTTTTCATACAGCTACTGACAAACCTAATTGCAATCAATCAAATTGATATATGCAGTCTTTGAATTTTATAGCAATTCCTTCCATAAAGAGAAAACGTTTATTCAAATCTGTTATAAATAATATGATTACAATGTTAAATGTTGTCTTGCTTGAAATAATTAATGATGTTTGATTTTGAACATTTAAAGTTGGTTATTAGTGGATACCGCCTTAATCATTTAAAATTTGAGCTCTTTTGGGGTAGAAAACTTTTTACATAGACTGTTGATTTTGTGTTGAAGATTATTTACATTGTTGACTTTATGTTGTAGGCTATCTATGTGCCCGCTGACGACTTGACTGATCCCGCCCCTGCCACTACCTTCGCTCACTTGGACGCCACCACTGTGTTGTCCAGAGGTATTGCTGAGTTGGGTATCTACCCAGCCGTGGATCCCCTTGACTCCAACTCCCGTATTCTGGATGTAAACGTTGTCGGAGAGAGACATTACAGAGTAGCTCGTGGTGTCCAGAAGATTTTACAGGTATGTATGTGTCTGGAAGCAGATTTAAAGTATCACCAAAAGGAAAGGGTTTCCTTTTTCAGGAAAATATATTTTTATTTGAGATTGTTTCAACTTTCAAATTAATTGTTGTCTGTAACTTAATATCAGTTGTAAAGATTTGTTGGTGTTATTGATTTTGTTGAAACAGACTTGAACTTTTCACTCTCAACTACATTTTCTCCATCTCTTTACAGGATTTCAAATCGCTCCAAGATATCATTGCCATTCTGGGTATGGACGAGTTGTCTGAAGAGGACAAATTGACTGTGGTCAGAGCCAGAAAGATCCAGAAATTTTTATCTCAGCCTTTCCAGGTGGCTGAAGTCTTCACAGGACAGGAAGGAAAATATGTACCCCTCAAAGAGACCATTACAGGATTTGAGAGAGTGCTTAATGGTGAGCATTTTGTAATAGAGATTAGTGCATCCATCTTGATTATAGTTGATAGTTTAAAAAAATACCAGATGATTTGTCTCAAGCCTTTTATTTTTTTCTGAAATTTAAGAGAGTCAAATCTATTTTGTAAAGTATAAATTATTGATTTAAATTGTATATAAGAAGATAAATTTCACTGAGAGATGTAATGGCTTGTTTTGCTTTTGCTTACAGGTGAATACGATCACATCCCTGAAGTTGCTTTTTACATGGTGGGTCACATTGAGGAGGTGGATCAGAAGGCAGCCAGGCTGGCAGAGGAGCAATCCTAGGCCACCTTGTTACTATCAATTCATTATTATAGGGTGATCTGACTTCTTAACATAGTGATTATAATTTATGTCTGGACATTAGTGCTGTGAAGTGGACAACAGATAAAATGGGAGAATGACCAAGTGACCTATTTTGTGATGTATAAATGTTGTAGATCTTCAAAGTCTACAATAAATACGTTTTGAAAAAATTGAAAAAATGAGTTTCTTCTTTTGATATAAATGCTGTGTTAAAGGGGCATTGTCACGATTTTGGTCAAAAATTATTTTTTCGATTTTAATGTTTTCAATGCTTCAGTGAAACATTTTTAATAGGCAGCCAAAATTTGAGTGTCATTTGATGAATCATAAGTGAGTTACAGAGCTTACCCTACTATTCTTCGCTATGTAAACAAAGTGTTTGTTTACATTTTGAATGTAAAAGTGAAAATTCCAGTTTTAGACCTAAAATGAATGTGTAAATCGTTAAGAACTGTTTATTTATGCTTAAAATGAATAATAAGATAGACAAACCAGTTTAAAAAGATTTTTTACTGGTATATTGAACCTATGTAAACAAAACGGCACGAGCCTTGTTTACATGATGAAGAATTGTAAGCCCTGTATCTTGCTCAAAACTAAACGACTGACACCCAAATTTCATTTGATCATTAAAAATGCATTCCTAAAGCATTGCAAATAATAAAAACAGAAAAATAAAATTTGACCAAAATCGTGACAATGCCCCTTTAAAGAGACAGTACGGCGCATCTTACCAAAAAACTGACTTGAAAAAAATTCCGATTGGGTACGGTATTTTTGTACTACTCGTGAGTGTATAAACTTTTAAAAAATTACAAAGTTCTCCATGAAATAAATCAAACTGTTTCATTAAAATTAATAATTACGTATATCCCAGTGTTCTTTAAAGCAGGGCACACTGAGAAGGTCACAGTTAACACACTAATTATAATGTGCCATATCACTCGTGTGAGCAAAGATAGGCATAGCCGTATTGTATCAAATACAAGAGAACTGAATTATTTAGTAAAGTTAATTTTCTTTATAACAGTGTTCAAATTCTTTCCACATAATAAAATAATTCTCATGTTATATACATGTACATGTAGATTTTTCTCCATTTATTCTTGTGTCAAAATCCAGCACCCCCCCCCCCCCCCCCCCCTGTGGCCCCCTACCCCCTCCGGTGTCTTCCCACTTGGCCAACATTTTGAAAAAATACAGGTAGATTTGTGTTGGCTAACTGGGAATGGGGTGTAGGTGAAGAATAAAAGAACTTAATTACAGGTATTAAGCTATAGTCTGTTTTCAGATAAAAGTGGGAAATTAAAATATTTGTCAGCCTACAGAATAATAAATATGAAATCTGTCCCAGTACTTTAATTTATTTCATAAATTCAGATAAAAATGTTAAAACAATACCTGTTACATATTCCCCCTTAATTTATGCCTTAAATAAAGCTTTAAATATCATGGTTTGTCTATTTTCAACGTAATTATATTGAGTTACAGTACAAATCTTTACACATGCAACACTTTTTTACACTTAAAACAGGAAGCGACCTTTGCAATCAATCAATTTTATTTACATGTAAATTTAAATTGGTCAATTACTTTGTTGCAAAACGCTGCTACAATCAATTTATCAAAAGAATTTGGTGTTGACAGCTCTTGAGTTAACTGTAACATGAGGGAGTGGCTAAAAATATCTCAGGTAACATATTTTGTTGATAGCAGTTCAGTTTAAAGGTATAATGTGTCAATCCTCTGTGAGATTTTAGGAGTCCAATTTGATTAGTTAATGGGTGAAAAAATTTTGTTGATGTATGAAAAAAGTTGATGTTTTCAGTTTTTGTGTGATTGTTTGTCAGTTAAGACTTTTAGGAGGCTGGATGGTCAAGAAATTAACCATCAGATCTACCTAAAATTTTAAGATATGATTTGCTTAGCTAAAGTATAAACTATTATTTTAAATGAATAAAAAAAACCATATATTTAAAGTTTGGGATTTCCTATTGAGATCTTCTTTTAAATAAGTCCAATGCAGTCCAAAAAGGGCCACGACCGTTGAACCCTCTTTAATAGCGAGCGCAGCTCGCCGGCGCGCAGCGCCGGCGCGAAGCGAGCTCTACCGGCAAGGCGTGTGTGAATAGAAAATTCGGACTATTTGCACATTCATTCAACGGATTTTTTTGGCGTCAGTAAATCGGACCAGTAATGCCTTGTTTTAATCGTCCCAGTAGTTCCCTGTAATTATGGTTTCCCATTTCACACTCTCACGAGAACAAGATAAAAGACTATGTACATGCATTGTAAATAACAACGCCAATTTCCATTACTTTTAAGACTAACAGAGTTATCGTCCTTTCGAGTGACGTCACAATGGATTTCTTACACATTGATCCGACAGAATTTTTCGGAGTCAGTAAATTTCGACCCACAATGCAATTCCTCAATGTCGGCCGATCTCACTAGACTGGATACCATCTCGCGAGAATCAAAGTAAAACTTTTGAGAAACAGATAAATTGTGTAATTTCCAGAACATCATGCTTTTAAAGTAAACAAAACAGTATATTTCGCGTAGTTTTTTTTTTAAAGAGACATACGACACTTGACTGACGTGAACTTTGACGTCACAATAAGGGGAAATTACTCTAAGTAGTTATTGTAAATCTGCTGAAATAATATGTTTTACGGTGCTACCGTTCTGGCGAGCGCAGCAAGAACTATACACATACCTTGCATCATTGTCAACTTATAGTTTTATTTAGGTATCAACGAACGTCAAAGAATTTTTGAGAGAGTATATTGCTCTACAATAAGTATGCCAAAGGTACTAATTTTAATGGTTATGATACATACAGCGCAACCCACCTCCCAGAGAGAGAGAGAGAGAGAGAGAGAGAGAGAGCACTATAGTAGCATAATATCTTCTCAAAATCTTGCAGAGCTAACGAATCGGGACATTTCTTCAGAGATAGGAAACAGATGTAACCTGCTCTCATTTGGATGAATGCTCACAATTATTTTATTCACTATATTTACGGTAATTTCCAGGAACGTTTTTTAAATGGGGCGTGGCAACATCATTCAAAAAATATTCACAATCAAAAAGAAAAATAAAATTATCAAAATCAGGAAAATTCTAATCGGGGTGAGGAATGGGGAGTGCGTGGTATGCCTTTAGCTCTTTAGCTGCTCAAAGGTGTCTTTATTTCCACTACTATTTACGGTATTACATGCTCCCGGGGGATCCATTTTCCTTATGTGATCAACGAATTTTTTTTATACGTAAATTTGATTTTTTTTAAACGGGGGAGGGGGGAATCTGTGATAAGTCAATTTTTATTTGTAAGTTTAAGAAAAATGTCTGCTGCAAGAAAAGAGGATATAAACTGCAATGTACATTATGTTAAAATCTTTATTATTCAACAACATTTTATCTGAGATAAATTCTATACTGGCGTGCGACCAGTATATAAACAATCTGATTAAAATCAGATCTTTGATCCGCTCCGACAAATTCTGATGTCGCTACAGTTTGTTCAGCGACTATCAGAATTTCGGAGCGTTACAAAGATCTGATTTTAGTCAGATTGGTATATAGATAAATAAAAAATCTTATGAATTATGAATAATGAAAATTTACTGGAAAAATAGGTATATTTATTTTATTTTGCATTCAAATTCATTTTCTTTACGTCACTACTTTTATTTTTATTGATTTATCACAATTCATTTTTGATCACCTGCTGCGCTCGCCCCAACGGTCGCACCGTAAAACATATTAGCTTTGAAAAAAGAAGAGATAGGGACAGAAAATGAAGAAAGTGTTTATGAATTGAGTGTTTATGAGGAAAGAGAAAAAAAAGAAAAGAAAGGGTAATGGAAAGAGACAGTGTCGATAAAGATTTAATTGTAGTCTCCAGAACAAACAATTTTTATTGCTGAAAAATCTATTATTCATATTTTTTTATTCTATCAGTAATATCTGCACAATGTCATGATAAAAAATCCTCATGCAGTTTCATTGTATAAAAGAGAGCATTTACATGTAAAATCAATAAAAATTATTTAAAAAACGATGCTACATGAATATGAATATGCCTATGTGAACATTCCTCTTGAGTATTCTTATTCATATTGGAGAAGATGGCCTATTTTATATGTACAACAACTCCATTCTTGAAATTCTTTGTAATGTTGAATTTGGGATTCATATACAGTACATGCAAGAGACAAACAAAGTTTATAAACTGGAATTTTTTTTATCTTAGATTTCTTTATACATGTATTGATTGTAATTGTAACTGGAGTATAGTGAAATAATTATAGCTACAGACAAATGTGATCCAGTGTGATCATGTGATGACTTTTTGCTGGAGTTATCCAATCAGAACAGAAGGCCACAGTCAAGATCACAAGAACCATAAACGGCCATTTTCATGGCCACAAAAATATTTCAAAAAGCTGCTTTTATTGCACAAAATTTGAAACAAAATATTTATTCAAATGAGAGTATATTAAATTTTAAATTCATTTTTCTTTGAAATAGTATATATTTTCAATTGAAACTTTATATCCAAATAAAAAAATATATATAACATGAAAATATAATGTTGGAATAACACAGTGAAAATCTTTACATTACAGAGATAGGGGGAAAAAAAGAAAATAATAAAAGTCTGACCTTATACCACCTGAGAGAGAAAGAGTGAGAGAGAGTTACATGTATTGGGGGTGATGAGAGAGAGAGGGAGAGAGAACAAAAAAGTTATTGGAGAGAGACTGAGAGAGTTGTGAGTGTTGATGGAGCAAAAGAGAAAAGATATTGGAAAGAGAGAAAACTTAAAAAAGAGAGAAATAGAAAGTGAGAGAGTTCATGAAAAAATTATTTAGTCTCCAAAACAAACATTTTTTGGTGATAAATCTTTATTCATAATTTGTATTTTATCTTAAACTTCTTCACATGATCAAATAATACTTAGTTTAATTCTATAAAAGAGAGCATTTACATGTAAAATCAATGAAATTAACAGCTATACTGTTTTGTTATTAATTTTCTTATGTCTTCCAAATAACCAATATTAATTGAATCTTTTCTCAAATATTTTATCTAAAGCTTCTTAATTTGATTTGAAGTTAATTAAATTGCTTGGCA